>NW_026526843.1:3360483-3477983 GCF_024362965.1 Panthera pardus
CTAGATTCCTGACCCAGAGAAACTGTGAGATAATGTTTGCTGTTTAATGTGCGAACTTTGGGGATGCTTTGTTACACAGCAGTTGATAACTAATTCACAAATCCAAACCAAAACTCAAAACACAGTCATTGCTATATAATTCATTTGTGAGGAAATCCACAAATATCAAATAACTTGTTTCCTCCAGTAAATTCACCTATATTTCTCCAGTATCCATTATGGCAACTTATGCCAAAACTGAAACAAAAGAAAATACTTTAACCACCAAAATTGGACATAGTCTTTTCAATCCAACCAAAGCACTAAGCTTTGGAAAGACTTGCAACTAAAATTTATAAACAAATACCAAAATAAGTGTAAAATCAAGAGCCTAAATGTCCATCAACTGATGAATGGATAAAGAAATCAAGTTTCTTAATGGGTATGATTCTCGCTGTTTCAATCCCAAAATGGTTATTCATTTCAACGAAGGATTACCGCATTACACACTACCAGCAAAGGAATATATCCTATACAGATGAATAGGACAGCCTAATAGGACTAGAAGATAAGGCTACCAGATATGTTTTGGCTTGTGGAGTTATGCAAATAGACATACATCATCTACTTCTCTTGGGCTGGCTCACATGCAAGTCAGTAGCTAAACAATCCACCTCCATTTTCACTGTGCATTTAACAACACTCGCTAGCTTCCAATAATACTACCTGATGAGCAAATAGAATCAATATATCTACAGAGATTTGTATCTAAAGATATTTCTCATTGATTTTTTTCTTCAATGTGCTTATTATTTATAAGGTTTGCAAAACTTTTAGCAGCAGTAGCCAAGTGTAGTCATTTAATTTTTCATCACATACTATGTGCCAAACACAGTTCTAGGCATGTAGGAAACATCATTGAGTAAAGCATACAATACAAAGATCTCTGCTTTCACAGAGGTTAAATTATATATTAAACCACCCCATCTCTGTGGAATCTGAAATGGTGGATTTCCATCTTGTTCTTGAAACTCTGTCCTCCCTTGGCTTCTACAATCTGATATTATTCTATTCTCCTAATAGTTTTCAATTTGTTTTGTCAGCCTTCTTCATTGGTTCTCCTATCAAAACCTAATAGCTTTAGATCAGAAATCTTAGTTCCTGGGCTTCTGATTTATATAATTTTTTTTCCTCAGGAAACTCATTCATTTCCTCAAACCCAATAATCATCTCTCTAGTGTAGTCTCTCAATTCTATACTTCTTATCCAACTTCCTATATTGTGACTCCCTATACATACATATTTCCATTAGGATAATCCCACACTTTCAACAAACAAGTTAATAATCTATTCATCACCAAATACTTAAAATGGGTCTCTCTATGCTTTTGTATATTCCATTAATGACAGCACTATCCTCTCAATCATCCAGTCTCAAAATCAGTCTCCTCTTTCTAATCAATCAAGTCCCATTCATTTTGCTTTCACAATATCTCTTGTATTCGTTATTTACTCTCTATTCCCACAACTAGGTCCTCATCACTTCATGCATGAATGATTATAATATTGTCCTAATTGATTTGTAGTCTATTTCCAGTCTCTCTTTTACTCTACGTCTAGATTAATTTTCATGAAATATAACTTTCATCATGTCATCATCCCAAATCACAACCTTTTAATAGCTTCCCATTGTCCATAAAATAAAATTCCTCACCCTGACATTTAAAACCCTCCATAATCTGCTCTAGTCTATTATATTCAACTAACTTCTTGCTATTCACCAATTCAAATTGTTTACCCCAGGCAATCAGGTCTCCTTACTATTCCTAGAGCATATTATACTTATTTTGGTCTCCAGGACTTTGTCATGGTGATCGTCAAGACTGAAGAGTTGTCCCCACTCTTGTTTTACAAAATCCTACCTATTCCCCAGTCTCCCTTTCCAACAAATCACTTACCACTTTAGTTCACACTTCTTTTTCTTGGTTAGTGCCTACTGTCTATGCCACTTGATTTGACACTTAGTCATATTTTTCCATATTATGTTTTTTCATTATCTCAGTTCCCCTGTAGGAGTCTAGGCTACTAAACAGTAAGACAAATGTCATCATTTGTAGCCCCCACCACTTTTTTCAGTAGTCCACAAAAGCAGCTCTAAAAATTTTTGGTATTGAGACTCCTTTATACTTTTTAAAAACATTGAAAATCTCAAAGAGTCTTTGATTTTTATAGGCTTTATCTATTAATACCTACTATATTAGAAGTTATAACTGTATTAAAGTATTAAAAAGTATAACTGTATTAACTGTATTAAAAAGTATTCTTTATTATTTAAATATAAAAATAAACCTAATACTTGTTAACATAAATGACATGTGAAAAATAATATTTCTAAAAACAAAATAAAAACAATGAGAATAGTGGCATTGTTTTATAAATTTGCAAATCTTTTTTATAGAAGAGAGTTTAGTAGAAGACAGCTAAATTCTTATGTCTGCTTCTGTATTCAATCTGTTGTGATATGTTTTTTGGTTAAAGTATATGAAGAAAATCTGGCCTTATGTACATTTAATTGGAAAATGGAGGAGTAGTTGAATAGTTTTTTCAGGTAACGTGGATATCCTTCTCTAGTACTACACCAAAATTTGACAGTGGTAGTTTCCTTAAGATAAATGCAATGAGGAATCTGAATCCATATTAATAAACTTTTTAGAATTTGTTGTATTAAAATCCACTATTTAAATTCCAGTCTTATACTTTATGAATCTTTTAGCCAGGCATGATTTTACATCATGCACTGATCACTTGACAAATGTTGTTTCACTGAGTTATGCAGATCTTCCAAATGGTGACACATTTCATTGTATAATATTTTTAAAAATCACATTAGTAATGTCACTGCTGATCTCATCAGAGAAAGTTATGATATTGGGAAGCTCTCAAGCTTATGGTGGCAGATACAACTGTCCCAAAATTTTAATTTTCATTTTAAAGCTCAAATTTTATTGTTGACAACAAATGCTGTCAGCTATTTCCATTAAAGTGATGGGCTTTATTTTTGATAAAATGGCTGCCAAATACTCAAGTCTGAAAACCATAGTTTGTTAGTTGTTCTTTCAAGTAAAATTGAAGTTCTATGTAAAAAGCTGCTAGTTCAGTTTGTAATTCAATCATGCAAGTGCTTTACCTGGAGACACTATCATACTTAAATATGCATCAGAAGTGCTTTATGCATACTTTCCATTTTGACACACAGATTAAAAAGATATGTACTCATCAAACTGTGCACATCAAATACATGTAGTTCTCTGTATATCAATTACACCTCAATAAAAGTGTTTTCACTGTATATAACTAACTTAAATTTAAATAAACACACACACTAAATAAATACATAGATGTACACAGGGTCAAGATTTAATAAAGTTAGTAATATTTACTGGTTTATCAAGGAAATTATAAGTGAAAATGACTTTGTTTTTTAACTGTGAATATATGGTGGTAAAGAATACAATTACCAACTAGCATAATTTGGTGCCACTGCCTTGATTTCTGCTAAGACACCAGCAGTTTTATCCACCATTACTCTTGCACTAGCAGTGAAAATGTCAATTTAAAAAAAGGCAAATAACATCTTAGAATTATTGTGAAGACAGTTTTGACCTCTCAGGCACCCTGACTCTTGGGGAGCCCATGGGTCCATGGACCGCATGTTGAGAACCACTCAAAGTGGTTCCATACTATGAATCTACACTTGAATCTACACTATGAGTGTACACTTTGAGGTCTACACTATGCCCGGAGCTCTTTCCTCCTGTAGCATTACCTCTGGTCACTTCAAAGGTTTCTTGTTGAGTACAGTCCTCTTCTTTTAGCATTCTAAATACAGGCAATGAGTGATATCATCCACCTAAATGGTTTCAGCTACCACCTATAAACTAATGATTTCCCCAAATCTATATCTCTAATGCAGACATCTCCTGACCCACAGATATATATTTCTGATTAGTATCCTGTAAATACCTCCAACATAATATACTCAAAACATAATTTATGTTTTCTCTCAAATTCTTTCAAAGCCCTGAATTCCCAATCGAGGCTGAAGTTACCTTTGTTCCTTCAGTCATCCAATCTAGAAATCTAGGAGTCATCCTTAACTCCCACCTCTCCCTCACCCATAAAGGGCCAGTTAATATCAATTTGTGATACAATAAGGAGTAACAAAGCCTAAGTCAAACTAGAGAATGCATGTTTCATCTAAAGGCATTCAAATTCAAACACCTCACGCCAGTTAGAGTGGCTAAAATGAACAAATCAGGAGACTATAGATGCTGGAGAGGATGTGGAGAAACAGGAACCCTCTTGCACTATTGGTGGGAATGCAAATTGGTGCAGCTGCTCTGGAAAACAGTGTGGAGGTTCCTCAAAAAATTAAAAATAGATCTACCCTATGACCCAGCAATAGCACTGCTAGGAATTTACCCAAGGGATACAGGAAGGCTGATGCATAGGGGGACTTGTACCCCAATGTTTATAGCAGCACTCTCAACAATAGCCAAATTATGGAAAGAGCCTAAATGTCCATCAACTGAGGAATGGATAAAGAAATTATGGTTTATATACACAATAGAATACTACGTGGCAATGAGAAAGAATGAAATCTGGCCTTTTGTAGCAACGTGGATGGAACTGGAGAGTGTTATGCTAAGTGAAATAAGTCATACAGAGAAAGACAGATACCATATGTTTTCACTCTTATGTGGATCTTGAGAAACTTAACAGAAACCCATGGGGGAGGGGAAGGAAAAAAAAAAGAGGTTAGAGTGGAAGAGAGCCAAAGCATAAGAGACTCTTAAAAACTGAGAACAAACTGAGGGTTGATGGGGGGTGGGAGGGAGGGTAGGGTAGGTGGGAGGGTAGGTAGAGGGCACCTGTTGGGATGAGCACTGGGTGTTGTATGGAAACCAATTTGACAATAAATTTCATATTAAAAAACAAAACAAAACAAAACACGTTTCATGGGCTAAACAAAACATACTTGTTAGTCACAAGTCTGTGATACCTGACAACTCTGAAATATCTCCTGAAATCGCACCTGTCTTTCCACTTCTTCCATTGCCATTTTTCTAATTTAGATCCTCCATCATCTTTTACATAGGCTATTACAATAGTCTTATAACTGATCCCTTGGGATCCAATTTCCATAAACACTTTTCCTTCCCTGCCCCATACAGATCTTTCAAAAGGCAAAGTGATCTAAAAGGCAAATTTGGTCACTTATGTGAAACCCCAGCTTAAAACTCCATAATAGTTTCTAATCATCTATAAGAAAAAAATATACATACCTTAGCACAGTCTTAATCTATAATCTCCCCCCTTCTACTTAGTACTTCAATTTAGCAAAAGCTAAAGTGGGTACAAATCCACTTTCCTATCCAAATGCCTAACTCCATCTATCAATATTATAAGAGCTAAGACTTATTAATCACTACTTATACATCAGGCACTGCTCCAAATTACATATATTAACTTATTAGTCCTCAAAACCATATGACAGGTATCATTATTTAGCCCAACTTACAGATGAAGAAACTGAAGTGCAAAGCCAAACTGAATCATTGGGAGTTCATCTAAAGCTTTCCATGTCATTTCAGGATTTTGTGTCTTTGTGATATGCTATTTTCTCTGAGTGAAATGTTTTTGTATTTTCTAATGAACTTCTACTGTCTTTCAAGATTCAGATCAAATATCTCTTTGAACTTACCTTCTCTAGTTACCACCTTCCCCATGTAAAGCTGAGTACTCCTTCCCACCTTTGGAACACAAACTACATATTACAACTTACCAGAAATAAACACCTGCTTAGCACTTAGCACAGAACAGTGGCTTATCAGTAGCAGGTAGTCCTTGCTGTAAGTAATGCATTATGTCAACATTATTTCTACTTTTTATGAAAGAGTGAGAGGAACAAGACAAAGGTGGTATTTTTCCTGCTTTTCCTTCCCAACCTCACCCCTCACCCCCCAATCTTTATCATATTCCCCACAGCAGACAGTTTTTTAGAGATGATCCAAGGAAAAGTCTTAACTTCTACACGTTGGATAACGCCTATGTGGGGCTTTACAAGCCAGAAGACTTAAACTCACTTCATAATCTCTCAATAAGGTGATGTCTGTTTGGATAATTGGAACTGTCAAAATCAATAAGAAAAGTTTTAAAACAGTCATGACAAGCCACTCTGAAATGAGGGAGAGACTATAAGTCACTGATTACTATGATTTTTACAGAGAAAGCTATATAGTCTTTTGTAAATTGAGCATTAAGGTATAAAAGCTCCTTATTCTCTAACACATTTAGAGTTTGAACACATGTAATCTAGCATCTTTCACTAGGCAGGGATTTAATGAACATTTTGTGAGAACATCTGTTTGTTATTTATCTTTGTCTCATTTTACACATCAGCAAATCCCTTTTTACCACCAGAACAGAATAAAAATCACCATTTCATTATACAGCGTTCATAATTTTAAACTTCAACTGGGGGGAAAGAGAAGCAATCGTCAGCACTGTATTCTACCTCAAGTTACAAGGAAGAAGTACAAGGGTGAGGACGTGCAGAGGGGAAATGATTAAATATATAAATCCCTTTAACACACATTCTGCCAATGGCTACTGTGTTTTACTGTTCCAGCAACTTCTAAGGAGAATTAAAAGCCACTCTATCTTTCTTTCAAAAAAAGAAGGGTATTCTTTTTTTGCCCCCTTGAGTCTATGTAAAAAAAATGGGTTTGTCTAAATAAACTTTTTTTCCTCTATTTCTACAGAGAGAACTTTAACAAAGAAACAACTATTGAGATTATCAGGTATAGATCTTTTTTCCCCAGGCTGAGATATAATTGACATACAACACTGTGTAAGTTTAATGTATACAATGTGATGATTTGATATATGTATATATTGTGAAATGATTACCACAGTAAGATTAGTGGACACTTTGAAAATCTTGGAAATAAGAGAGAACTACTATATTTTCTTCAGTCGTCCTATCCTATTTCATGAAGCGAAATAGGCATTTCTAATTGCTCACTAATTCATTATGAGAAGGAGCCAGTATCAAGACCTTAGCCATCAGGAATGACCAGGGCCATGAGCAAAGGCTAGTGCAAAGCAGGGAAAGAACGCTGCCAGTTTAGGCAGAGTGAATGATGCCATTTCTGGAAGCGTATCAATCATAGCATCCACTTGCAAATGTATGTTTTAAGTTAGATAACAGCATAAAACAAAATCTTAATTATAACAGTAGTTACAGTTTATTTTTCACCTGGATCCAAATATACTGTCCTATATGCCATGAAGAATAATAAAGTAGAAAATGAGAAAGACACAGTCCTTGTCTTCAAGAACTTAATAACCATTTCCTTCCAACAGTCACATATAGTATGCATACATCACTAATCCTGTATAAGGAGAACAATTTTAGCACATATAAACTCACTGAAGAATAGGAGGAGATATAATACCAAACTGAACATTGGACTGGGTGGTACAGATAGTAAATAATGTTGCAGTTTGGAAAATGGGGAAATCAATGTAGCCTGGCAGAAAAAGAGGAGGCTTTCTGTGATGTGTAGAATTTGAGTTTGCTAAGTTAGATAGGATTTGGAAAGGTAAAGGAGGAGGATAAACTAAATATGAAATTAATCTATATCATGTAATTTCATCCTATCCCAGCACTTGAGTTCTTTACCACAGAAGTGTTTTGAAAGTCCCTTCCCATAATATCATCAAATAGGTAAAGAAGGAGATAAGGAAATACACCTACCTCTCTTACACTTTCCTTTCTAAGCCACTCAGACAGACACCTCAGATAAGAATTGATCTGTATATCTAATTAAAGTAATTGATGCTAAAATATGATTGAGGCTTAACTTTCCCATGAGACACAGGTATCTTAAAAGAAAAAAATCATCAGCCAATACAGAATCTCTAATTAGTACAATTACATGGAAAAGGTATTTTGAAGCTAGGAGAGGCCCCCAGAGCATTTTTCTTCTCTGTCCATTTCAGACAGTGGTGTTCCCGTCCACACATAATCCGCTAGAACTTAAGATACGCAGAATCACTACAGGTAGGACATGCCTTTTCCCCTTATTTATAAGAACTTCTTTACCTCACTGGGTTCCTTGATATAGCAAATTGCAAACACTGTGAACAATCTGTGGGGTTGTTCTAAGTAAGTTTCTATTGTCTTCAGCATGCGTTCTTTTGTTTGTTTTATTTTGTAAGGCAAAAGCATTTATGAAGATACAGAGAGTCATTTCAGACTGATAAAAACTAAAATGCTCATGGATGATAGAGGAGTCATTTTTATTTATCTCAGTGATCCCCAACCAGGCTGGTGTAATACCCACTGAAGATCATATCAGAACCTCCAACAAATCTTTTCAAACTATGCCTCCCAGCCTTGGATATTTTGATATTTCTCCAAGATGGCATATTCTCTCTCCACTTGATTTCAGCCTTGGTCTAGACTTAATAATACTTACCAACTATTACCCACCTTCATT
This sequence comes from Panthera pardus, assembly GCF_024362965.1. NCBI lineage: Eukaryota > Metazoa > Chordata > Mammalia > Carnivora > Felidae > Panthera > Panthera pardus. The sequence continues at coordinate 3,369,030 of NW_026526843.1, forward strand.
CCCAATTTAACTTTGCATGATCATCATTGCTAAAAAGAGAAATGAAAAAAAGGAAAGAAAGGAAAAGAAGAAAAGAAGAAAGGCAGGGAGAATTTTTTTTTAAGCTATAGGAAATATACAACACCAGCTTTCTAGTTGACTGAATTTTAAACAAATTGAATTGAATTCTCTTAATTATAACAGTAGTTACAGTTTATTTTTCCCCTGGAAAAAATTGAATTCTTTTCATTCTTAAGGACTGGCTTCTATACTCCATACTCTAAGAAGTGTTGTTGTCATGGCCTAGAAACACGCTCAATCTGTAATTGGGAAGCACTTTTGGCACCTTCTGAGGTATGGAGTGTGAGGGAATTAGAAAGGCTCTATAGACTGACTCCTTGGTAGTAAGAGGTGGGAAGAAAGGATAAAGGTCAATAAACCAGTATCACAAGGTTGGCAGCACAGGTGATCACAGCAGCACAGGGAGGTAGATCAAACTATGGAGATCTTGGGGCGCCTGGGTGGCTCAGTCGGTTGAGAGCCCAACTTCGGCTCAGGTCATGATCTCACAGTTCGTGGGTTCAAGCCCTGCATGGGGCTGTATGCTGACAGCTCAGAGCCTGGAGCCTGCTTCGGATTCTGTGTCTCCCTCTCTCTCTGCCCCTCCCCTGCCTGTGCTCTGTCTCTCTCTCTCTCTCTCTCAAAAATAAATAAACATTAAAAAATTAAAAAAAAAAACTATGGAGATCTTATGGCTTAATAACCAAGAAGCAAATGCAGAAATTACTGTAAAGCAAAGGTAATAAATAAAGTATAGGAAGAAAAACAGAGAAATAAAAGACAGATTATAAGCCCCCTTTTCAGGTGGCACAGCCAGATTCACATGTAACTCTGAAATATCAATCAGCTCAGCTAAAAGGATGAAATGCCACAAAGCTTATTTGGAACACTCTATTTTATTATCCAAAGGCATTATTGCTAGGGTTAACAATCAAAAACAAAACAGAAGACACAAAAACAACACACACACACACACACACACACACACACACACACACACGCAACACCTGCATTCCAGAATGGGACTGAATGAAAAGAAATCATCTCAGATTAATCAATTTTCTTCTCCAGATTTGTTTCTTGGATTCTTCACTTATCTGGGAATAATCCCAGTCAAATGCAAGAGATGTGTTGGTCACTGAAAAGGGCACTTCACTTTGGTTGTCTTATATTACATACACCATGGGGATTCTGGCTACTTCACAAATAGTAGATTAGTTGTAAAAGGTGTAAGTTTTAGTTCTGAAGTGGTGCTGCTAGTGAGAAAGGGCATATGGAAATTATGTATGGAGCCACTCCTCATGGGGTCTCATTCTAAATGATGTTTGTGCCTTTTAAAACATCACTCTATAGAGAGAGTCAATACAATCCCTTTCACAATCCAACTTGGCTTCTTTTTAAAGAAATTGACACACTGATTCCAAAATTCATGTGGAAATATAAGAGACCCAGAATAATCAAGACAACCTTGAAAAAAGAACAAAATTGGAAGAATCCCACTTCCCAACTTCAAAAATGACATAAAACTGTAATAATCAAGACAGTGTGGTACTGTCATAAGTGCAGGAATATAGAACAATGGAACAGAATTGAGTATCCAAAAATATACCTTCGTATTTGCCACCAATTGATTTTTAACAAGAGTGCTTAGATCATACAATGGAGAAATACTCTTTTCAACAAGTGGTGCTGGGACAATTGGATATCCACATGCAAAATAATAAAACTGGATCTTGATCTCACATCGTACACAAAAATTAACTAAAACTGGATCAGAAACCTATATATAAGGGCTGAAAATGTAAAACTCTTAGAAGAAAACATAGGAGGGTGCCTGTGTGGCTCAGTTGGTTAAGCACCTGACTCTGGATTTTGGCTCAGGTCATGATCTCACAGTTTATGAGATCGAGTCCCACATTGAGCCGTGCTATCAGCGTGGGGCCTGCTTGGGATTCTCTCCCTGTCTCTCTGCCTCTCTCCCGCTCTCTCTCTCTCAAAAAAAAAAAAAAACTTAAAAAAAAAGAAAACATAAGAGTAAATCTTTGCAACCTTGATTTAGGTAGTGGTTTCTTATGTATGACACCAAAACATAAGCAACAAAAGAAAAAATAAAATTGCCTTCATCAGAATAAGAAATTTTGTGCTGCAAGTGTTTGTAATACCATCTTGAAGGTGAAAAGACAGTCTAAGAGTGGTAGAAAATATTTGCAAAACCATGAGATACCACTTCACACCAATAGAGTGGCTCCTTAGTATTATTAGATAATAATAATTGTTGACAAGATTGTGGACCAACTGGAACCCTTATTCATTGCTTGGGCGAATTATAAAATTATGTGACCACTTTGAAAAACAATTTTGATGGCTCCTAAACAAGTTAGACAATAGAGTACCATATGACTCAAGTATGTATTGCTGGGTATATACCCACAATAAATGTGCATCTATGTCTACCCAAAACTCATACATGAATACTCAGAGCAGCATTATTTACAATAGCTGAAGAGTGGAAATGACCCAAATGAACATCAACTCATGAGTAGATAAACAAAATGTAGTATAGCATTACAATAAAATAGTGTATAGGTATGAGAAAGAATGAAGTGCTGGTATGTACTACAACATGTATGAACCTTGAAAATATTATGCTAAGTGAAAGAAGCCAAATGCAAAGGGACACATATTTCACATGATCCCATTCATATGGAATGTCCAGAATAGGCAAATCCATAGAGAGATCGAGTAGTAGCTGTCTAGCACTAGGGAAAATGGGAAGTTAGAGAGATAATGTCTCAGGGGATCAAGGTTTATTTATTTGGGGCGTAATGAAATGTTATAAAATTGAATTTTTGATGATGGTTGCATAGCACTGAGTGTATTAGAGGTCATTAAATTATATACTTAAAATGAGTGAATTGAATGGTATGTAAATCATACCCCACTAAAGCTATTAATAAAAAAATCAGTCACTTGAGAAACACATGATAATTGTTTTCCAACATTTGAGGAGTTACCATATGGAAACAGGGTGAGGTTGCTTGGTGTAAGCTCCAAGGGGTAAGCAGAATGAGGGTCACCACACAATATAATTCCAGAGGGTTCAATGCATGTTGCAGCTTGTGTGAAAGATGCTATGCCTGAGTAGTAGCATTTGGGTGGACATTGAAGGGAGAGAGATTTTGGCTCATTTATGCAAACACTTAATAACTGGTGCTATTCAAAGATCAAATGTGCTACATCATAGTGAAAAGTGCCAAATTATTGCCAGCATCCAAGCATAAACTGGGTAACCATTTAAAGATTCAGTGAGGTGGGTTCATGTAACAGATTGTATATATGTATGTGGTAGAAGAGGGAGATGTGACTTAATAGCCTTTAAGGTTTCCTATAACCCTAAGATTCTATTAAAATGCCTATATTACAAACTTTCATCTGTAAATCTTTTTCTCATTCTTAATCATTTCCTTATTAGCCAGGAATAAATGAGTACTTACATATCCCCACTAGATTCATAAGTCCCAATAGTGATTTCTTATGAAACAATAAAACTTGATGCTGGGGTCTAGGCCATTTCTAATATTTATATGCAGTCTCTGGCTCAATCATTTAGCACTGGCCTATCTACTAGATTACTCTTTCTGTAGTCTATAGCTTTAATGGTAGCATTTCATAAATATTAATAAGAATAGGATCCTACACTACACTTAATACTGATAATAGTTAAGTTAATGAATACAAATCATTCTGGACTCTGTCTTTTCTTTCTTTTTACCCTCTTTTGTCCTTTCATCAGGTATAGAATACGCAAGGATTCAAATATTTTGGCCTAAATCCACAAATGCCATAAGAAACTGGCACTCCATTCTGCAATGCTTTTCTCTCTGTCAATAACTTTAACTGGGGATCATAAAGTGGAACCATTTGTTGGGTGGTCCATTATGATCTAGATTTAAAACCTCATGTGGTAGCAGTCCTCTGCTCCACTTTACATTTTAGAACTAGTCAGAATGATGCTATACTGAAGAAGAAAAGCTCAGACACAATGAGAAAGGCTGCTTATCCATCCATCCATCCATCCATTTCACAACAGCAAGGGGCAGTTTAACATCCTGTGAGGGGCAGCTTACCAATAGTGATGGGAGGATCAGAAACGGCTAAACAGCTTTAAGTCAGGTACCCTCCTTACTGGACTGGTGAAGTACAGGCAACACAAATAGAACTATCTAAGTAATCCTAACTGACTTGTCTTGGCTCATTGATAGCTTAGGCATACACAAAATCCCTATATCAAAAATCTCAAATGGAAAACATCTGCAATGAAATTGCACTCACTGTCCAGCTAATACATCAGAGCTGTACTATAAATCCCAACCTCGGCGTTCATGCCTTGGAACTGTGTTCTATGTTCTACTTAGCCCTTCTGTTACTTCCAGTAATAAATCTCCATGGATAAGTTCCAAGAAGGGCACTGCCTTAGATCATATTCCATGTTAGAGTGAGTTCTTCTCTCCAGCTTGTGCTTCATCTGGTCTTGATGTAAAGCCAGCAAAGAAAATGTTCTGGATAGTTTGCTGCTAGGTGGAAGTTCTTTTCATTTTAAACTGTAAATATTTAACAAAATAATTATTCCCTTGTCACTTCAAGTCCTTGAGACCTTTTCTCTCCAGACCATTTCTTTCCCTTCTGTTAAAAGCCTCATACAGCCCAAGGGTAGGGCACTCAGGGAATGCTATTTGGGAGGGGGAAAGATACTAGTGGAATCCCAGGGTCATCTCTCCAATGGTCATATTTCTGCCTGTGTTTATCCCTTTTTCTGCCAGTTCGTGCTCTTTAATGCTCACACCACTCAAAATAGTCATGAGTACTATCAAGCTATCTTTATTGTATTTACTTTGTATCCCACCATTGTAAACCACTCTCCCTGGATCCCTGAAGCATTTCAAGCAAGTCATTGCTCTTTTCCATTTCAAGCAACTCAATTCCAGAGAATGGAAACTTGGGCATAGTCTTATTACCAATTAAAAAGGGATTCTCACTACTTTGCTCTAAGAAGCTATTAGTCCATATCCATGTCAGTTACTCAAAATTACATTGGCTTTTTAAATGCCAGATTATACTGCACACTCTTAATATAGTTTACTATCTCCTATCACCTGTAGACTTTCAAAATCATGAATCAAATTGACTTTTGATGATGATCTCTTTGTATGATATTCACAACCAAGAAAAAAATATAATATGCCACCCAAAAAGCTTTTTCAAAATAGTCTGATGTTCTTGCAGATTAATGTAATTTTTATTAAATACGGGTTGTCACAATTATTTTATACTCTTCACAGTCCTTATCAAAAGTTTAGGTGAATTCAGATTGCACAACTTCCACTGAATAAGTTGGGCAAATTTCCATGACTCAGAAAAGCATACTAGAGTTGTAGTTCTTTGCAGTTCCAGCTCCACCTCCAAACCAAAGGGCAGTGTTTGGGAAAATGCCAACCATATTTAGCAGCAAGAGTTAGCAGTCTAGCATAGCAGATGGGCGTGGCAATGGGTAGAGTGTACAAAGGATTTAAAGAAGGCTTTCTTTACTACCTCTTCATCAGAAGCATTAACTGGATTCATCCCAATTCTTGTTTTGTAAAAAGTTAACACAGGGAATGTTTTCTTTACATTCTCTCACTTTACACTGATCTGGGAATTTTGTGAGGAAACACCCTAGTGCTGAGAACCTTCTCTCTCACATGCGCGTGCTCTCTCTCTCTCCCTCTCTCTCTCTCTGACTCTGACACACACAGACACACAGACACACACACACACACACACACACACACACACACACACACACGCTCGCACACACAGAAAAGACAACCATTCCTCAGTTCATATATAAGTAAAAAAGCAATGGGGATCCAGGCTTTGGAGTCTAGGGATAGAACTGTAGACAAGTTAGTGGTATATACAGTCTTGAGTAAGGTAGACAACATTTATTTAGAGGGTTAATGAGGATTAAATGAAATAACTTATCTAAAGATCCTAGTGTAGTTCTATAATCTACCTTTAAAATATATTTGCTTCCTTCTCCACCCTGGTTTGAATTATGAAGAGTCCTGATCAGAGTATACTTTTTCATTGAAAGCAGAAATATCTGGCTTCCTAAATAAAAATGTCACTGAAAATTATAAATGTCATTTGTTGCTGGGGGAAGGGAGAGCCAAGGGGTTAAAAAATTTCTTTAGTTCCAAATGGGTTTTGTCTTTATGCATTTCTCAAAACTGTAGCCGTGGTACTATCTCTTTAGTTCTCAAAACAAAAGAACCTATTTGCAGAGTTCTCAAGGGTGGCCCTGACTGGCACTTTCAAACACCGGGTTTGAACTCCTCTAGGCGGTCCAGTGAGGCTGGATACAACAATAGATTCTGAGAGTGAGCCTGAATGGTACAAAAAAAGCGGGGGTAGGGGGAGTCTGCTGTCCACTGAAAACAGAAAGCAGAGTCAAAGAAAGTGAAGAATGTGAAGGCAGAAAAAGAAATTTCAGGATGTGCTAAAATTTTTAGCAACTGAAAAGAGTTACAAAGAACTGGAATCTAGGCAACAGCGGGCAGGTCAGACAGGCATAATTATTTAGCATATAGTTTCCACAGAGAGCAATAGTCAAGTCCACTATTCTACCTACGTGTTTTTTCCAAAACCATAGATTCTGACCCTCAGATAGTTTTAGAAAGCCACCAAGTACTACTAATACACACGATGAACTCCACACAATAAAACAGGGTGCCAAGATTTATGCGTCTTTATGTAGAGATTACAATCCATTTCTGATTCAAATTCTTCCAGAGTATTAATGCTATTTAAATAATGAAATCATGCTAAAAGGGATATACTACTGGTTCAAGGAAAATTTGTCAGAGAAAGAAATGGAAGTGGAAAAGTAATGAGTAATGAGTGGCTTGGGGGCTGATCAATCCAAAAGAGAATGGTTAAAGGGTCTATGAGAGCTAAAATGTCTGGAAGTGTCTATATCCCAAACATTGGAACCAAGAGCTCTTTCCTCTGATTAATTCAACTTTCTTATCCCTAGCTCAGAAATCAGGGCTTATCAGCGAGCTCTCAATAGCAAGCCACTAAGATTAGAAAAATAGTACTGATGAGAAATGCAGAGTGTAAATCTCATTTAAATTTAATTGAGATCATAATTGGTTAAATCATTTCTGAGGATAATTCACTTTAGGCCATTTAAAAATTTTAGACTATTCAAAAAAAAGAAATGCAGTGTCCTCTATGTCAAAGAAAATGATGTTCCTGTTTGATTTCTTATTTATATACAATGATCACTGTAGCCACTAGACCCCTAAGGAAATTATTCATTCTAGATAGCCAAGCTTTCTGGATTTGCCCTTCCAGTAGTGCATCTAATAGCCACATGTAATTGTTTAAATCTCAGTTTAATTTAAAAATTCAGTTCCTCACTTGCAGTAGCCACATTTCAGTACTCAAGAGCCATATGTGTTGGACAATGAAGATACAGGAAATTTCATCATCACAAAAAGTTCTATTGGACAGCTCTGGGTTAGACACCAAGAGACCAAAAAATTCAAATGTCAGACCAAAAAATTCAAACAATTCTAATGATAGTTTTTCTACAATGTAATTAATATTCATATCCACAGAGAATACAGATTAGGACTTAACACTTTATTTTTGACATGGACAGTGGTTCTCAAAGGTTAGTTGTACAGAAGAATCATCTGGAGTGTTTGCTAAAAGCAGACAACTCAAAGAACGATTCAGTAGATCTGGGATGGGTATCTAGGAATCTGCATTTTAAACATATATACTAGGCAATGCTGACACAAGTAGTCACTAAACACAATTTTCAACGATCAATTTACAAATTCTGATTCATTTTCTTGTATGGATTATATGTGTACCAGGCAAGTCCTTGTCTCTCTACAAAACTGCAAAAATATTCCACAAAGGCAAAAGAAGGAGTTTTCAAGGCATAGTAGATCTGAGCAAAGGTGAATACAAAGAAAAAAAATCAAGAATATAGTCACATTAGACACAGAAAAAATCTTCTGAACAGAATATTCCATAATATCTATGGGGCAGAAGCTATCTAGCCATTCAGCTTCGGGAACTCTGAAGCTCTGGGAACAGCTTTGAATACTGAGCTGGCAGGAGAGGAGAAAAACTTTGGTGGTGCAGTTTCTGAAGACCTAAATACTGCATGTAAGTGTTAAGTATATACATGGCAAAAGGCTAGGTGCTAAGAGACTACTAAAATAAGTTTTTTTAACTTCAAACAGTTCAGTCTAGTGGGGAAAAACAGACCACAAATAAGTATTATAATATAGGAGCAGGTGTCATTTGAGCTGAACTTTAAATGTTGAGCTGCTCTAGGATCATCAGGGATGTGGAAGAATGGCAATTAAAATCTAGAGAACAGCATGAGGAAAAGCTCAGGAGCTTGAAAATTTGGGGTGTACCTCATGACCTAGAAGTGATCTAGAGTGGTTAATGAACAGGGTTTAAGGAAAGTTGTGAAGTGACAAATGCATTCTGGGTGCCAGGGACCAGACCACAAATGGTCCTAAATGCCTGTTTGGAAAAAACAGAAACAAAAACAAAAAAACACCACCACCAAATCCTTTAGATGTTTGACGAGAAAAGGTCATATGATAAGATCTGCATTTAGGAAGAACACTCTAACAGCTAGGCATAAAATGGAGTGAAAGAAGATGCAGGGAAGATGCCCTATGATTTGGTCATTTGGAAGAAAAACTGCACCTCTGGTTGGCAATGCTTGTTCTTGCAAAAAGCTGGGAATCAAGAGAGAAGCAACAGAACAGGAGACTTTGTTTTAGCTGAAAATTTGAAGAAAGAACATTTCTAGTGGCAGTATTTAGAAGATTCTGGAGATGCAACGATCCACCATGACTCTGGCAATAGAATACCAGCAATGAGGGTCAGAAAAAAGAAAGATTTCCCACAGTCTAGTGAGCAGACAGCTCTACACTTTCTATGTCTTTCAAAGGCATGGACAATGGGATATGTGGACATGGGTGTCACATGAGGGGCAAACAGCTTCTTCAGTGAAGTGCCCTTAAAGATATACAACATACTGCATAGTAGCTAGGGGGCATAGGTTCTGGAGACAGACTTCCTGTGTTCAAATCCTGATTCTGCTACTTAGTAATTGTGTGGCCTGGTAGACAGATTACCTAAACTCTGTGTCTCGCTTTTCCTACCCGTAAAATTGGAAATATACTACCTACCTCATTGGAGTGCTGTGAAAGTTGATGAGTTTATATACATACAAGGCATTTGTAACATGGTCTGATCCATAGTAGGCACTCAATAAATGGTAGCTATTATTATGTGTATATGTGGGGGACATGCTTACTTGTTCTATGTTCAACATCCCTTGAAGGCATTAGTGCTATATCTAAGCGATGGCAATCAGTATGGTTCAGCATACCAAAGGGCACCTGCAGTATACTGTCCTGCACAGACAGAGTGCCTTAATTATTATACATAATGAGTATCTTAATATTTTTTTTGGAAAGGGACAGATATGAGTAAGTTTTTAAATTTATAGATATTCTTAGTGATCCCCTTACGTAAGCTAGTGTAAGCTGGCTCCAGCACACCACTGGCTGATGCATATAGCCCTCATACCCCCATCCATAAGACCTGGCTTCACGCCCCTACAACATTCTCAGACATGTACTGAAGGGAAAAATCCATCAGACAACCATCTTCAGCTCCCTTAACAGCCCGAACCTACAAATCTACTCCCTAATTTCTCTTGGCCTCAAAAAGCACAGGGAAAAAATGATTATTTTGCAGATGAAAGACTTTTTCTTTCTCCAACCAGAAAATGTCAACATTTTTTAAAAGTCCTAATAAGTTCCTTTTCATTTATATTTACAGTGCTTGTTCCCAGAAAGAGGAATGGGGTGAGGGGGTGTTGGCCAGAGCTTTCAACTGCATAGGAAATTTGCCACCTGAAACCAAATTGGAGCTTCCAATCACCTGCCTGGTTTTCCATTTCCCTGCCCTCTAACCCTGACCCATTCCCCCAAGTTCCCTCCAGTATTTTTTTTAAGTGTCAAATTCCATTTAAGTTTAAAGAATGATAAAGAGGGCTTTATATCATCCTTTTTTCCTTTTTGCTAGAAAGGATTGATATAAGAATAGCTTTACGTTAAGATATGTTAAAGTGTAAAGATACCATCTTAGATAAGGATAAATTCTAATTACCTGGCATCTGAGACAATATATCCATTGCCATCTTTCCAAAAGTCTCATAAATAGGTCATAATAATATTGGCCCAATCTCTGGTTCAGGTTCTTGGCAACGTTCTCAAATATTCTTTGTCAAATACTAAAGAAGAGTTGTCTATGGTGTGAGCATCAAGTCATTTCCCCAGTATACAGCATAGTCTCTATTAAATTCAGAGCTAAGAATGACTGCTTCAAGAATGTTTCCTGAAGAGGCTTTTAAAATTGTTTTTACCAGAGAACGACTATGAGATACTCAAGTATGTGGGTTCAGCAAATGAAGTGATAACACAGTTTTAAACAGTCTTCCCTTCTTCAGTGGGACAGAAAATATGTTTTTCCCCTTTAAACTAATGAAATTAAAATTAAAAAACTATTTGGAAATTTGGAAAGATGAGAAATCTGGTCTATTTTATTTAGATAGGTAGATAGATAAGATACACAGAAACAAAAGTGTGAAATGGAGTTAGCTGTATATTTTTTCTGTTGATCTAGATAAAATACGCAAATTTTAAAACATATAGCACCTCACATTCATGGCCAGTATATTTTAAAATACACATATTTTTATGAAAACTGTATATATTTATTGAACAGAATATTAAAGACAAACTAGCTTGCTTTAGAAGGAAAATATTCCACATTAACCTTTTTGATTGGACATTTTAATCCTCTCCCCAGTTTTACAAGGTTCTACTTTCATTCATATTGATGTATAAATTAATCAAAACACTAATGTTTTTTGGCACGCCTGGGTTGCTCAGTTGGTTGAGTTCTGACTTTGGCTCAGGTCATGATCTCACGGTTCACGAGTTTGAGCCCTACATCGGGCTTGCTGCTGTCAGCACAGAGCCTGCTTCAGATCCTCTGTCCCCTTCTGTCCCCCTCTCTCTGCCTCCTCTCTCTCTCCCTCTCTCTCTCAAAAATAAAAAAAAAATTAAAAAAACAAAAATCACTAATTTTTTCATGCATCTGCAAAATTAATCTGGAAAGCACCCACGTATTAAAATTGTTAACATAGTTTGGGGGAAAAAATCTCTAGAGTGCTCTCAAATAAGACATTGTTTTTTGTTTGTTTCTTTGTTTGTTTTTAGTAAATGAGTACATTTGGTTTTCTTGACTAGTAGCTTAAGTCAAATTTACCCTGGATCCATCAGCTGAGAGGCAGAAAAAGCAGATTCTTGAATTACATCATCTAACCTATGAGTTCAGCCTCTGCCACTTGTTAGAGGTGAGACTTCAGGCCAGTTACTTATCGTTGAAGCCTCAGTTTCCCTACCTCTGAAATGGATATCATAATGCCACTGCCCTCACACCAGGTTGTTATGAGGATAAACTGATCCAGTATATGTGAAATTACTGTGTAAATATTTTACACCACATCCAGGATCAGTCGATAACCAACAACTATACTATAAGTTATTTTTTAATAGAGTAAAACCATGAGGGAATTAAACATGTATTCATTATTAGCATGCAAATAAAATTCAGTCATAAAAGGCATCTAGTTGGGTTTGACATCATTCATTAGGTCACCCTGGAATTGAGAGATGGCAAGGAGATAATATCATTCTCTTTTTAACATAAACACTTTTATTAGCATGGAGAAGTTCTTCCCAGATATAGTAATCCAGTAGCATAGCAAAGTCCAACGTTTTTCACTGCCAGAAATTTAAACCAGTAATACAGGTCCATGAGAAACTTGTATTTATTGAACCAAGCAATATTTTCCATGAAATGTATCTATTTGCTTTTGTAGTAGAGAAAACAAGATAGTCTGTGTTTTTAATCCGAAGAGAAAAACCACACGAACTTCTCACATTAAAAATGTACAGAAACGGCTCTTCTGGAGTCAAGCATGCATCAGGGTAGAGAAAACATCCAACAAGCACAACTCTCCAACACTTAGTGAAACAAACCAACCGCTACCCAAAGAAGAAACTGAAGCTATAAATTCAAATAAACAGGCTGCAGGGAGACTACACAAACCTGCTGTTGCTTTAATTGCAGACAATTCAATTCAGCAGCTGTTGGTCCAGGCACTAAGGTTCACTGTATGCTCTTCAGCGTAACCTTGAAATACTGTCACTCACTCACTTCTCCACATCATCTGCATGCTGTCCAATTAATGAGGAGCGAAATCAACTGTCAAACCACGCATCAAAACAGAACATGATCTTTTAGCTCTTAAGCACAGGAGCACAATATTTTAAGGACAATAAAGCATGAATGGGGGTGAGAATCCTTGACAATAAATGATATTTAAACTTCTCAAAACACATAGTTGTAGGAACTAAGCTTCTGTTCTGTTCAACAGGAAACTGAAACTTTCTTAAGGTTTTTTCATTTGGAAGGATCCTTTCTGTCTAACTGCTGTGTAAGAAGCCTTTAAAACAAACATTCGCCAATACCTTATCAGTCTTCAAGTTCTTTATTATGGACCAATATGTTTCTGAAAGCTTAAGAGAATACTTAAGGAACACTTTTGGTCCAATGATATTTTACAATACAAAATGATTTGGTGCTGGCATTTTTAGCCTTGTTGTTTCCAGCACTTTTTTTTTCTACCAAGAGACCAAACAACAATAATATATAATATTCATCAATCTGAGTTAAATAATGAAATAAAAATAAGTTTACCAAAACAAATGTGTTCTGGAATGCTTCCTGTTTGAAGTTTCCCTTCTCTTAACTATACCCCAAATCTAGACAACCAATTAACAAACCCAAGAGTTAATACACTCAAGAGAAACACAACATACTAAGTGTTTAAAAATTGCCTTTTGCTTCCAAAGCACTGTGTCTTCTGTGCAAACACTCTAGTCTATATCGCATACTACCAGTTGCAGACAGGAGACTTGAGAAATTCAACACAAAAATATAGCAGAGAAGCATGCACAATTAAGGGATCAGGACTAACAATTTAGCAGAAAACCCAGATTTTACATAGCAATCTGCTATAAACATTATAGCAAGGGGAAGGCATGTTTCATGCAGCTATTTTGCTTAGCTCATTAGAACCTTATTTGTCCTTCAGTACAGTTGAATTGGAGGCAAAATAAGAGAGGAGTGCACTTTAAACAAAAGGGAAATTTCAGATAAAATAAAACATACCATACCTGTATATTGTACCAGGAACATCGTGACACTCTTCAGGGAACTGTTCCACGTTGTATCCTACCGTGAGTTATTCTCCCCTTACCCTCTTCTCTCCACAAAAAGAAAAGCCAAAGCACCCCAAACCCCACTACACACTACCCCTAACCCACACCCCCAATGAGGAAAAAAAAAACCTAGTTACAATTCAGCTTAGATCCGATGCTTCTGTTTAGCTCAGCTCCAGCCGAGCAACTGAGCTCTAGCAACGGAGCATAGGGAGGTAGATTCTGATGCCAGTAGCACTTCCATCCACTTCACTTACACAAAAGCAGGCAGTGGAAAATCCAGGAGCCTTGAAGACAAGGGCTGGAACTGGCTTTTATGAATTGCTATTACTGCATGTGTCACCATCCATCTCCAATGACGGACACTTATAGGCTGAATTGAGAGTGGAGGGGGTGGGGAGGAGGAGGTTGGAGAGCAGGTGGAGAAGCAATTAGCAGTATGTTCATCGGAGAATTCGTTCGGGATTTCATACATCAGTGCCTAAAGAAACAGCATGCAGTTGACAAATCAGAACTTTACGATTTGCATGCCTTAGAAGAAATCTTAGCTCACAGCTCCAAACGAAATACTGCTTCCCCACACTTACAGAGCATGAAAAGTCACCCCTCTGCTTTCTCTTTCCTCTAGCTACTCTTGTTCCCGAGAAATCAACATTCAAAATGAATATTTGCTAATTTCCCCTAAAGAATTGTACTTAAAAGCCTAGAAGCAAAGGAAGTATGAGGAAATTAAATTATATTGAACATGACATCTTTTAACAAAAAGGCAGGAAGCTAATTATTTTAAGCCAACTTTTCATCCCTAACCCCATTCCCCAGGTGCAGCTTTCACACCTATAATCACTGGATCACACAACTTTTGGACATATATTAAACACTGGAAAACAACCTATGTATACCTAAAAATAGTTCAAGTCAAGATGAAAAGCTAAGAGCTATATGCACAACTCTCTCCACAGACAGCCTTGATAAGGCACTTTGCCTGTAAACGCTTCAGTTTTACTCATCTCCTAAACTGAAGCACATATTTTAGACCAACTTCAAGATTAATGATGAGTAGAAACAAAAAGGAGATAGTCACTTAGGAAGGAAACATGACACAACTGAAGGAATACTGCAGCTGGGTATCAGGAAACCTAGGTTCAGGTTTCAGTTCTACAACTTTCTAGCTGTGTTACCTTGGACAAGTCAGTTAACTTCTCTGAGCTTAAGTTCCCTTATTTATAAGTTTGACATAACTTATATCTAAGTACCTATCCTGACTACTTCACAGGATTGCTATGAAGAGCTAATGAGATAATAGATATGAAAACCCTTTTGTAAATCATAGAGGGTTATAAAATTGTATGGGATTATTATTATTATTATTATTATTATTATTATTATACTCCAAAACAAATCTTGCCTAAATGGCTGAAGTCAGGCGCCTCTATCACATAAGTAAAAAGAAAGACCCAATATAATTTCATGAAAATAATTCTCAATTTTTCCAATTTTAAAGTTGGAAGGAAATATTGTTTGCTCTTAAAATGCCACAGAAGGGAAATTGTCTTAAAAGAAAAAAATTTAAATCTGATACATAATACATCAAAAGTTTATTAAAGAAACTGAAGCCTCTAATTTCTTCTTTGCTTTCTGGAAAGTCAATTCAGTTGTTTTTGTATGGTCTAATATTATGTGCCATCTAGAATGCAAGCTACAGGACAATAAGCATCACCTTCTGTTAAATCTTTCTTTTAACTTGGTATATCCTCATTGCCCAGGGTGTGTGGAAGGATTCAGGTTGATTAGCTAAATCTAAATCCACAAGGTAAAAATCCAAAGTCATGTTTTATGAGGCTCCAAGCTGCCTTGATACTATATATACAGTGACCAGCTGGTTTAAGCTGGGACACAATTTTAGCACATGAAGTCCTGGGGTGGCCACACCTGGGGCACTAAATGATCCAGGCAATGTTTGGGGACCTTTGGTTCAGCCAAATCCCACATGTCCTGATTTCCATCTGTATGGTGGTTACCCAAGTGTGTGTCTGTCCACATGGGCTGAATCTGAAGCAGCCAAAAAAAAAAAAAAAAGTGGGCGCTATAGCAGAAATATCAGATGTCAGCTCCCCTTGGCCCCCTCCAATACCATCTGTGTTCGCAAACAAGTGTTGAGCCCACTTCCTGTGAGAAGAAAGAAAACTTTCTAATTGCCCCTTTGAATGTCATTGCCAATATTGAAAATGCCAGTAAAATATGTATCCAAAATCTATGTTAAATCAAGGGGGGAAATGGATAATATAATTCACAAAGAGTTGGGTGACTGGTAGCTAAAAGGGAGGAAGCATTAAAAGGGGAACAGGAAGGGAGGGTTGCGGGGGAGGAGAGAGGAAGCAGGAAGAGAAAGGAGGTAAGAAGAGCAAATGAATCTAAAGTGAGAAGTTTTTTGTTTTTTTTTAAGCAGAAAAATACTAGCTGGACTCACCCAAAACCTCACCTCCTAGAAAATTCTTGCTTTTTGAGGTATTGAGAATAGCCTTTTTACCACCACAGCTGCTATCCTAGCCTTCTAAATGCGTGAGTAAATAGTTAACCGCTTGAAAAAGCACTGACAGCCCTAGCACCAAAACTCACTTTCATTTGGCATGTGGAAAGTCAGGCAGGCGGGGTACAGTTCTCGAAAGGCCTCCTCACTGCAAACCTCCCCCCCACACACATACAGCCTTGACTGTGGTATGGCTGGCCACTAACAAAGGTGTCGCCCCATTTCAGGTTCAGCAAAGGAGACTTGCCTGAGATTTTTAAAACCACATTGGTAAGAAAGGAACAAAAGTTGTATTTCAGAATCAGGAGTTCTGTCTTTGGGCATTGCAACTGAACTCTTCCACATATATAAGCTTGAAATTCATATTCCACAAGTTCCTCAGAAGGGCCACTCAAAGTAAAGGGAAAAGTACAGGGAAGATAATTTTTTGTTAGCTTCCTTCCCACAGTCCAAAGATAAGGATCGCATCAAGAACATGACTGAGAGCATACATCAAAAGCCAATGAAGTAGGAGGCAGCAGTTTCAACCCAGATTAGCAAGAATGGAATTGAAAGCATCAGAGCATCCTGATAAAAACAAACACATAAACATATACACCAAGAACCACTGCAATGTTTCCATTATCCTGATTTCAAGCTCCAGAATGTAAGCACTAACAGTTCCCTAATCCACCCAAGCTCCTTCTCAGCAGCTGTTACCAAGCCTCACTGTCCTTTTCAAATGAATTCCCATTGCTAACCACCTTAGTTAGATTCTAAGTATTTTTGTCAAAACAAATGCCCCTGTGGAAGATTGCAAAGAACCAAGAATGTGAATCAAACCATGAACCTAAAACAGGGAGAAACAACATTAAGTTGCTAAACCTCAAACAAAAGAAGTGCTAACAGTTTGAAAGCAACAACTAGTGAGTTGAGTTCAAGCAGAGAAAAAAAAAGCTCTCAACTTTTCAGAATCGATCAAACTTGTACCAAACCCTTAGAGTCCAATCAGTTCACATTCCTGCAAAGCACACACATCAAGACTTGGTTTCACCTGCCTAAGAACCCACAAAGGAACCATAAAATTAACACTGGATAAGAAGTTGGGAGAACTGGATTCTCCTGATTTTTCTACTGTTTGACCTTGGTCCAGTCACTTATACTCATTCAATCCCAGCTTGCTTGCTTTGGAACAGCTGGGCTGTGATTATCAATATCCCAGGTCTAATGGTCTATGACAATTGTGACATTTACTGTCGTGACAAAATAGAAAACATTTGTCACAATCTGGCCCTAATTTCTAGGAATCATGGAGGTGGGCCTCTGCAACTCTCCTAATGGTTTCTGTTTCTAGCTTATTTTGAAACATGCTCACATAGGAGTTAGGCAACTGTGCTTGCTTAGCCTTGGGAATAGTCAGCCTAATATTCCTCTTCAGAATATTTCTCTTCAAAAAGCATTCCAGGAGCAGTTTGTTTTCTTCAAAGGACAGCTACAGGTGCGTGGTCTGGCCCCAAATGGGAAAAAGGAAGGAAAGAAAGTCATCTAGAATATGCTGAGCACCTATTGTATGCCAGACGTGGCATGATACTTTACATTATTTTTTTAAATTAGCTCTCACAACATAGCTATGTGCTCAATATTACTATCTTGCATTTTATATATAAGGAAACTGAGGTTTACTGATGTTAAGTGACTTGCTTACTCTCACTCAACTGGTAAGTGATAAAACTGGGATCTGAACTCAAGCAATCTGAATCCATTACTATACTAACACTCTAATGATTAAATTCTGAATGACTGAATTCCTTCTTAATTCAGTGATTCAACTGGGCTTGCTCAGTGAATAAATTACCTGCTGAGTCAATACAGCAAAAAAAAAAATCCTTGCCTTTATACTGACCTGACAATTTTAAAAAATTTCATCAGACATGTGATTAAGACCACTGGGCTCTGGAGTAAGAAAAACCTCAGTTGCTAGAATTCTGGCTTATAAGTCTCAAGTTTTCTCATCTGGCAAATGGGAAAAGAAGTAGTACCTGCCTGGCTGAGTGGTTGTAAAGCATTAATGATGTGATAGCAGCTAGCACAGTGTTTGACATAAAATTGTTCAATAAACGTATATTAGAGCTATCCTTGGACTCATAAGCAACAGAGAAAGAAAGGAAAGGTTATAAAGAAAAAGAAAAACAGGATTCATTGAACTCAAGTGCTCCTTGGCCTGTAGAACAGATTTAGTGTGAATCAAGTTTTCAGTGGCCCACCCATACCCTCTAAGCTGCATCTTGTAGATTAGCATATTCATGAGGCTCCATGAATATACTAATTGGCAGTGCCTAAGTAGTAGTAAGGAGACTTGTCATGTGGCCTGCTGAGCAGCAATTGTCTCCAGTTCCCTAGAACCTATCCTTCTAAATAGAGGGTTGGAAAGTAGCAGATAGAAGTACTGCTGGAAGTACCAAGTGGGCTAAGGCCCTTTTCTTCCCCTAATTCTTCAAGCCCTAGCTTCTCTCTCTCCCATTCCCTTGTGGCCCACTTCCCATATACTCCCGTCCGCCCTGGTTTATTCTAGTTTTACTGTGATTCTTTTCATGGCTCTAGCTCTGTGTCTGTTCATGAGCAACCAGTGGTATTTATGGAATGTGTGTCTGGCACTGCACTAGGTAAAGTAGAGGGACATCTAAAAGTTAATTGAAGAGACATGTGTTCCATGGCCAAATAGATCTAAGATATACAGGTAGACTGGAGTTTTGGCAATACAGTAAATGCAGCTAAAACAAGATGATTTGGTTGATTTCAGAGCACAAAGTAGTTTGTTAATCCAGTCAATGACATACATACTGAAGAATTTAGAAAAAAATGCACAGTTGTTTGCAACTTTACTTGAAATGCATAAAAAGTTATATAAATGGAGAGATGGGTGATAAAGGAAATAGAACAAAGTGTTAATTATAGAATCTAAATGGTGTGCATAGAGGGTATTTACTGTACAATTCTTTACATTTTCTGTATATTTAAATTTTTTCATCATAAAAGGTTGAGGATAAAGGAGAGGGGTAAAGGGTATAGCTTTTTCAACTTCAAATATTTCAGAACAAAATATCATATTTATATAAAGCATAAATGAAATCAGGCAAAATGTTAAAAAATTGGTGAATCTGAGTGGATGGCAGATGACAGTCCTATATGATTTGTGAAATTTTTCTCTAGTTAAAATGATTTTAAAATAGAAAGTTAAAAGATAGTTTGTTGAACACTGGCCCCTTTTACCTAATGTCTCATTTGCCATTTTTAGTAGAGTGGATATTGGGTCAATAATAGTAGAGAAATTGGAAAGAATGAAGGTGGGGGGCAATAATCAACCGACAGATCTACCTTGGGTGCCTACTATATGCAAGACGCACTATGCTAGGCATTCTGGGGGATTCAGAGACAAAAAACATAGTCCCTGTCCTGAGACTCACAGTGCAGGTGAGGGAATGCCAAAGCAGCGTCTGAAAGGGTAGCTGGCTAGAGCAGAGAAATTCTGTTAAGAGAAGTATGAAGACTGGCAAGGTAGATTGGGGCCAGACTACGGAAAGTAGTGAAGGCCACGCTAAGGAGTTTGGACTTCATCCTATGGATAATGGGAAACCATTTACAGTATCTGAGTCAGGGAAAGAACATGCTCTAAAACACATTGGCTACATAGTAATAATCTGTTTGAGCACAGGTAACTTCAACACATATTTGTTTTCTATTCATATACTTCTGACCCTTCTATTTCCCATATCTGGATGTGGCCTTTAGGGATTTTCAACATTCTGGATGCTACCCATTTTTTTTTTAACAGCCACTTTGTCATCTTTTCAGCCTCTGTTCCTTTCCCTCCCCCAGCTCCCGAGGGGAGCTGCCCAGCTCTCAGCTTAGCCCTGCTGACTCAGTAAGCAATAAATAAGCCTCATATAGTTTTTTAAACTAAGTTGCTAAGCTTTGAATCTCTGCTTTCCTTCATGGCAATCAAGCCCCAATCACTACTGAGATCATTGATTTGAGTTGGAAAAATGAATATTCAGCTAAGCAACATGTGAAGGAGTACAGGAAGGTATGTCGTATGTGTAGAAGGAAACTGTTGTTCAAAGTGATTTTTGGATACTGAAAGAAAACCTAGTGGAGATGGTATTGCTGAATAGCAGCAAGTGATTAGGGTAAGACCTCTCAAAGACTGCCAAACTATAAGGTGGACTTTGTCTCTAGTTTTTCCCCCCCTATAAAGCCAATCTTCCAATCCAATCATGCGATTCCCACATTTAAAACTCTGAGCTGGCTCCCCCCTGCCTATAAAGGCCAAGCTCCTTAGCAGGCAGACTTCCCTCACCAACTGGACACAGACCTGTCTCCAGATTCTTATCCTGTCCCCCTCACCCAACTCCCAGTGGTTCACACACAGTATCTTACCTTTTCCTAAAGTATCCATTCTCACACATGTGACTGCTTCACATGTGTCGGTGGTCCCTTTGCTTGGAACCCTTGCCCACCACATCTTTTTCCACCTTGTTTCTAGGCAATGCCCACTCATCCTTGGTGATTCAGAACAGGTAGACTCTGGTCTGTGACTTCTCCACCTCCAGCAATAATTCTTCCCTCCATCATGTTTCCAGGGTATTTCTTATCTAGAGTAATATACTATTCCTACTGTAATATAATTATTGATTTAGGTGTCTATCTCCCCCCACTTAACTGTGAGTTCCTTAAGGGTAGGCAGGGACTACTTCTAGTTCATCACTGTACTCCTAGCACTTACCATAGGGTTTGGTCCTGTGTATGTGCTCAGATGTCTATTGAATAAATGAGCTTGAATATCAAGTGCTCCTTGAATTCAAACTCAGCATCTCTTGAAAGGTAAAAATTAGAATATTGTGTGACCAAAGTAATCCCAGTGAAGTATGTCTGAGAACTTGACTGCAGAAGTGGTAGGAGGACAGGTTATGGGGTCTTCCTATGGGACCTTTCTACCCCAGGAAGCTCTTACTGGCAGCTGTTGCTGGCTAAAAAGAAGGGCAGCTGGAGCGGACAGGAAGGGCCCTTAGTGGGGATTTCCCCATCGTTACCTTTCATAATTCAGCACTGAAGGAAAGTTGTTTATATAACATTCTCCACACAGTGTTTTGATTCTTCTGAATTACAGCCAAACTTTCATTTGTGCTCTGCCTACAGATACATTTGGACCAGACTTGTTAATGGATAGTCACTGAAAGTTCCCCAGTTCACATTCTCACCTGTCATTATTATGCCAAGGAACAATATTTTGTGGGTAAGGAACCACTAAAAAACTGAGAGCCAAAAAGGGGGCCGAGAAGAGCTAATAAAAATGATCTTTTATTTTTCTCCTAGATTGCTAATATATTCCTAGCACCTCCCATCCTGCACTGGTTTATATTATGTATCAGTAAAGGCAAAAAAAAAAAAAAAAAGAAAAAAGAAAATGAAGACTTTGGCAAAACTTGACGCCTGTAGGCACAAGAAAGAGGAAGCAACACTGAGGCTTGGAGTATAAATCTTTAGACATATGATCCATTGCCACTTCTGCAAAGTAAACATTTCAGCTGTTTTTAAACAAATAGCAAAAGCAATTAGCCCCTTCTGTAGACTAAACTGAGGTGTATGCGGAATTAAAAAAAACTTAGTCTGTTTTGATCTTCAAAAATGTCAAACTGGTAAACATTTCGCTTTTTTGTTGTACATATAAATCTATGAGCCAAGCCTAGCTTGAGGAAGATTTAAGAGACATAAAATTTGTCTGAGGTGTCTGCCAAATCTCTGCAGCAGAGAGAAACCCTGGAGAAGCTGACATAGTCATAACTCTCAAAACATCACTAGCAGGCTTGTGCAGGGCTAGACGTACAGAAAGTCACTGTTCCTTCTCTCAAACTGTTTGTAAACAGAGAAGTAGATCATTTGCTTATCAGCTATCTGGTAGCTTATTTTTGCCCACATGTCCCACAGAGGGGGAAAGAGAAAAAAAAAAGAGTAAGTCCCTACTGGTACATATCCCAACTTTCAGCCGCGTAGATTTTCACTTATATGACAAGCCTGCTTGTTAAAATCTTCTCTTTCATTTCCTCTTGCACACTCATTCTTGTATGTACACGAGATCAATCTCTGTCTCTGTCTCTCTGTCTGGAAGGCATTACAAGAAGGTATTTATATGTATCCAGGACAGTGTCTAACAGAGTGCTTTGCACATAATAAGCCCACAATAATTCGGCAAATGAATTGAAACTCTGTCTGTAATTTCTATGTTCAACTTATTTGTTCATGGAACAAGAGAATTATAGATTCTTTTTCTTGAAGTATTTAACAGTGACAATTCCTTACAAAGTAAAGTCATTTTATTCAAATGATTTGTGCTTAGGACTTCTGTCCTTTAAAAGCATCCATTTTTGCACAATGGGAATTATTTGTAAGGCAAATGAAGGAAAGCCCACGCTGCAGGATCCTGAATGACAATATGAACACTAATATATTTTGTAGAGAAAATCAGATATCCCATATTCACCTGATTGTATGTCGTTATGGTAATCCACCACATATGTCTAAAATCACTTAACAATGCAGGAATATAGTGCATGCATGGGCTGCATTCTGTAAATAGGATTAACAGTTGGATTCAACCAAGGTCTTCCCTGGGGAGAGATTGCTGGAAAATACATCTACATGACATTTAAAAAAATAAATTAACCAATGACATTGGCTCCCATGAGACACATTGTTTCTTGTACATTCAATTCTATCACAGTTTTCTGTAGCTCTCTACTGACATCCCCATCCCTAAAGACATAGAATTTCAAAACAGAAAGAAAAACAGAGCAATCGGAGCTCTTCTGTCTGTCCTGCATGAAGTGTTATGTACACAAAGAAAAGAGCTCTGTACATTAGCACAATGTGAACTGTAACATGGTGAGATCATGTCAGTCTGGACTGTTCTTGTTATGCCGTGGTCACATATAACTTGCCCAAGGGAATGAACAAAGTCTGTGTGCATGCTAAGATTGGCAGGGGCTGCAGAAAAACAAATACAGCTGTGTTATACAGCAGGGGGGGATTTAATTTTTCCTTTGAAAAATGTTATTTATCATGATGATTTTTCTTCCCACTTTTATGTATTTAACTATTTTTCCTCATCTGTAAAATAGGGATAACTACTGTATGTATTTAATATTTTTACTATGAGAATGAAATGAAATCCTGGCACAGAATAGTTAACCCATACAATAGGCATCAACATCTGGCTAGCATTAAGTAAACACCTATTATACGCCAGGTACTGGCCTAAGACACCAAGAAAAAGTAAACCATAGGAGGAAAAAGTGACACTGGAGAGAAAAGCAGGGAGCTGATTTTCAAAAGTTTTATAAGCTAGTCTAAGAAGTTTGGATTTTATCTCGAGGACAATGGGCAGAGCTGGATAGCTTCAGATTTGTGATGTAGAAAAATCATTCTGTCAGCACTGGTGGAGAATGGATTGGAAGGAA
Source organism: Panthera pardus (assembly GCF_024362965.1). Classification (NCBI taxonomy): domain Eukaryota; kingdom Metazoa; phylum Chordata; class Mammalia; order Carnivora; family Felidae; genus Panthera; species Panthera pardus. The sequence continues at coordinate 3,392,534 of NW_026526843.1, forward strand.
AGCAGGCTGGAGACAGTAGTAATCCAGTCTAGAAGGGGTGTGTGTGGGGGGGTGTGGGGTGTGGGTGTGTTGCAGGGTGTGCTGGGGAGCGGTGTACCCCAAACTAAGGCAATAATAATAGGACACATGCGGAAAACATGTTTTTAAGCAACAAATACTCTATTACAAATGATTAAAAAAATATGCAAAAGGTTAAAAATAGGACTCATGTTATCTTACCATTTATAGCAAACCTCTGTTGAATTTTTTTCTGTGTTTAACATTATAGGATAATGATTTCCTATGTATGCACACATAAGGTGTGTGTGTGTGTGCGTGCCCATGTACATGTGTATGCGTTTAAACTGGGATTTGTCAGCTTTATAAAGAGAATTTTCTCTTAATATATCATAAACAACTTTCAACATCATTAAATATTTTTTAGTAACATCCACTTACATGGCTACTTAGTATAGTAATCTATGCTACAGATACACGATAATTGATTTAATCAAAATCTCTAGTATTACGGACATTTAAAATGCTATTTTCCTTCTTTACCCTGGGATAGACATCCTGAGAAATAAAATTTTGGAAACACCACATTTATTTCCTTAGCATAGAGCCTTAGAAGTTGAAGTGGTAGGTTGAAAGCTATGTCCAATTTTAATATTTTTAATCCACATTGATAATTTCTCTCCAGAAGGGCTGTATCAAATTACAGTCCCACTAGCAGTATCTGTAAGTAGGAGACCCATTTGAGAGTGATTTCAAGGATGGAGTCAACTGGATTGTAGGTGGAAATGAGGGACGGATCCTTGGCAGAGTATTGGGATGGCAGCAATGTGAACTGTGTCAAGAGGAGCAAAGCAATGAGCAGGCCTACAGAACAGGTGGCTGGGTGGATAAATGATGAGAAAGAAAAAGGTAAGGTGACCATAGGAGAGTAGGGGTGGGGGGGAGTTTAAATGAAAAGAAAAGAAACCTCTAGAGAAGTTCTGCATTCAGGTGACTTTAATTTACTGCTTTATTTAGCCAAAGCAGCTAATGTAGCAAACAGCTAATCTTTTTGTAACATTTGGCATTCTGGTACCAAAGTTCTGAGTTATATTCATGTTTATGCATGTTTTTCATCCAATAACCATTTGTTAGGTGTCTACCACATGCCAAGGGCTGTTCTGGATATGAATGAGACCTGGCCACTGCCCTCAAGGAGCTCCTAGTCTTGGGGAGAGACAGACACATCCACAGACTGGTACACTAGTGTGGTACAGCCTAGGACAGAGGTAAGTGCAGGGTTCTATGTAAGCCATGAGCCCAACACTGTTTTGTGTATGCTTGTATATGTTTGTGTGTGGTGGGGGAGGGCGGGGAGAGCTGCAGGAAAGGCTTCAAAGAGGTGTTGATATTTGAGCTGAGTCTTGAAGGAGGAGTTCCTCAGATGAGTAAGGGTCACAGATCATACTCATATTCCTTACCAGTGCTTTGGAAATTTGTGCCACTGGTGTTAAGGACACTCAGTAAGGCAGTGAGGATGCTTGTGTGTAATCCAAACCCATTTGTGAAAACAGCCTCCACTGTTACCTTAATTCATATATGTACATGGCCCGATTTGAGCAATAATATGCTCATCTTAGAATTAAAGGATAACAGGCAAGTGACATATAGACTTTTAAAAAATAACTCTGATGACATTGATAGAATAATAATATTCCTGTCAGCCAAGTCCTACTAATTCTACTTCCTAAATGGCTCTCATATCTGTTGCCTCTTCTCATATGTGGCTACCTTGGGTCCTCATCATCTCTAGCTTCCTAACTGGTCATGGCCCACTCCAGTACATTGTAAAGTAAAAACCTCATCATGGTGCTTGTCTTCTAAAATATATTAATGTTTTTTATTGTCTACTATCAGTACTTCCCAAATTTGAGTCATTTGAGTATTATCATAGTCACACATCATGGGTACTACTATTTACTTAACATTTGTCTTTAAATCAGCTTTAAACTCGTTCACTTTATATTTTTCCTAAGCCATTTCCTATGTAACCTTACATTTAAAGACGTAGTTCAGCTTTACCTTTTATGAGACACATTAGAATATATAATTACTGAAATTTAAAATGTTTGTGGGAGTACAACATAACCACCAGTGGCAGATGCTCTACAGTTTGAAAAACAATAGCCTATGGAAGCACATCCAAATTTCTTAGCATTGCATTCAAGGAACTTCACAAATCAGACCCAATCTATCTTTCCAGACTCTTTTACCATTATACCTTCATTTCCCCAAACAAGCTATACCCTAGTCATGCTGAATTCCAAAATATTGAAGGGACATGCTCTGCTTTTATACAGCCCAATGTCTTTCACAGACTTGTCTCTCTAATCTGGAATGCCTCCCCTCTACTGTTCTCTGCCTGGTGAACTCATTATCCTTCAAGACCTGTCATGTCACCTCCTCACAGAAGGCTTCTCCCTGATTCTCCCTTACAGTTAGTCACTGCTTCCTTTATTCTTCTGATAGCACTTTGTACTTCTTAGTGTTATATTACACGCTACATTATCTCAGAATTATGGGCATATATCTCCCCAGCTACACCCAGGAAAAGCTCTCATACTCTGTTGCATCCTGAATAATCCCTGTGAGCAAAGGTCATGGAGGAGACCTAGTGATCTAGGAAGTCACTTAAAATAAAAGCTATAATAAAATAAAACCTAAAGGACTATCTAGGCCCAAATAGCTTACATGTAAGGCACGTTTTTTAAAGAGAATCACCTGATTCAGAAATAGCCATATAGTTTTGGCAGAGACAATTAGCTACGGCTGCAATAACAGTGAAGCTAATTCAGTTTTGGCAGCCACTTTACAGCATACACATACTGACAGAGACTAAAAGTGAATCATTTGGGTTTCTGCCAGGATGATCAATTACACCTGACAATAATCTTTCCTTACCACAAACAGAAAGTCAAGAAGAAAATTGAACAGTGGGACTAACAAACCATGGTGGAGAGAGCATGGGCTCTGGAGCCAGAAATCTATACACCAAAATCCCAGCTCAACTCCTTACAATCTATGTGACTTTGGGTAGGTTAAACAACCTTCTCTGAGTTTTAGTTTTCTCTTCTAGAAAAATGGGGAAAATAGTACCTACTTCATAAGACTCTTAAGATAATGCAACAAAGTGCTTATGATAGCACCTGGAACATTATGTGGGCTCAATAAATAGGAGTCATTATTGTTACCCAATGAAATGACTACAATTCAGATAATATGATGCATAAGGAGAGCAAATACATTTCTTAATAAATTTGTCACCAGGCTTTAAAATGACAGCTATAGAAGTGTAGCTAAGAATAGCCACAAACAGAACAGTCTGTAAGGTAAAGTTCTTCTTGGGTTTAAATTAAACTCACACCTGGAACATACCACCACACTTCTTTGTGTTCTCCAAGAAATGATCTCAAATCAGGTTCCCCTAGGATGAAAAAAACAAAAATCACCCAATCTTAATTTTTTTGTGTTTAGTTTTATTTGATACAGAATAATATCCAAATTATGTGGATGCTTTAAAGTGTCCTGTTATTATGACCCCAATCTCTTTCATGACACCTTTTTATTGCAGTCAGGCAGCAAACCCACCCTTCATAAAAATGCTCCCTCTTCTATATACCCTTCTCAGATTCCAACGCCAGTTCCAGAAAGCACATTCTCCCTCCTCTTTGCCCATTTCAAATCCCATTTACTCCTTTGGAGCCAAAATGAAAATTCAAGTCCTCCAGAAAGCATACCCGGATTGGTCTGGAAGATGACCATTTCAAAACTACAGCATTTCCAGGGTTAGGCTTGACCTTCCTTACATATATCAACCCCCAAGCCCATCAGTATTAGAAACTTTTTGCACGCGTTTGTAATAATAAAATAATTAATACAGTCTGTTTCGCACAGTCTACTTTATTCCACAGTCTGTGTGCCCCCTAAATCTTTTTCAACCTTAGTGCTGTTATGAGTCGTGTTAGAAACCTCGATAGCGCTTGGTTTTTAAAATCGGTCTAACTTGCCTTTGACTCTCACCAGAACACTGCACTGAACTTTAAGGAGAAACCCTTTCCACTCCAAAGATCTGGTCAGGGCAGGGGCGGGTGGTTGGAAGGGCCAATAAAGAGATGGCGACGATCTTTATATCACCAGCAAGGAAGCAAAAAGTGAAATTTGGACAAAAAGTCACGCCCTGAGCGTGCGAGGAATTCCCACACCCCCAGAGAAAATTGGGGAGTGTGTACGTTAGAAAGGGTGTGTGCCCAAATCTGAAATGTAAATTGAGGGAAGCGAGGAAAGACATCATCCAACTCCTCCAAGTAGTAAGGGGAGTCCAGACGCCGCCTAGGGAAGACCCTGGTCAAGAACCCTAACTTCAGATCTCGGAGGAGGCACAGGACGGGAGCGAGGATACACGATAGCATCTTGGGGGATTAAAGACTGCAGACTAGGTGGAGAAATAGAGAGCGCGCGCTCCCGAGGTTCCAAGCTCTAGGAAACGGGCGCGGAGGGCTCAGCAGCCCACCCCCGACTCCCAGGCCCGACACCCCCTCCCCGGCAGAGGCGGAGCTGGGCGGAGTCGGGCGCCGAAGACAACGGCCCGGAAGCACCCTCCTCCCTAGGCCCCTCGGTCCCACACTCCCCAACCACAGCCGCTCGGGCTTTCTGCCTCTCTGACCTCCAGCTCCCCGGCTACCGAAGGGGCTACTCCTTATACTGCCGCGGAAAATCGGGCCGGCGTGACAGCTTCTGAGAGCGTAGTGCCCTCGCCGCGCCCCACACCACGCAACTGTCTTCTGAACTCCCCGCCTCTCGCTAGCCGGCTTGGGCCCGGCACTCGGGCCCAGGGCTGGACTCTCACCCACATCGCGGCCGCTGCCGCATTTCTTATTGGTTACTGGTCACCAGGGAAGCAGGAGGCCCAAGCCCTTGTCCTCATGGGAAATGTAGTTTCAGGTCGCTGGAGGCTGTCTTCCTGGGGTATCCAATATTGGCATTGGCGGAGAGACTCAGGTGAAGGCAGGGGATTGTGGGAGATGAAGTCGAGGCACTTCTTTCGGTATACCCACAGTTTCTCCATCCAGTCCGATCGTCCCCTGAGTTCAGATGGAGGAGGGTATTCTGGGTGTTGTAGTTTGCGGTGTACTGTCCTACAGAATCTACCTTCTTGGGGTATGGGGTTGTGCTTGTCGGGTTAGATGAAGGTTCTAGATTTATTTTACCTTTTGGTTAAGCTCTTAGCGTTTGGGGGGGGCACTTTATATCATGATTTAAAATTCTCATTGACTTTTGATTGAATGGCTTTTTAAAAATATTATGTTCCGATAAGCTTACAATTGTAACTGGTCCTTTAAACCTGTCAAAGTATGTTCTATGTGAACCATCTGCATTAGAATGACTTCAGAGGCTCTGGAGAAAATGTATCCTATGTTCCAGTTGGGTATCACATTTTTCCCTTTGAATTGTAACTGGTCCTTTAAAACTGTTAAAGTGTATTCTGTGTGAACCATCTGCATTAGAATCACTTCGAAGGTCCTAGAGAAAATGTATACTGTTTTTCTAATTGAGTACCATATTTTTCCTTTTGAAGTAGGGCATAATAGGCATATAAATGTGATCAAAGCCAGCCCAGAAGAATCCCATTTAACCCATAATGAAGTCACATTGTTGCCATGAAGAACAGTGGCCACATCACTGATGTCATGCAACAATTTAGAACAGATAGAGAATACAACTTGAATAATAAGAAATAAATGTATATTTCTTTAAGAAACTATTGTTTAGTAAAGATGTGTTAATAAGCCCGATAAATAAATAGATGGAGACCACTAGCACTTTCAAGTGATTTAAAGGTTGAGGAAAATGGTGGCTTATTAAGGCTAATTTTACTCCTAATTTTTGCCTTTTTTTTTCCTTTCCAGAGGTGAATCCTTAATAGCCTAAAGGATCATTACAGTTGGGTTACTACAATTTTACTCATTAGAACAACCTTTTCACTCACAAGTGGAATGAATGCAAAGAAAGAGGAATTGCATTTTGCTAAGGTAATTAATTGCCTAAAATTTTAAAAGAGAAGTGAAGGAATAAATGGACTTAATAGATTGAATAATTTACTCAGCAAACTGCTTTGTTCAAGGCTCCAGACTAGGCACTGTTGCTACAGAATTGGAAAACAGCCCTTGCTCATAAGTAGTTCACAATCTAAGACAGGAGAGAGAGTATACATTGTGCAACGTGCTCTAAAAAGGTCTACATGCGGTTCTACAGGACCATAGAAGTGGAAGAACTCATTCCACTTCTGGAGGAAGCCATGCTTGAATGATGAGACTTGAAGGACTAGTAAGCTATTTGGGGTAGGGGGGTCAACCATATTTCATACTGAGGAGTAAGAATGTGAGAGAGTGCAGAGAACACTCTCCCCCCACCCCTACTCCCCAAAAAAGATGTTCCATGTTGCAGGAGCTAGAACAGGAAGGAATAGAAGGCCATATCAATGAGTTCAAAATTTAACCTGAAAGCAGTGGAGAACCATTAAAGGATTTTAAGCAAGGACATGGTATGATCAGATGGACTTGGTGATAAGTTGGATATGGAAAGTAAGGAAAGGGAAGGGGTCTATTGTTACTCTCAAGTTCTGATTTGGAAGACTGAGTATGTGGTAGTACCACTCATTTAATTAGGGAAGCCTGAAAGAGTAGCAAGTTTTGTGATGGATAGGAGAGATTAAGTTTTGGACACTTTAAATTTGAGGAGTCTATGGAACATTGGGGTGGAGATACCCAGTAGGCTGCTAGGAGGTGTAGGTCTGAAGCATAGGAGAGAGGTCAGGGTTGGAACTAAACATTTGAGAGACAACAGTATATAGCTGGCAAGTAAATAAATAAATATGGATTAAATTTCACTTGGAGAGTGTTTAGAATAGTAATTTTTAGAAGGGCAGAGATTAAGAATGGAACCCTAGAAAACAACGATATTCAAGTAGTAGGTAGAGGAAATCAAGGCTCCTTGCCTTCAAAGGAGGCTGAGAAGAAATGGCCAGATAGGCGAACCAAGAGAAAATAAAGTGTAACTATTAGAGTATAACACAGAGAGGTCAAACAAGAGGACAGAAGAGTAACATGGAACTACTCATTCATCCATTCAACAAATATTCGTTCAGTACCTGCAACATTCCAGGCATAATTCAAGGCGTTGGGAACAGAGAAGTAGGGGAAAAAACCACATAACATCCCTTCCCTTTGAAACTCATATTCTAATAGGGAAAAAATGAATTAACAAGACTAATAATGAAAGTATATAGCTATGACAAGTAATATTTCTGCAAGTCTTATTAGAATGGATATGTGTGTATATGTGTATTACACATACAAAGGTGAGACTCTTGATCTATTGTGGGTAAAAAGTATGCTTGAAAATACATTTAGGAAAAAAAATAACTGAGTATAAGAACACAAATTTGTGACATAATGTCCCAAGGTATGTTAGTGTGATTGGATTTATAGATCAATCAGTAGGCCAAGGTTAAGGCTTTGTCAACAGATAGTGTAAAACTCAAGTCTTGGCCACGGTTCAGGTTTATGAATGTGGAATGTGTTTGGCTTCAGTTTTTGCTTAGATTAAGGCTTAATCATTCTGTTGCTATCTTTACAAGTCAGTGTGGATCCCTTGCTAGAGGACCCTGGTACCAAATTTAGGTCTCAGTCTGACATCAACATCAGTCCCCAGAGGTATAGCTATGGTTCAATCTGTGTCAAGGATCAGAGTCTTTGACTGGTATGAAAGTTCACTTGGAAGCTGTCATTAGTCCAGCATGGCTTGGATTATATCTCATTGTGAAGCCAATGTACAAGATTTGGGTTCAAATTTTAGCCAGTATTACTATTTAGTCGGTATGTAAGAAGAGGTTTTATTCTTGTTAGTGCTGTCTGTGGACCAGCCTCAGAGAGACACCCAAGGATAGGGCTCAGCTCAAGGTTTGACTTTCACTTTTTGGTCAGCATTGGAATTGCTTTTTTTTCTAGGCTTGGAATTCAACAAAGACCAGTTATGGCTCTGCCAGAAGATGCTGTTCATGCTGATTTTGTTGTCTTGGAAAAGGCTAAACAAGAATTTGAACAAGAGTTATGTTCAGTCTTTTATCAGGTAAAGTTACAATTAGTGTTCATGGTTAGAGTGGATTCTTGGCTGTGGTCAGTGTTAAGGCACAGTGTCTAAATTTAATATTTAGTCTTTTGCCATTTTACACCATCACCTATGATGTGCCCCAGAGTTTTGTCTGAGAGCAACGTTAGCATTTCATCTGCGGACAATATGAGAGTATCAATTGTGGCTGGGATTTCAACTGAGCATATGAACAGGATTTGGGAGCATATCTGGCCAGAGTAAGCCCAAAGTGTAATTTCTGGCTTTAGCCAGTCTCAGTGTTCTGTCTTTGTCGATAGCCCCTATCAGGAATATTCTGCGGAGCTAAGCCAGTGGCCAGTGTTGTACCTTATCCTGTGGCCAGAGCGTGGCTCGGTCAGTGACCTGTGTTAGCACTTCAACTTGGCCTGTGTCAGAGTTTATTATGCAGGTAGTGGTCCCATTTTGACTTTGTATAGAGTTCCTGTTCACTGAGTGCTGCTGGTAGTGCTATCTAATTAAGCTTTTATTTGTCTATTAACATTTTGGTCTGTATAATTGCAATATTATCCCATACACAGTACACTTAGTCTTTCCTTATTTAGATAGTTTAAGGAGGCTTATAATGATCAGTACCTGGATTGAGGTTTGGGGCAACAAGTTATGAAATATTTTTAGATAGGCCCTTTAATAAGGATATTGGTTTGCTGTGGCAATATTGTTGATTGTTTAGCCCAGTACCTTTAAAATATCTCCTTTCCATATCTTCCTCAAAGGACAGACTCTCAAAGCTAATGCTACATTTTATCAGGTGTTTTCTTTTAAATCAATGAGGCACAGAAAGAAATATGGTTTGATTTATGGAAAAGTTTATTTTCCTGATTAAAAACAAAAATCATAGGCAATTCCCCATCCAATTTTTAAAAGTGATATTGAGATATAACTGATACTCAAAAAATTCCACATATTTAATGTATACATTTTGATGAGCTTAGACTTATGTATATACCTATGGTATCACCATAATCAAGACCCTAACATATCACCTCCAAAACTTTGTGTGTGTGTGTGTGTGTGTGTGTGTGTGTGTGTTTTGTGGTAAAAATGTTTAACATGAGATCTATCCTTGTAACATATTTTAAAGTACACAACACTATACTTTTAACTATAGACACTATGCTATAGAACAGACATCTAGAACTTATTCATCTTGCAAAACTGAAACATACTCACTGCCCCCAACCCCTGGCAATCACCATTCTACCCTCTGCTTCTTTGAGTTTGACTATTTTAGAATTCTCATATAAGTGGAATCATACAGTATTTGTCCTTCTGTGACTGGCTTTTTTATTTAGCATAGGGTCCTCTATATTCATCTGTGTTGTCACAAATGGTAGAATTTCCTTATTCTGTAAAAGCTGAATAATATTCCGTTGTATTTATATACCACATTTTTTTTATCCATTCATCTATTGATGGACATTTAGGTTGCTTCTATATCTTAGCTATTGTGAATAATGCTGCAATGACCATTGGTGTATAAATATATTTTTTAGATCCTGATTGCATTTCCTTTGGATTTATATCCAGAGATGAGATTGCTGAATTATGTGGCAGTTCTATTTTTAATTTTTTGAGGGACCTCCACACTGCTTTCCAAAGTAGCTGCACCATTTCATGTTCCCACCAACAGTGTATAAGAATTCCAATTTCTCCCTCCTCATCAACACTTGTTATGCCTTGCCTTTTTGATAATAACCATCCTAACAAGTGTGAGGTGACAGTTCACTGTGGTTTTAATTTGCATTTCCCTGATGATTAGTGACAATGTGCATCTTTTCATACACCTGTTGGCCATTTGTATAAGACCATTTGGAGAACTGTCTGCTCAGTTACCTATGCATTTTATGATTGTTTTTACAATTTCTGCTTAAGAGGCACCTGGGCGGCTCAGCCGGTTAAGCATCTGACTCTTAATTTTGGCTCAGGTCATGATCTCATGCTTAGTGACTTCAAGGCCCACATCAGGCTCTGCACTGACAGTGCCGAGCCTGCTTAGGATTCTCTCTCTCCGTCTCTCTCTGCCCCTCCCCTGCTTGTGCTCTCTCTCTCTTTCAAAATAAATAAATAAATAAATAAATAAACAAACAAACACACAAACAAACATTAAAAGTATATTACAAAATAAAAAAATAAAATTTCTGCTTAAAATGCCATTGGGATTTTTATAGGGATTGTATCGGATGTGTACATCACTTTGGGTAGTATGGACATTTTGACAATATTAATTGTTCAATACATGAGGCAGGGATGCTTCTGTATCTATTGATCTACTTTAATTTCTTTCATCAAGTTTTTATAGTTTTCAGTGTATAAGTCTTAAACCTCCTAGATTAAGTTTATTTGTATGTATTTTATCATTTCGATGCTATTATACATGGGATGTTTTCTTAATTTTATTTTCAGAGATTTCATGGTGAATGTATAGAGATGCAGCTGATGTTTGTATCTGATTAGGCTTTTACCAAAGTTTAGGGGTTACCAGTAGCCAGATTAAGGCTTACTGTGAAGAAGGTTTTAGGGCTAAGAGAGTAAACATGTTTCTCAGATAGGCTGTTGATGTTACCTGTCAATTTACAAATAAGGTTAGTGTGAGAATAGACAACAGCTTGTGTTCAGGTTTAGAGTCTCAGGCTGTTGCCAGGCTTTGAGTTCAGAGTGTTCATATCCTGTTGTCAGTTTGGGATTTAGACTCTGGCTACTAGTGTAGCAAGCATTCTGATATCAGTAGTAGAGTTCAGTCTGTGCTAATTTTTAGTGCCTCTACTGTGCCCAGTGTCACGGGTATATCACTCCCCAATTTAGGATTAGGTCTGTGGCCAGGCTGATTGCTCAACTGCAAGCTAGTGCTAGGACACATTCTGTAGCCACTAATATAGTGAACTTTGTTTATGGGTTTAAGGCTCAGTTTGTGACAAAGGGTAGTACTCAGTATCAGTTATTAGGTCTAATAATATGAGGAGGGTTCTGATTCAACCATGCAGTGTTAGGAATTGTTCTTTAGACAGGCATAGGGTTCGGTCTTTGGGTCTCAGACTGTGGGCAAGATTTACATTCTTTATCCCAGGGTGGTGCTCAGTATGTGGCCAGCAATAAGGCTCAGATTTTGGCCGTGGTGAGTTGCATGTGCTCAGGGTTAAAGTTAAATCTCTTGCTATGTTTCACACAAAGAATATGAAAAATATTTGCTTTGTTTTGTCCTTAATTCATTTTCAAGCCTTGGGTTCAGTCCTTGCCCAGGGTTAGCAAACAGTTCAGTTTCTGGTATTGGAAATCTGTCTGCGGCTAGGGTTAATGTTGAAGCTGTAGTTGGAGCTGGGATTCATTCTGGGGCTCATATTAAGCCAGGCTCAGTCATTAACCATTTGTGGGAGATCAGTTCCAGTTCCACTTTCAGGGTGAAAACTCACGTTGGAGGTTAGGCTTATGTAGTCAGTCTGTGGTAGGAGTTAGGAATTCAGTCTGTGGCCAGAGATTCCTTTTATAACCAGTTAGAGGCTATAAGATATGGGGGCCAAGTCAGTGGCCAGTGATGAAGCTTAGTCTGTCCCAGGTTCAGTGGGTTATTGTGTGGTCATATTTATGAACCAACTATCTGGCCAGGCTTATAATTGGGACTTTGAAAAGAGTTAAGTCTCAGGCTGTGGCTATGTTCAGGGTTCCGTGGGCAGGATTAGGGCATATGATGTGGTCAGAATATATTCTCAAGTTTTGTAGATGATTCGGTTTCAATTCTTGGCCAGGATTAAGGCACAGTCTTTGGCCAAGTTTAGAGTTCAGTCTCTGTACGTGTTTTTGTCTCTGCATGAGGCCAAGTTTAGTAGTCATTCTGTTGCCAGTGTTGGGGTCATTTTCTGATTAGTGCTAAGTCTGTGGAAATTGTAGCTGGGTTGGTTTCCAAGATCAAATCTCAGGCTGTGACCGAGTTAGAGCCTCAGTCTGTGATCAGGGCTAGAGCTCCATCAGTATCTATGCTGAGCACTCATTTTGTGGTCATGTAGGATATTAAGTATATCCCAGAGTTAGGTCACATTGTGTGTAGATCAGGCTTGAGACTCAGCTTGTGACAGGCTATGTCTCATTATAGGTTGGATCTCTGTGTCATGAATTAAGGGCTTATCAGTGGCCACAGTTATGGTTCAATAGGAGATCAAGGCTAGAGACTCCATCAGACACCAGTTGTAGGTACTTAGTCTTGGATCAGACGTAGTGAGTATGTGACTGGACTAAAGGACTCCATTGAATCAGGGTTCTGGCCTTGGAGTGTGGCCAGAAATAGGCTCAGTTTATGGGTAGAATTAAGGTCTCCATTTGGGGCTAGGGCTAAAGGCTTAGTGTGAAATTAGGGTTAAGACTTCAAGTCCAAAGTTAGGCACTCAGGCTATGTCTTGGGTTAGTTAGGTGTGTGGTTGGTACCCAGGGTTAAACACAGAAACTGCATTCAGTGTTGGCAGCTTGGTCTCTGATCAGACTTAAAGAGACCAGCTGCTTAGGATGTGGTGTGATAGCAGTTTGTTAATTATATCTGAATAAAGTTGTCATAAAAAAAGGTTAAAAGAAAAGAAGATTCCTACAAATGAAATAACAGCCATGATACAAGGAAGGAACCAGGGCAAACGGCTGACTACTGAATCAAGACCAACAGTGTCATTGGTGTTTCAGAATTTTATGTTGGTGGGGCAGGGTGAGCGCATGAGACTGAGAGGGAAAGGAAAGGGCTGGTGAATAAGGAGTCGGTACCTCAGGAAAATGGATATGTGCTTCTTCTTTTTTAATTTTAATTTTTAAAAACTTTTTAAATGTCTATTTATTTTTGAGAGAGAGTGAGTGAGCAGGGGACAGGCAGAGAGAGAAGGAGCCTGAAGATCCTAAGTGTGCTCTGCACTGTCAGTGCGAAGCCCAATGTGGAACTTGAAACCATGAACCGTGAGATCATGACATCACCCAAAGTTAGTCGCTTACCTGACTGAGCCACTCAGGCACCACTGAATGAATAAATGAGAGAGAGAGAGAGAGAGAGAGAGGCAGAGAGAGAGAGGGAGACATAGAATTCAAAGCAGGCTCCAGGCTTTGAGCTGTCAGCACGGAGCCCAACACAGGGCTCGAACCCATGAGCTGTGCGATCATGACCTGAGCTGAAGTCAGACGCTTAACTGAGCTACCCAGTCACCCCAGGATATGTGCTTCTTAAAGGAGAGAAACTTTTAGAAGTTTTCTGGGTGGAAGTGGTGTGAGTTGGAAAACTTCACAAAGAATGGGAACTCCAATTTGCGATGCTCTTCCGTCATGTTCTATGTGCTAGCATTGGGCTTTCCTGAGCTCCCTTTCTCAAGTCCTCCGCCCCCTTTCTTTCCCCACACCATACTGATCTCATTGTATCATACTCCCTGTATGTTCAATAAATATTTGTGGGATGTATGCACATGTTTGTTTCTACTTATATTCTCCTATTGAGGCTTCATGGCAGTCCTTTGTGATGAGTGTTCTTATTCCCATTATACAGACAAGGAAACCAGTTAATGCTACTTTAAAAACCTCAAAAGTGTCACACAGCTAGTAAATGCAGAGCCAGGTTTTGAATCCAGCTTTATCTTATTTCCATCTCCTATTCTGTTTACATGCCACTGCTTTGCCTGTAATAAGCTTGTGGGATTTATATTTCATCTTCACCCCTTGATTTTATAAACTTTGTCTCATTTAATTCTCATAACTGTAAAGTGGTTCTTCTTATTATCTCCTTGTCACACTTGAGGAAACATGTTCAGAGAGGTTAGGTGATTTTCTTAAAGTCACACAGCTAGTGAGTGGCAGGGCTGAGATTAGAACCTCTCTGACCTCTGACCCTCAGTGGAAGATTTTTCCTTCCTAGTTTATCATGCTGCCTCAAAATACCTTAGCCTCCAGGATGGACATTTTGGACTTGGTGCAGGCTGATGTAGGGAAGGGTTTAGTGGTAGGAATATGTTAGGCTTCCATTTTGTCATTTATTACAGTGATTTGAACCTGTGAGGAATTGAGAGCACCCACAAAGAGCTATACAACAAGCTCCACGGGAGTACATGTAGCTGCAGGGCACCCCCTCCGAGAGAATCCCTCCCTGAGTGTAAAATAAAAATTACTGATGGTTTGTTGTACCTATGAAGGGTAAGGGAGATGGAAAAAAGGTAGATGATCACTGACATAGGCCTTCACATTTTTGTCTAGCCCAAGGACCAGCCTTACAAATAGTATTTCTAAGGGAATTAACAGCCAACTTTCCATAATTTCCACAGTCAAGTCTTGACTTGGCTTATCGACATTGTATCAGGCATCCGTATCTTCCCCTAGGAAGTTTATATGCTGAGATCAAGAGGGATTGATTATGTTTCTGCCTTCAGTATGGCAGGGGAAACTCCTACTGGACCTACAGAATACCATCAAGTAGACCAACATAATTGTAGTGGTAATCCTAGAAGGAGAAAAGACAGAGAAAGGAGCAGAAAGAACATTTGGGGAAATAAGGGCCAAAAACTTCCTTATTTGATGAAATACATGAGTCTATGCATCCAAGAACTCAAAATAGAATAAACTTAGAGGCCCACTTTTCTTTTTTTCAGCTTTATTTAGGTATAATTGATAAATAAAATTGTAAGATATTTCAAGTGTACAATGTGATGATTTTAGATATATATACATTGTGAAAGGATGCCCCTCATCATGGTAATTAACATATTTACTACCTAACATGTTTGTATTAATTAATTAATTAATTAATTAATTATTTTGGTGAGACCATTTAAGTTCTACTCTCTTAGAAAATTTCAGTTATACAATTCAATGTACTTTCCAACAGTATGGTTTACACATATTCTTTGACTACAGTGCAGTATCCTTTCTCCAGATAAAATTTTGTGCATGAAGTCAATACATTAAAAAAGCAAATCAGAGCTCTTTGTTCTAGTTCTTGCTTCCTGATGCCACCTATGGTCAACACTTGGCCCTGGTGTATGAAGGGCTGCTATCCCAGGATCATGTTCTCTGTGTGTATAGTAGGAATACCTTTGCCTTAGGTGATCCACAACCCTACAATCAAAGTCATATACACTTTGGGGACACGAGGCTGGAGGAAGTGTGTAATCTCTGGCTGGAGAAGGTGCAAAATCGACCTCCAATCCACAACTAAGGAGCCTTCAGCATGGCCTTGTTATTGAATATCAGTGACTTTTCTTTGTTCTCATTCTTGACCTACCCAACCATGGACTATGTAATCCCCAAATTCTGTAATTTGTAAAAACCAAAAGTTTCATAAGTTTTGGCACCAAAACTCATTAGGCAGCAAAACTTGACCTAAACTTATGTGACGCTATTTATAGTCTTAACCTATTTATGTGACTTTGCATTTTACTATGAAATACTAACGTGTTTGTAACACCAATCAAAGGTGTTGTGTAACATACCATATATTCACCATATAACCTGTCTAAAATACCTCCAAATTACTGATTTCAGAAAATATCTGACTCTAAGGATTCTACATTGTTACATGCACCGGAAATAATTCTAATGCAGATGGTTGATGCAGACCACATTTTGAGAAACAGTGGGATAATCATTTAGCATGACCACTGGAGCCAGGCTGCTAGTGAATGTGGTTCTAGGCTGCGGCAAGTCAAGTGGCCTCTCTCAACCTCAATTTTCTCATCTGTGAAAAATGATTCACAGTACCTGCCACATGAGGTTCCTATGACAATTGAATGGCATATATTTATTTAAAGCATGTCTCATTTGATGTGCCTGACCCATTATAAGTGCTCAATAAATAGCACCTCTTATTATTCCTGTACGTTATTTCTGTTAATCACCACACCGGGAGGAATCATACATGGTCTCTGCCCTCTAGTACTTACAGAGAGAAGACTAAAGCACATGAAGAAACTAAGAGAACATTTAAACATGTTAAATTGTGGGATGTTGACTTTAAGAGTGAGTGGTAAATAGGAATCTTGAGAGATTGAAGTGACTGAGTGCCAGTAAAGGGTTAGCACCTTGTCCAGAGGGCTTCAGTGTGATCAAAAACTGCTAATAATAAGATAAGTGTAGTGCCACAATTATACAAATTAGGATGGCACTTTTGACATGTCAGATATTCATAGAAGCAAGAGGTCAACTTTGGCTAGAGAAATCAGAGAGAGATTCATGGAGGTGTTAGACATTGAATAGGACCTCCGTGGATGGGGAGGGTTTGAATGGGTGGGGAAAGGGGGAATAGGACATTGCTAGGAGAGGAGATAGCCTGTGTGTGGTCATAGAGACAGGAATAGGGAGGACACGCAGGCGGCATCTGTCACATTGTGTTCCTGGAGTTGTGCACCAGAGGGCGCTAGTCACATAGCCCACAATGATCATGACAATGATAATGGAGCCTCTGGCCCCCTACCCCAGAATTGTGCATTGCATTGCGCTTAGTGTATAATAGTAAGTTGTGAAGAGGTAGGGAGGGGCCAATTCCTGGGGGGCTACTATGATTGGGAATTTTGGCTGAAGCCTATAACCTCACTCCCCGAGAAGGTTTTAAAGAACCCAGAAAGCTGAAAAGGTGGAAGAGGTTGCAGACTGCATGAGAGGCAGTAAGGGTAGGTTTGAGACAATGGGCCTGTGTCCCAGGCAAACTGGAGGTGGGGTGTTGCTCTTGTATCCCTTTTCCAAGATAGTAAAGGGAGACACAGTTACCCAAGTCTCTGGACACTTTGCCTGTACCCTTGGCTTCTGACATCCTGGCCACTTTGCCAGTGGCCCTATGGTAGGAGAAGACTTCCATTCATTTAGAGAGCATTTATTTGGTAGCTTCTTTATGCCTAGCTCAGATCTATTAAATGACTCAGTTTGGCTGACACTTCATGGACTATAGGTAACACCTGTGCCCATCCTTCTACTTCACCCTGACCATGTTCTGTAAAGAAAAGTCAGGATGATTAGCCCACATTATAAAGGCAGAACCTAAGTCTAAGGAGCATGGTGACTCAACCTAGCACATGCAGTTAGTGAGTGATGTCTGCTCACAACCCAAGTTTTCTGACTTGATGACAAGTTCTATTTCTATGCTCTCATTGGCTTTCTACAGTATAAAGTGCTATGTAGAGAGAAATACTAATCAAGTAGAAATCACGGTCCCTGCTCTTAAGGAGCCTAGAGTCTTTTGGAAGAAACAAACATACTAGCCTTGTGACTTTAAGCAAGTCTCCCCCCATCTCTTGGTTGTAGCATTTTTTGTAAAATAATGGTTTTTACTATATGACTTCATACTTTGCACATTTCTTGTCCTCCTAGAAATAAACAATTGAGTCACAGAAAGCAGTACATGATGACATGGTGTGGTGGGGTGAAGGATAATTGCTCAGGTCAGTGTGGGGAGCTAGAGTACTACAAGGAAGGAATGCGGAAAATGGGATCAGGGAGAAAGTTCTAGATCCCTTGCTGGTGCTAAAAATGGCTCACTCTGACATCTACAGTGGGCTAGTCCCACAGATAGGCCATATGTTGGCTTTTTGAGACATCTCTCTGCTCATTCATCACCAGCCCCACTGCTGCTCATTGATTTTAGTTACAAATGGGGTTTAATCGACAAGGACATTTTCCAGGAGGATGTCATAGATCCTGTGGTATATCAGAGAGAGTGCAGGGTGAGTAGAAATCTGAAGTCACTGAAGTAACTGTGAACCAGGGAAAGTTCAGGCTCCTAAAATAGCCTGTCTGGAGGGCTTCAGCGTGATCAAGGACTGGTAATAATCGTATAAGTGTATACTACAATTCTATAAATTAAAATAACACTTTCTACATGCCAGGTACTGTTACATGTGCTTTACAGGGAGTAACTCCTTTATTAATTATAATAGCCTTATGTGATAGTGACTATTCTATTCACTGTTTTATAGCTGTAGAATCTGAATCATATTAAGCACTATCTAGCCACCTCTTTTTCTCAGAGCTATTTTCTTGATTCTCTTACTCCACCCTTTACCCCACTGATGATCTGTCCTATCTTTGGATAAAATATTATTCCAATAATGTTCTAGTGTATAAGATAAAATGCTCAAAGTCTAGAAATTTTGAGGATTCCAGAGTCAAAGTGACTTGAAAATCGAACCAGCCATATCTATCTTCCCTTCTGCTACTCCCCACCTCGTTGACCTGCCCTCAATGGGACATCTTCCAGGAAGTACCAGTGAGTGACTTTGGGGGAAACAGAGCTTAGAAGTGCAGGTGGAGCACCTGTCTCCCAGCTACAGGATTGAGAGGATTTAAAGAACCTTTTTAAAGGGTTTCAGAGACACACTCTATCTTGAAAGCCCTCCTGGCCCAAATGCTGGAAAGGTAAGGTGAGGGAAGCATGAATGAAAAGTATGGGCAAGGCTATAACATGACTATGGGCTAAGATGGTCCATGCAGCATGGTTTGGGGCAGGCTTCAAACAAGAAACAGAACCTCTTCTTCCGTAAGAAAGTCTTATTTGGTTCTCCAGGAAGCTTCTTAGAATTCAAAAGCCTCTTCGGAAGTTTTGCTCAGCTCATTGGCTCCTCGCATTCTCTGGTGCCACCTTGTGGAGAAAAGAGGTAATGACTAAGATATAGGAGGTTGGGCTGTTGAGTTTGGAGGGAAAGATAGGGGAATTGAGTCACAGAGGACTACGGGGTAATGGTGTGGTGGGCAGACAATGTGGGGGTCCAGGGCACCTTAAGGGTAACTGGATGCATGGTGAGGCTGGTGGAAAGGGAGTCGAGGAGTGTAGATCGTTAGAGATAATATGTGTAAAGCCCCTGGCCTACAGACCCATCAAAAAGTACTACTGAGTGCTTACCGCATACCAGGACTGACCTAAGAATTTTACATGTGTTTTAAAATTTAATCTTACAGCCATTTTTTGAAGCAGACAAGTAAAGTGAGGCTCAGAAAAGTTAAGTAACTCAGGGAGCTAGTTAGTGGCAGAAACAGTGTTCATGTTTTTAATCATGATGTCATAAATTGTAGCAACTTCCAATGGTAATTATATGATGTGGAATTAGAACAAGGATGAGCATTAAGTACTCTGAGTTTGGGTCAGGCAGGCTCTGGTGCCAGCGGGGGAAAGGGTACGAGTAGTATCATACACCCTACCACCTCTACCATCTGCACCTTCAAATATGGGCTTCCAGTTATGGAATGAAAAGTCACAGACATAAAAGGCACAGCATAAGGAATGCAGTCAATGATATTGTAATAGTGTGTATGGTGACAGATGATAGCTACAGTTGTAGTGAACATAGCATAATGTATAAACTCATTGAATGACTATGCTGCACACCTGAAACTAATGTAACATTATGTGTCAACTATACTAAAAAAAAGTGGGGAAACCAAACAAAGGCTGATTCCCGAGTTCCCCCACCCTCTCCTTCAGCCAGTAAGCACATTTTAGGCACCTACTCTATCCAGGGCTTTGTGAGCTATAAGGGCATTTTTACCCCCAGGAGTCCCAGCATACCCCTATTACTTGTTGCTTCTTCTTCCCCCTCCCCCAACCCTAGGTCTTCTAAAGCCCTCAGAGAAGTGTTTCAATGTGTCTTATTTATTAATTTATTAATTTAATTTAATTTGATTTATTTTTCAATGTGTCTTTTTAAAATTAATTGAAGTGTAGTGAACATACAATGTTACACTACTTTCAGGTGCAACAGAGTGATTGACAACTCTGCACATTATGCTATGCTCACTACAACTGTAACTACCATCTATGCTCTAACTTTCATCCCTGTGATTTATTCATTCCATAACTGGAAGCCTGTACCACTCACTCTCTTTCACCCATTTTGCCCGTCCCCCTCCCTACCTCCCCTCTGGCAACCACCAGTTCCTTCTCTGTATTTATGGGTCTGTTTCTGCGTTTTTGTTGTTCATTTTTTTTGTTTTTTAGATTCCACATGTAAGTGAAATCACAAGGTATTTGTGTTTCTCTGTCTGACCTATTTCACTTAGCATAATCCTTCCAGGTCCATCCATGTTGTCACAAATGGCAAGATCTCATTTTTTTTATGGCTGAGTAAATATTCCATTAATATATACCACATTTTCTTTATCAATTCATGTATCAATGGACATTTAGGTTGCTTCCATATCTTGACTATTGTAAACAATGCTGCAGTAAACGAGGGTGCACCTATCTTTTCAAATTAGTGTTTTCCTTCTCTTTGGTTAAGTACTTAATAGTGGAATTACTGGATCATATGGTATTACTATTTTTAATTTTTTGAGTAACCTGTTTTCCACAGAGGATGCATTGATTTATGTTCCTACCAATAGTGCACAAGGATTCCCTTCTCTGCACATCCTTGCCAGCACTTGTTATTTCTTATCTTTTTGATACTAGCCATTGTGACAGGTGTTAAGTAATGTATCATTGTGGTTCTGATTTGCATTTCCCTGATGATTAGTTTTGTTGAGCATCTTTTCATGTGCCTGTTGGACATCTGCATGTCTTATTTGAAAAATGTCTATTTAGGTCCTCTTTCCATTTTTAAGCAGATTATTTGTTTTTTTGATGTTGAATTATATAAATTCTTTATATATTTTGGATATTAACTTCTTACTAGATATATCATTTGCAAATATCTTCTCCCATTCAGTAGGTTGCCTTTTCATTTTGTTTATGGCTACCTTTACTTTGCAAAAGATTTTAATTTTGGCATAGTTCCAATAATTTATTTTCACTTTTGTTTCCCTTCCCTTAGAAGACATACCCATAAATATGTTGCTAAGGCTGATGTTAAAGAGATGACTGCCTGTGGTTTTTTCTAGGAGTATTATGGTTTCAGATCTCACAGTTAGGTCTCTAATGCAATTTGAGTTTATTTTTGTGTATGATGTAAGAAAGTGGTCCAGTTTCATTTTTTTGCATGTGGCTGTCCAGTTTTCCCAGTGCCATTTATTGGAGACACTGTCTTTCTCCATTGTATATTTCTACCTCCTTGTCATTGATTAATTGACCATCTAAGCCTGGGTTTATTTCTGTGCTCTCTATTCTGTTCTACTGATCAACGTGTCTATTTTTGTGCTAGCAATATGCTGTTTTGATTACTATAGCTTTGTAGTATATCTGGAAATCTAGGATTGTGATGCCTCCAGATTTGTTCTTCTTTCTCAAAATTGCTTTGATTATTTGGGATCTTCTGTGGTTCCATACAAATTTTAGTATTTTACTCTGTTTCTGTGAAAAACTGCTCTTGGTATTTTGATAAGGATTTCAAAATCCTTTGAAATTGCTTTGGCAAGTATGGACATTTTAACAATATTAATTCTTCCAGTTGTGAGCATGGATATCTTTCCACTTGTTTGCATTGTCTTCAATTTCCTTTTTAAGTGTTTTATAGTTTTCAAAGTATAGGTCTTTTACCTCCTGGGTTAAGTTTATCATAGATATACATCTGCATAGCCAAAGAATATTCCATAAAATTTACACTTCTGCCAGTAATATATGAGCGTTCAAGTTAGTTCACATCCTCATTAACAGTATTAATAGTACTTTCTTTTATAACTTGTTTTATTTCTTATTTTTTAAAATTTACATCCAAATTAGTTAGCATATAGTGCAACAATGATTTCAGGAGTAGATTCCTTAGTGCCCCTTACCCATTTGGCCCATTGCCCCTCCCACAACCCTTCCAGCAACCCTCAGTTTGTTCTCCATATTTATGAGTCTCTTCTGTTTTGTCCCCCTCCCTGTTTGTATATTATTTTTGTTTCCCTTCCCTTATGTTCATTTCTTTTGTCTCTTAAATTCCTCATGAGTGAAGTCATATGATATTTGTCTTTCTCTGACTAATTTCACTTAGCATAATACCCTCCAGTTTCATCCATGTAGTTGCAAATGGCAAGATTTCATTCTTTTTGATTGCTGACTAATACTCCATTGTGTGTATATATATATATATATATATATATATATATATATATATATATATATATACATACTACATCTTCTTTATCCATTCATCCATCGATGGACATTTGGGCTCTTTCTAGACTTTGGCTATTGTTGATAGTGCTGCTATAATCATGGGGGTGCATGTGTCCCTTTGAAACAGCACATCTATATCTCGTGGATAAATGCCTAGTAGTGCAATTGCTGGATCGTAGGGTAGTTCTATTTTTAGTTTTTTGAGGAACCTCCATACTGTTTTCCAGAGTGGCTGCGCTGCTTGCATTCCCACCAATGATGCAAAAGAGATCCTCTTTCTCCGCATCCTCGCCAACATCTGTTGTTGCCTGAGTTGTTAATATTAGCCATTCTGACAGGTGTCAGGTGGTATCTCATTGTGGTTTTGATTTGTGTTTCCCTGATGTTGAGCATTTTTTCATATGTCGGTTGCCCATCTGGATGTCTTCTTTGGAGAAGTGTCTATTCATGTCTTTTGCCCATTTCTTCACTGGATTATTTGTTTTTGGGTGTTGAGTTTGATAAGTTCTTTATAGATTTTGGATACCCTTTATCTGATATGTCATTTGCAAATATCTTCTCCCATTCTGTCGGTTGCCTTTTAGTTTTGCTGATTGTTTCCTTCACTGTGCAGAAGCTTTTTATTTTGATGAGGTCCCAGTAGTTCATTTTGCTTTTGTTTCCTTTGCCTCCAGAGATGTGTTGAGTAAGAAATTGCTGCGGCCAAGATCAAAGAGGTTTTTGCCTGCTTTCTCCTCAAGGATTTTGATGGCTTCCTGTCTTACATTGAGGTCTTTCATCCATTTTGAGTTTATTTTTGTATATGGTATAAGAAAGTGGTCCAGGTTCATTCTTCTGCAGGTCGCTGTCCAATTTTCCCAGCACCACTTGCTGAGGAGACTGTCTTTATTCAATTGGATATTCTTTCCTGCTTTGTCAAAGATTAGTTGGCCATATGTTTGTGGGTCCATTTCTGGGTTCTCTATTCTGTTCCATTAATCTGAGTGTCTGTTCTTGTGCCAGTACCATACTGTCTTGATGGTTACAGCTTTGTAGTATAGCTTGCAGTCTCGGATTGTGATGCCTCCTGCTTTGGTTTTCTTTTCAAGATTGCTTTGGGTATTCGGGGTCTTTTCTGGTAAAATACAAATTTTAGGATTATTTGTTCTAGCTCTGTGAAGAATGCTGGTGTTATTTTGATAGGGATTGCATTGAATATGTATATTGCTTTGGGTAGTATTGACATTTTAATAATATTTGTTCTTCCTATCCAGGAGCATGGAACCTTTTTCCATTTTTTTGTGCCTTCTTCAATTTCTTTCATAAGATTTCTATAGTTTTCAGTGTATAGATTCTTCACCTCTTTGGTTAGATTTATTCCTAGGTATTTTATGTTTTTTTGTGCAACTGTAAATGGGATCAACTCCTTGATTTCTCTTTCTGTGGCTTCATTGTTGGTGTATAGGAATGCAACCGATTTCTGTGCATTGATTTTATATCCTGCAACTTTGCTGAATTCATGAATCAATTCTAGCAGTTTTTTGGTGGAATGTTTTGGGTTTTCCATATAGAGTATCATATCATCTGCGAAGAGTGAAAGCTTGACCTCCTCCTGGCAGAATTGGATGCCTTTTATTTCTTTGTGTTGTCTGATTGCAGAGGCTAAGACTTCCAATACTATGTTGAATAACAGTGGCAAGAGTGGACGTCCCTGTCTTGTTCCTGACCTTAGAGGGACTCTCAGTTTTTCCCCATTGAGGATGATATTAGCATTGGGTCATTCATATATGGCTTTTATGATCTCGAGGTATGCTCCTTCTATCCCTACTTTCTTGAGGGTTTTTATCAAGAATGGATGCTGTATTTTTTCAAATGCTTTCTCTGCATCTATTGAGAGGATCATGTAGTTCTTGTCCTTTCTTTTATTGATGTGATGAATCACGTTAATTGTTTTGCAGATATTGAACCAGCCCTCCATCCCAGATATAAATCCCACTTGGTCGTGGTGAATACTTTTTTTAATGTATTGTTGGATCCGGTTGGCTAATACCTTGTTGAGGATTCTTGCATCCATGTTCATCAGGGAAATTGGTCTATAGTTCTCCTTTTTAGTGGGGTTTCTGTCTGGTTTTAGAATCAAGGTAATGCTGGCTTCATAGAAAGAGTTTGGAAGTTTTCCTTCCATTTCTATTTTTTGGAACAGCTTCAAGAGAATAGGTGTTAGCTCTTCCTTAAATGTTTGGTAGAATTCTCCTGGAAAGCCATCTAGCCCTGGACTCTTGTTTTTTGGGAGATTTTTGATTATTAATTCAATTTCTTTACTGGTTATGGGTCTGTTCAGATTTTCTATTTCTTCCTGTTTCAGTTTGGGTAGTGTATATGTTTTTAGGAATTTGTCCATTTCTTCCAGATTACCCATTTTATTGGCATAAAATTGCTCATAATATTCTCTTATTATTATTTTTATTTCTGTTGTCTTGGTTGTGATCTCCTCTCTTTCATTCTTGATGTTATTTATTTGGGTCCTTTCTTTTTTCTTCTGGATCAAACTGGCTAGTGGTTTATCAATTTTGTAAATTCCTTCAAAGAACCAGCTTCTGGTTTCATTGATCTGTTCTACTGTTTTTTTGGTTTCGATGGCATTGATTTCTGCTCTAATCTTTATTATTTCCTGTCTTCTGCTGGTTTGGGGTTTTATTTGCTGTTCTTTTTCCAGCTCCTTAAGGCATAAGGTTAGGTTGTGTCTCTGAGATCTTTCTTCCTTCTTTAGGAAGGCCTGGATTGCTATATACTTTCCTCTTATGACCACCTTTGCTGCGTCCCAGAGGTTTGGGGTTGTGGTGTTATCATGTTCATTGACTTCCATATACTTTTTAATTTCCTCTTTAACTGCTTGGTTAGCCCATCATTCTTTAGTAGGATGTTCTTCAGTCTTCAAGTATTTGTTACCTTTCCAAATTTCTTCTTGTGGTTGATTTTGAGTTTCATAGCATTATGGTCTGAAAATATGCACGGTATGATCTCGATCTTTTTGTACTTACTTAGGGTTTATTTGTGTCCCAGTATGTGGTCTATTCTGGAGAACGTTCCATCTGCACTGTAGAAGAATGTATATTCTGCTGCTTTAGTATGAAATGTTCTGAATATATCTGTTAAGTCCATCGGGTCCAGTGTGTCATTCAAAGCCATTGTTTACTTGTTGATTTTGATTAGATGATTTGTCCATTGTTGTGAGTGGGGTGTTGAAGTCTCCTACTATTATGGAATTACTATTGATGAGTTTCTTTATGTTTGTGATTAACTGATTTATATATTTCAGTGCCACCACATTTGGCGTATAAATGTTTACAATTGTTAGGTCTTCTTGGTGGATAGACCCCTTGATTATGATATAATGCCTTCTGCATCTCTTGATAAAGTCTTTATTTTAAAGTCTAGATTGTCTGATATAAGTATGGCCACTCTGGCTTCCTTTTGTTGACTGTTAGCATGATAGATGGTTCTCCATCCCCTTATTTTCAAAAATTTTTTAATGTTTTATTTATTTTTGAGACAGAGAGAGACAGAGCATGAGCAGGGGAGGGGAAGAGAGAGAGGGAAACACAGAATCCGAGGCAGGCTCCAGGCTGTGAGCTGTCAGCACAGAGCCTGATGCAGGGCTTGAACTCACAAACTGCGAGATCATGACCTGAGCCGAAGTTGGACTCTTAACCGACTGAGCCACCCAGGCGCCCCTCCATCCTCTTATTTTCAATCTGAAGGTGCCTTTAGGTCTAAAGTGTGTCTCTTGTAAAGCATATAAGATGGATCTTGTTTTCTTTTTTTTTATTAAAAAAATTTTTTAATGTTTTTATTTATTTTTGAGACAGAGAGAGACAGAGCATGAGCAGGGGAGGGGCAGAGAGAGAGGGAGACACAGAATCTGAAGCAGGCTCCAGGCTCTGAGCTGTCAGCACAGAGCCTGTTGCGGGGCTCAAACTCATGGACTGTGAGATCATGACCTGATCTGAAGTCAGATGCCCAACTGACTAAGCCACCCAGGTGCCCCAATGGGTCTTGTTTTCTTATCCATTCTGTTACCCTATGTCTTTTGATTGGAAAATTGAGTCCAGTGATGTTTAGAGTGGATACTGAAAGATATGAATTTATTGTCATTATGATGCTTGTAGAGTTGGAGTTTCTGGTGATGTTCTCTGGTCTTTTCTAATCTTTGTTGCTTTTGGTATTTATATATATTTTTTCATCTTTTCTCCCCTCAGAGAGTCCCCCTTAAAATTTTTTGCAAGACTGGTTTAGTGGTCACAAACTCCTTTAATTTTTGTTTGTCTGGGAAACTTTTTCTCTCTCCTTCTATTTTGAATGACAGCCTTAAGGGATAAAGAATTCTTGGCTGCATATTTTTCTGATTCAGCACATTGAATATATCCTGCCACTCCTTTCTGGCCTGCCGCGTTTCTGAGGATAGGTCTGCTGCAAACCTGATCTGTCTTCCCTTATAGGTTAGGGACTTTTTTCCCTTGCTGCTTTCATGATTCTCTCCTTGCCTGAGTATTTTGTGAATTTGACTCTGATATGCCTTGTTGATGGTCAGTTTTTGTTGAGTCTAATGGGGGTCCTCTGTGCTTCCAGGATTTTGATGTCTGTGTCTTTCCCCAGATCAGAAAACTTTTCCACTATGATTTGCTCACATAACCCCACTACCCCTATTTCTCTCTCTTCCTCTTCTGGGACCCCTATGATTCTGATGTTGTTCCTTTTTAATGAGTCACTGATTTCTCTAATTCTTAAATTGTACCCTTTTGCCTTAATCTCCTTCTTTTTTCTTCTGCTTTATTATTTTCCATAAGTTTGTACCCTATATCGCTGATTCTCTGTTCTGCCTCATCCATCTTTGCCGCCGTGGCATCCATTCATGTTCACAGCTCAGTTATAGCATTTTTTATTTCATCCTGACTAGATTGTACTTCTTTTATCTCTGCAGAAATGAATTCTGATCTATTTTCGACTCCAGCTAGTATTCTTATTATCATGATTCTAAGTTCTGGTTCAGACATCTTGCTTGTAATCTGTGTTGGTTAAATCCCTGGCTGTTGTTTCTTCGTGCTCTTTCTTTTGGGGTGAATTCCTTCATTTTGTCATTTTGAAGGGGAAAAGGAATTAATGAGGTAGAAAAATTAAAATAAAAAAATTAAAATTAAAAACATTAAAATTAAAAAATTAAACACACACACACACAAATCTAATAAATGATGCTAGATCCTAGGCGTGTTTTGGTCTGGGTGTTGAAAGTGGTTTGACAGATTGGAGGAAAAAAAGGGGGGGGAGGAAATCGTTTGAGAATTTGAAAAGATTAATACAGGGGCGCCTGGGTGGCTCAGTCGGTTAAGCGTCCGACTTCGGCTCAGGTCATGATCTCACGGTCCATGAGTTCGAGCCCCGCATCGGGCTCTGTGCTGACAGCTCAGAGCCTGGAGCCCATTTCAGATTCTGTGTCTCCCTCTCTCTCTGCCCCTCCCCTGTTCATGCTCTGTCTCCCTCTGTCTCAAAAATAAATAAACGTTAAAAAAAATAAAAAAAAGAAGATTAATACATTGAAGTGGACTAAAAAGAGATGATGGGAGTAAAATAAGATTTGAAAAAATTTACACAAGGGCACCTGGGTGGCTCAGTCAGTTACGTGTCCGACTTTGGCTCAGGTCATGTCCTCGTGGTCTGTGAGTTTGAGCCCCGCGTCGGGCTCTGTGCTCTGTGCTGACAGCTCAGAGCCTGGAGCCTGTTTCAGATTCTGTGTCTCCCTCTCTCTCGGACCCTTCCCCGTTCATGCGCTGTCTCTCTCTGTCTCAAAAATAAACATTGAATAAAAATTTTAAAAAAAAAGAAAAAAGTTACACAAAAGTAAAGAATATAGTAGAAAAAAATTAAAGAAAAATGTTTTAATAAATATTAAAAATAAAAACGAAATTTTTCTCTTTCTGCATTCAAGAAAAAGAAAAGAAATGAAAAACAGAAAAAAGAGAAAAAGAAATCGTTTGAAAATTTGAAAAGGTGAATACACTGAAGTAAACTAAAATAAAATGATGGAGGTAAGATAGAATTTGAAAAAATTTACACAAAAGTAAAAAATATAGTAAAAAAAAATAAAGAAAAATATTTTTAACAAAAATTGAAAATAAAAATGAGTTTTTTCTCTTTCTGTATTCAAGAAATAGAAAAGTAGTGTAAAAGAGAAAAAAGAAAGAAAATTGAATAGATGGAACTGCTAACAGATTGAAATAGGACTGAAATGACTTCATTTTCCCCTAGAAGTCAGACTATGTAGCTCTTTATAGTCCATAAACTAAGTAGGCAGTGAGACTTGTGTTCTTGAAGAGCGAGGTTGGCCCAATTGGACGGTGCTCAGTGTAACGGCTTTGTTCTCTACTAGATGGCGCTGCTAGCCTACTGGGGTGGATTGTTGCGGCCCTGGTAGGTGTGTATGAAAATGCACAGAAGCAGTGAAAATGGCGCCACCAAGCTACCCAGTCTGTTTTCCCAGATCAGCAATCGTGCATCCGTCCTCCGTCTTCAGCTTTTGTCCACTCCCTGCTTCTTCACTGTCCGTGACCAAGCCCCAGGCAGTACCTCTCTCCCGAGTTTTGTCTCAGATGTGGCTGTTTTCCCTGGCCCCTTACTTCAGAAGGACTGCGGCTTTGACCCATTCTGCCCCTCTGCAGGAGGGTCTCACTGAGCAATGGCCAGGTGCAGGCTGCACCCAGGAACACCTACTGGACCCTGCTGCTGCTGGTTCCCCGAGACTGTGACCAGGTGCCAGCCCACCCCAGAAAAAGCTCACGAGATAGTGTAGCAGCAGCTTTTCGGGGATTATGGAAAATCACAACACACATCTGGCACCAGCCTTCACCCTTAATGACCTTGTTCCAGCACCAGTGAATGTGGCTGTTTTCTGGGGTCTGCTGGGACCAGGTGGCTTCAGCAGTCTCCACCAAATGTCCCTCCAGCAGTGGAACCGCTTTTTCCTGTGTGGCTCGAGAACCTCTTGGCCCCACTCTGTTCCTGGGTATTCGCCCTTCCCACCAGAGCACTGCCAGGTATGGAGCTGCAGAGTTGCAGACTTTGTGCTACCTTTGTTTAAAGTCTTAATGGAACTTAAACCCTCTCCTTTCTCCCTTTTTAGTTTAGTCCCTGCAGCTGTTTCCAATTTTCCACTTTTTCTCCAGCTGCTTTTGGGGAGGGGTGCTTTTCCCGTATTCTGCCCCCCCCCCCCCCCCCCCGCCATCTCCGTCCTCTCTCCACCTGCAAAAGTGGCTCCCTGCCCACCACTAGCTTCTCTCTTCCCAAGTTCACCTCTCTGTGCCGCGTACCTTCTGAATTCTGTGGTTCAGGTTGTGCAGATTGTTGTGTTAATCCTCCAATAAGTTTTTTAGGTGTGTAGGATGATTTAGTGTTGGTCTGGCTGTATTTCATGGACGTGAGACACAAAAAACTTCCATGCTGTTCCACCATCTTGGCTCCTCCCCTATTACTAGTACTTTTAATTGTAGCCATTCTGATCGGGGAGGGGAAAGTATAGATGATCTCTCTATTGCTTTATGTTTCTCTGATGAAGAATGATGTTGAGAGCACTTTTAATAAACCTTTTGGTTTATTAAAAAACATTGATTTGTCAATCTTTTTCTTATGTAGGAGTTCTTTATATGTTTTGGATATTTGTCAAAATGTATAAATATCTTCTCCCAGTCTGGCTGGCCATTTCACTCTATTTTTATCTTGTCTTTTGATTAAAAGATTTTCTTAGCTATAATAAAGTTTAATTTATCCACCTGTCTTTTTTGTTTTTTGTGCCCTGTTTAAAAAAAAACTTGTCTCCGTAAATGTCATAAATTTTTTTTCTATGCTTTTTCTAGAATTAGTGTTTGTGTATAATGTAAGGTAGACATCAAAGTTAATTTTTCCATATGGATATTCACTTGGCCCAGCATTACCATTTCACCTCTAAGTGGTAGTAACACTTCTGTCATAAAGCAACTTACTGAATTTGTAGAACTGTTTCTTGGCCCTCTATTCTCTTCCACTCATCCGTTCATCTATGGTTTCACCAATAACACACTGTGTAGTTACTGTAGCATTATATTAATTGTTGCTATCTAGTACTATGCGTAATCCAGCTTGGTGGTAGTAGAAGACGGTGATTTTCTCCTTCCCTTCTCTACCTCCTTTTTCTCCTCCTCCTTTACTACCTTGGCTATTCTATGGTGTTTGATTTTTCATATATATATTTTTATTTTATTTTATTTTTCATGTTTATTTATTTATTTTTAGAGAGAGAGAGAAAGAGTGCAAGCAGAGGAGGGGCAGAGAGAGAGGGAGAAAGAATCCGAAGCAGGTTCCACACTGCCAGCGAACAGCCCAACATGGGGCTTGATCTCACACACCGTGAGATCATGACTTGAGCAGAAATCAAGAGTCAGATGCTTAAGCAACTGAACCAGCCAGGTGCGCCTTTCATTTTAAAATCAGCTTGTCAATTTCCAAAAACCTGTTGGAATTTGGAATGCTATTATATTAAGTGCATATGTAAAATTGGGAAGAATTGAAATCTTTCAATATTGTGTCTTCTTGGGGCATCTGGGTGGCTCACATCATGATCTCACAGTTCGTGAGTTCCATCCTTGCATCAAGCCTCACACTGAGCCCCGCATTGGCTTCTGTGCTGCTTGGGATTCTCTCTCTGTCCCTTCTGCTTGCTCCTCTCAAAAGAAAGAAAGAAAGAAAGAAAGAGAGAGAGAGAGAGAGAGAGAGAGAGAGAGAGAGAAAGATAAAGGAAGGAAGGAAGGAAAGAAAGAAAGATATTGAGTCTTTTCATTCATGAACCTGGCACATTATTACATTTATTTCTTTTTTAGTTTCTGTGTGCAGTGTTTTATAGATTTCATTGTATAGCTCTTGTAAAATATTATGTAAAATCTATCCCTACATGTTTTTATATTTTGATGCTATTCAAAATGGAATTATTGGGGCACCTGGGTGGCTCAGTCAGTTAAGCATCCAACTTCAGCTCAGGTCATGATCTCACGGTTCATGGGTTCCAGCCCCACATCAAGGTCTGTGCTGACAGCTCAGAGCCTGGAGGCTGCTTCGGATTCTGTGTCTCCCTCTCTCTCTGACCTTCCCTTACTCATGCTCTGTGTCTCTCTCAAAAGTAAAATAAAAACATAAAAAAAATAAAAAAATAAAATGGAATTATTTTCTTAATATCATTTTCTCTTTTTTCATTGCTACAATACAAAAATGCAATCAATATTTGTATATTGACCTTTTATCCAGCGACCTTGCTAAGTTCACTTATTAGTTCTTGTAGCTATTTTTTTTCATTAGATTCTCTGTAATTTTCTCAACATTATCCATGTCTGCAAATAATCAGTTTTGACCTCTTCCTTTCTAATCTGAATTCCTTTTATTTCATTTTCTTGCCTTATTGTGCTAGCTAGGTCTTTCAATACAATGTTGAAGAAAAGTGGTGAGAGTGCACAGTTGCCTTGTTCCTGATATTAGGGGGAAGATATTCAGTCTTCTGTTATCTATGATGCTGTATTTAGGTTTTGTGTGGATGTCCTTTATAAGGTTGAAGACGTTCTTTTCTATTTTTACTTTATGAGATATGGGTGCAGAATTTTATCAAATGCATTTTATGCAAATGTTAAGACTGTTATATATTCTTCTTTATCCCATTAATATGAGAACTTACATTGATCTTCAAATGTTAAACCAAATTTGAATTTGTAAGATAAAACCCACTTTGTCATATATGTTATGCTTTTTATATATTGCTAGATTCAATTTGTTAATATTTGTTAAGGATTTTTTCATTTATGTTTATAAGGAATAATGGCCTATTGTTTTATTTTATAGTGTTATCTTTGGTTTTGGTATCAGAATAATGCTGACCTCATAAAATGAATTGGCAAGTGTTATTAACTCCTTTATTTTTGAAAGAATATGGTTTATAATGGTGTCATTTTTTTTCTTTTAACATCTGATATACTTAATTTGTAAAACCATCTGGGCCTGGAGTTTTCTTTGTGGGAAAGGTTATAACAACAGATTCACTTTCTTCAGTAGATAAGACTACCCATATTTTTTATTTCTTTTAATGCCAGTATTGCTAAGTGGTGTTTTGAAATAATTTGTCCATTTTATCTAAATTATCATAAGCATTAAAATAAAGTTTTCATAATTTTCTCTATTATTTTAATGCATATAAAACCTATAGATATATACCTTTTATTCTTGTTATCAGTGATTAGTGTTCTTTTAAATCTTGACGTGTCTTGGTATGGTTTTATAAATTCTATGTTAAGGGACAATTTTTTTGCTGAAAAAAATTTTTTCTATTGTACATGACCTCTGTTTGTGTTATCATTTTCTGTCTTCTACATTCTTTAGGTTGATATTTTTACTGGCTATTTTTAGCTGGAAGATTAGATTACTGATGTTCATTCAATCTTTTTCATTTCAGTGCATTCACTTCAATCTATAACCTTCCTATAGAAACTGATTACCTGAATCCTACATATTTATAGTTTGTATTACTTTTATCATCCAGTTAAAAATACTTTTTATTTTCCACTGTAATGGTTTGATTCCTGAGTTATTTATAAGGTGTTGCTAATTTCCAAATATTCAGGATATTTTTGGTTATTTATCTGTTGTTGGTTTCTAGTTTGTTTCCATTTTTGTAACAGAAGCTCCCCCATATTGTTTCAATCTTTAAAAAATTGTTGCAACTTGCTTCATCACCCAACATATGGTCCCTTTTGGGAAATATTCTGTGAGGTCTTGAATATAGTGTGTTTTCTGTAATTTTTGCAGATGGTGTTCTATATATATCAATTAGGTCAACTTTGTTGTGTTGCTTACATCTTTTTATAATTATTGACTTTTTTCTCTGCATTTTCTGCAAATTACTTTGCGAAGTGTGTTAAAATCTCCAACTATGGTTGTGAATATGTCTATTTATGCTTTAAGTCAATTTATTTATGCTATATGTTTTGAAGATGTGAAATTATGTGCACAAAAATTTATGTTTTTCATATCTCTCTGTTGAAGATGTATTATGTCCATACAAACTAATGATTTTTATATCTTCCTGTGATTTCCTTTGTTAAAATTACCCTTTGTCATTATGCAATATCCTTCTTTCCTTAAGTATACTTTGAATCATAATAATATAATATTATTACCTTTCTTTCAGTTAGTGCTTGCACGGTATGTATCTTTTCCCAGCCTTTTACTTTTGAATCTTCTCTATACTTAATGCAAAGTGCACAGAATTGGGTTTATAAGGTCTAATTTGAAAACCTTTGTCCTTTTACTAATTTTTTAATTCTATTTGCATTTCTGAGTGTGTTACTGAAGTATAATTTATATATAATAAAATGCACAAATCTTGAGTATACAGCTTAATGAATTTTTATACATGTAAACGCCTTGTCACTACCACCAGACCAAGATATAGAATATTTCCAGCATCCAGCAGGCTTACAGTGCTCCGTTCCACTCACTTATCCCCATCAAAAACACTATTTTGAATTCTGTCATCATAGACTAGTTTTGTCTATTTTAAATGTAATACTTATAGAATCAAACAGTGTGTACTTTTTATTTTTCTTTCACTTAATGAATTTTAATGAGATTTATCCATGTTGTTGCATGTACTAGTGGTCTGTTTTTAAATTTTTATGTGGTGTTCTACTGTATGAATTTAATACTTATCCCATGTACTGGGATGGAATTTTGAGTTGCTTTCAGTTTGGGGCTATTATGAATAATTCATCTGAGAACATTTTTGTACATATTTTTTGACACTTATATTCATTTATCTTGGGAATTATATCTAAGAGTGTAATTTACCACATCATAGGGTAGACATATGGGTAATTTCAATATTTTATGCCAAATAGTTTTCCAAAGTGGTTAAGTGTCACCTATGCCAGCAATAGATAAAAGTTATAGTTGCTACACCTTCATGCTGACACTTGCTACTGTCGGTGTTTTTATAGTGTCAGTCATTCTTTTTTTTTTTCCAATCAAACTAAACAATTTATTATTTAGGTTACCTATATAGGTGATAAAATTATATAAAGAAAGGAAGGACGTGAACACAAAATTCAGTATAGCTCTTACTTCTTCCCAGGGGGCAATAGGAAGGTGACATAGATTAGTAACACACAGGTAGACTCACATTCTGGTTTTTTAATGTGTGGTAGTTTTGTGGGCATTTGTTATATTATTTTGTTTTGAAATTTAAATAAATATTACCTATATTTTATAGTTTTCCTAATATGTTCAAAAGATAATGAAAGTTTATATCACATGGTGCTACATAATAATAAGAAAATTCAAATGCAAATTTTATCCCTGAATCATCAATGACATTTTTAGGTTCATATATTTTTTAATTTTTTTTATTATTTTTTTTATTTTACTTTTTTTTAAAATTTACATCCAAATTAGCATATGGTGCAACAATGATTTCAGGAGTAGATTCCCCAATGCCCCTTACCCATTCAGCCCATCCCCTATAGTGTCAGTCATTCTTATGATCATGTAGTTATAACTCATTGGTGGGTTTAATTTGCATTTACCTGATGCATATTGACATTGAGCACCTTTTCACATATCCTATTTGGATATCCTTTCTTTGAGAAGTGCCTGTTTAAGTATTTTGCTCACATTAAAAAAGCAAGTTTATTGAATTATAAATTACATAAAATCAGTTTTACTCATTTAAAGGGTAAATTTTATGAGTTTTGACAAATGTATTCACCTGATTAATTGATACAATTAAAATGTAGGATACTTCCATCACTCCCTGCCACTCAAATTACTTTGTGCCCCCATGCAGTCAGTTCCTTCACCCCTAACTTCAGGCAATCACTGATATGCACTCTTTCACCATAGTTTGCTTTTCCTAGAATTGTATATAAATGAAATTATACAGTTTGCACTCCTTTGTTTCTTGCTTCTTCACTCAGCAGAATATTTTCGAGACTCATCTATCTTGTTGCATGTTTCAGTAGTAGTAAGTTTCTTTTAATCGCTGAGTATTTCATTGCATGGATATAAAGATGTGTTTATTCATCTGTTGATGGACATTTGGGTTGTTTCCAGTTTTTTGCTATTATGAATAAAGGTGCGACACACATTTATGTACAAGTCTTTGTGCATATGCTTTCATGTCTTGTACATAAATACGTTGGAGTTTAAATGCTGAGTTGTGTGTATGTTCAACTTTGTAAAATCCTCTCAAACTCTTTTCCACAGAGGTTGTACCACTTAACATTCCCTCTAGTAATTTATGAGATTACCTGTTTCTCTATATACTTGCTACCATTTCTTATTAACAGTCATTGAATTTGAACCATTTTGGAGAGTGTTTTCATCTTTCCATATCCTTATTTGCCATTCACATATTATCTCCTTTATAAAGCATCTATTAAAATATTTGGCCTGTTTTATTGTTACAGAAGTTCTTTGTGTATTTTAGATACAGTTCTTTTTTCAGATATTTGTTTTGTATATGCTTTCCCCTAATCTGTGGTTTGCCATTTAATTTTCTTTTTGGTGTCTTTCAAAGAGAAAATAATTTAATTTTAATAGAGTCCAATTTATTGTACTATGAGCAACTATATCTTTGTTGCTCCTAGTACATATCTGTACATTTTGCACATAGATCATTATCTTAGATCCTAAAATCAACTCATCCTGATAGAATCTGCTTTCTTTATTCTATAAAAGGGAGAAAGCGATTTGGAGTGTTAAGTGACTTGCCTGAGGCTGCCCCACTAACATATGCCAGAGATGGGATTCAAACTCTATTCAACAGTCCTGAGAGGCTGAGCTTCATGCACTGCCTCCTACCATCTCTATCCTTTGGTCATCAACTGTAGGACACCTGAAACAAGAAGGCAGAGCCTTATGTTTCTCAACCTCAGCTGGAAACATATACTTTGGACAACTCAAACTTTTTACTACTCTACACATATTAGATAAAGTAGACATCAGAGCAAAAACTTTACAGAAGTGGATGTTATATAATGATAAATGGTCAATCCACCAAAAAGATGAAGCAATTCTAAATATGCATACACCAAACAATGAAGCTGCAAAATACATGAAGCAAAAATAATGGAACTGAAAGGAGAATCAGACAAATCCACAATTAGAGTTGGAGCTTTCAAAATCCCTCTTTTAATAATTGTAGAATAATTAGACAGAAAATCTATAAAGATATAGAAGAACTCAACAGTACTATCAACCGGCAGGATGTAATCAACATTTATAGAACACTACATCCAAACATATTCTTTTCAAGTATCCATAGAACATATACCAAGATATACAATATTCTGTGCCATAAAATAAACCTCAACAGATTGCAAAAGAGTTGAAATCATACAGATTGTGTTTTCCAACTACAATGGAAAAAACCATAGTAATAAAGATCAAAAACATGAAAATCTCTAAACACTTGGAAAGTAATTGAGAAACTTTTAAATAATCCATGAGCCAGAGAGGAAACTTCAAGAAAAAATTTAAAAGAAAAATGCAAATTGCAAAAGTACATTGAACTGAACAAAAATGAAAATACAATGTATGAAAATTTGTGGAACACAGACAAAACAGGGCTGAAAGTGAGATATATAGCACTAAATACTTACATTAGAAAAGAGGAGAGATTTCAAATCAATAATCTAAATTCTCACCTCAAGAAAGTAGAAAAAGGAGGGGAAAATATTTCCAAAGCAAGCAGAATTAGGGAAATAATATGGGGCACCTGGGTGGCTCAGTCGGTTAAGCGTCCGACTTGGGCTCAGGTCATGATCTCGCGGTCCGTGAGTTCGAGCCCCGCGTCAGGCTCTGTGCTGACAGCTCAGAGTCTGGAGCCTGTTTCAGATTCTGTGTCTCGCTCTCTCTCTGACCCTCCCCCGTTCATGCTCTGTCTCTCCCTGTCTCAAAAATAAATAAACGTTAAAAAAAATTAAAAAAAAAAATTAGGGAAATAATAAAGAGCAGAAATCAATGATATTGAAACAGAAAAGTAATAGGGAAAATCAATGAAATGAAGAATTGGTTCTTTAAAATATCAGTGAAAGTGACAAACTTGTAGCAAACACTGACAAAGAGAAAGGACACAAATTACCAATATCAGAGATGAAATAAGTGATATAATTTTATAACCTGCAGACATAAAAAAAGTTTAATGGGGAATAATATGAACAAGTCTGCACGCATAAATTTGAAAACTTAGATAAGAATGAATAAATTTATCAGAGAACACACATCCACAACTCACAAAATACAAAATAGATAATTGAATAGCTCTATAACTCTTTAAGGAAATTTGATCCTAATTTTTAAATTTCTAAGAAAGGCAAAATCTCCAAGCCCTAATGCTTTCAGTGGATAATTCTACCAAATGTTTAAAGAAAAAAATAGCAATAATTCTATATAATCTATTTCAGAAATAGAAGAGGAGGGGATACTTCTTTTCATAAAACCAGTAGTATTCTGATACCAAAACCAGACAAAGACAATACAAAAAAAGTAAACTAAAGACAAATATCCTTCATGGATATAGACACAAAAATCCTCAACAATATTTTAACAAGTAGAGTTCATCAATATATTAAGAAATTAAATACTATGACCAAGTGGAATTTAATACGGGGATAAAAGGCCAGTTCAATATTTGAAGATTAACCAATGTAATCCACCAAAAAGCTAAAGAAGAAAAATCATATGATCATATCAATGCATAAAAAACATTTGACAAATTTCACCACTCATTCATAGTAAAAACTCTCAGAAAAATAGAAATAGAGAGTAATTTTCTCAACTTGATTGATAATACCATCTATGAAAAACCTACAGCTAACATTATACATGAAAATATTCAATATCAATAGCCATTGTTAGAGTGGACATTAAAACCACAAAGAGATATCACTACATACATATTAGAACAGCTAAAATAAAACATAATAACAATACCAAATCCTGTTGAGAATGCAGGGAAACCAAATCTCTCATATATTGCTGGTGGGAATGTATAGCCACGCTGGGAAATGGCTTGGTGTTCTCTTCAAAAACTAAACTTATACTTATTATATAATGAGGAATCATACTCCTGAGCATTTATTCTAGAAAAGTAAAAATTTATGTTCACACAAAATGTATACACAAATGTTTATAGCAACTTTATTTATGATAGCCCCAAATTGAAAACAACCCAAATATCCTTCAATGAGTTAATCATTAAACTGTTGTACATACATACAATAAAAAGGAACAAACTATGATACAATAACTTGCATGAATATCCAGAGAATTATGCTGAACAAAAAAAGCCAGTCTCAAAAAGTTACATGCTGTGTGATTCTATTTATGTAACATTCTTAGAATGACAAAATTATAAAAATTGCAAACAGATTAGTGGTTGCCAAGGGTTAAGAAGTAAGTAGGGGTAGGAGGGGAGTGGACTTGAACATAAAAGGGCAATATGAGTGATCATTGTCATGATGGGGATATTTTGTATGTTGACTGTATCTATACCAGCATCCTGGTTGTGACATTTTTCTATGTTTTTTCAAGATATTACCATTGAGGGAAACTGGGTAAAAGGTACACATGATCTCTGTATCATTTCTTACAAATGCATATGAATCTACAATTACCTCAAAATAAAAATTTAATTAAAAAAAGTTCTTGGGACCACAGAAAGAAGTAATTTCTTCTGGAGAAAAGGGACAAATTGGAAAAGGAATACCCTGTAGAAACTTGGTGATGAAGGGAAGAAGGAGAAATTAAAAGTCTTCCAGAAACAACAAAAAAGAACAACAGAATCAGGAAACATGCCACAATCATCGTCACCATCATCAAAACCACCACCAAAACCAAAGTAAAAATACTCACTTCTTTGCACCACAGAAAAGAACACTCTAGAATCAAAATACCCAATTAGCTTCTATGTTCTAACACAACCATTATTGCTGTCCAGAGAAATATATTGTTTAAAAATGAACAGAAATTGGCTGTTGGTATTCATACAAAGCTACTGTGAACAAAATCATAAAATTAAAATAAAAACATTTCAGTGATGAATATTTCTCCCCAAATCAAGCATGAGAGAAAAGAAGGCCATAATACATCACAAAATAGTAAAAACTACTTTAAATTGGAAATTCTTTATTTGTAATTTTTAACAGCTTTATTAGATGTAGTTAATATACAAAAATCTGCACATATTAAGTGCATATAAAAATGAAAGTTGTGAAATAAGAATAGACTGAATTCAGGGAAGTAATTGAAGACAAAATCATCATATAAATGATGGTTATATTGTAATTGACAGTTGAAGGACAGCTTGGCTGGATGTAAAATCTTTGGCTCATACTGTATTTCCTCGAGTTTCTTGAAAATGCTACTCTGCTATTTGCTTGCTTTCCATTTTGCTGTTGGGAAGGATGCTAACATGATTTACATTAATTTGAAGCTACTTCACTTTTTGCCAAGAGGGACCTGAGGATTATTTCTTTACCTTTAAAGTCTAATAGTTGCACTGGGATATTTCTTGGTGTGACTATACTGGGTCAGTTTTCCCAGGTATATGGTGACCCATATCAGTTCAAAAATCCAGGTCTACTTCTATTTCTGGATTTTTTCTTTTGATTATACTTTTAAATATTCTATTTTATTGTTGCATAGGGAACATGTGGGTGTAAAAAGACATCAAGTAAAGATTAAATCAGATGAGATAGAGGGAGGACAAAGGTATTATAAAAGGTAGTAATATCAAGGTAACCACTGGAACAAAGCTACAAACGTGCCCAGATATGAAGAAAAAAAAGATACCACATAGAAAAACACAGTAAATATAATACATATAGCATGATTGCTCTCACATATGTCCA
This sequence comes from Panthera pardus, assembly GCF_024362965.1. Taxonomy (NCBI): domain Eukaryota; kingdom Metazoa; phylum Chordata; class Mammalia; order Carnivora; family Felidae; genus Panthera; species Panthera pardus. Next base: position 3,432,653 of record NW_026526843.1, read on the forward strand.
TTTTGCTAGGTTACAGCCCCCAGTTAGTTATTCAGTCAAACACTAATCTAGGTATTGCTGTAAAAAGATCTTGCAGATGCAATTAAAGCCCTTAATTCATTGATTTTAAGTAAGGGAGATAATCCTGGATTATCTAAATGGGTGTAATTGAATCAGTTGAGGTATCTTAAAAACAAGGCTGAAGTTTTTCTAAAAGACAGAAGAAATTCTGCCTGTTGGCAACAGCTTTGGCCCGTGCCTGTGGAGTTTGAGCCTGCCCTGTGGATTTCAGGCTTGCTTAGCCACCACCCCCCAAAATTGAATAAACCAATTCTTATAATAAGTCTCTTTACACATACACAATGTACACATGCATACATTCTACTTAATGTACTTGTCTGATTTAACCGTGACTGATTCACACAGCAAATATAAAATAAAATAGCATGACAGAGTTGAAGTTAAACCTATCATTCATATCAATAAATGTGAATGTATTTAATTCACTATTTTTTAAAAAATGTGCCAGAGAAAATACAACTGAGCCTGGAGCATCTTGCAGTCTCATAAAGTAAGGAAGTGCTAGGAAAAATGATTGGGAAAGTCAAAGGCACATGGGAGCCAATCTGAGAGAGCTCCCAATGGCCAAAGATAGAAAAATCTGAAACACAAAGTAAAGAACATAGTACTAGATTATGACACAAAGTATAAAATAAGTATTTAGGAGTCCTTAGGGGTAGAAATAAGTGATTGGATAAGTGAATTAACGAAGGAAAAAAGACAAATCATTTTTAAAAGGAATTCCACATAACTTATGTAGACTCTCCCTTTCAGGAGTTGGAGCATAATTATCACCAACCTGCCCCCATCCCTCCTGCCAGTGTGGGCAAGACTTACTGACTTTTTCTGAATGGGAAAAAAATAAACTTCTTACATGTCCTCTCACTACATCAGATATGGCAGTAGGGATCTCTCATTTCAAATCCCCCTACATGCTTCAAATCTCTTTGACTTCCCCTTCGGCTACTAGTTGGATAAAACTCTCTACATTTAAGGTACTCATGTGATTTGACTAGGCTCACCTGAATAAAGGTTAACTGTGACCTTATGTGATAACACAATCGCAAGAGTGGTATCTCATCATATATATAAATTCCAGGGATTAGGGCATGACACTTTAGGGGCCAGTTTTAGAATTCTACTTTATAATACACCATTGTATACATTTACATTTAAAATTAAATTTGCACTTCTAGAAAACTGATTTGTATGAAAAGTTAAATCTTTTTAGAAAAATTGTTCTCTGAAATTCATTAGCTCTAGGTTTAAAACAATTTCTATTTCAAAATAATTTATTAGAAATTTATTTCAATATTATTATAGGCTATAAGTAGATGTTGCTTTCATTAGTACAATTTAAAATGAAGTTGCTAAAGGAGCGCCTGGGTGGCTTAGTCAGTTGAGCATCAGACTCTTGATTTCAGCTCAGGTCATGGTCTCAGGGTCATGGAATCAAGCCTCATGTCGGGCTCCACACTGAGCATAGAGTCTTCTTAAGATTCTCTCTTTCCCTCCTTCTGCCCCTCTACCCTGATCATGCTCTCTCTCTCTCTCTCTCTAAAATAAAAAAATAAAAAATAATAAAATGAAGTTGTTAAAAATATAAATGTTGAGTATTTAATAAATGATTTAGTGAAAGAGTGACCCAGTAAAACCTTATGATAACTCAAGATATCACATTAATAAATACTATTTATTGTAGTACATACAACTATGATTCCATTTTGTATAATTTGCAAGTTTATGTTGTTATTCATGTATCATAATTACCCTTAATATATTTTATATATAATAAAATATCTTAAGGAAAAATATTGATGTTTAACAGCACGTTTTTCCTGGTTTTTGAACAAGGGTCCCTGAATTTTCATTTTGCACTAGGTGGCACAAATTATGTACCCAGCCTTGACCTAACAAGAACATTACAAGAAAAGCAAATTACCATTATCTCTCATGAGCATGGACAGAAAAATCTTTAATAAATATTAAGAACTTGAATCTAGCAATATATAAAAGGTATTACGCATCTTCATTAGTAATTATCTCAAGAATAAAATTTTAATGTTTAAAAATCTATCAACTTAATTCATAGTATTAACAGAATGAAGATTAAAAAATGATAATCACAACAAAGGCAGAGAAATTTGACAAATTTCAGCACCAATTCAAAATGAAAAGATAAATCTCAGAAGACTAAGGAACCTCTTCAACCTGATAAAAGATATTTACAAAAACCAACAGCTAATATAATAATACTTAATGGTGAAATAGTAAATGCTTTCCCCTAAAGGCTACGAAGAACATGAAAACTTCTGCTCTCACCATTTCTAGTCAACATTCTACTGGAAGCCCTAGTAAATGCAATACAGAAATATCAAATAAATAAAGAGCACAAAGATAGAGAAGGAAGAAAGTTGAGCAGTTTGTGTTTTTACAATCGATGTGATTGCTTACATATAAATCCTATGGAATCTTAAAAAAATAGCAAAGTTACAAGGTAAAAGGTCGATATTTAAAAATCAATTGTACTTCTGCAACAAACAATTGGAATATGAAAAGTAAGAAAATATTTACAAAAGCATAAAAAATGTCAGATGCATAGGCATGTATTTAATGAAAAATGTGTAGGTCTTCTATACTTTACACTCAAAACACTGAAGACTTACATGCACTGAGGGATATAACATGTTCACATCTTGGAAGATTTCATATTTTTAAGATTTGAATTCTTCACAAATTGACCTCTATTTTTAAACATTATTTATTTAAGTTCAAGTTAGTTAACATACAGTGTAGAATTGGTTTCAAGAGTAGTAGATCTTTACTTTTAATGGAATTCTGATTAAAATTTCAGCTGGATTTTTTTGTATAAATTGGTAGACTATTTCTATAATTTATATAGAAATGCATAGACTAGCCAAAATATCTTGAAAAAAGATTAAAGTAGGAGAACTTATACTATCTTATTTTAATATCTAAAATAAAACTACAGTAATTAACAGTGTGGTATTTACATAAGAAAAATAGATAAGTGGAACAAAATGTAGTCAAAAAATGGACCAACTTACATATCACCAAATGATATTTGACAAAGGCACTAAGGTGCTGGAACACCTAGATATAAATATTGAAAAAAATAAGCCTTGATTCATCTCTTACCCCATATACAAAAATAATTCAAAATGGGTCATAAACTTAGATATAAAAATTAAAACTATAAACCTCTTCTAAGAAGCCATAGAAGATTAACTTTGTGAACTGAAAGGTAAGCAACAAGTTCTTAAATAAAATGCATAAAGCAAAGCAAAACAAAACAAAAGAAAATAAATGATGACTATATTTCATAAAATTAAAAAATCTCTGGACATCAAAAGGCATCATTAAAAAACAAAACAAAACAAAAGACATCATTAATTAAAATGACAAGACAAGCTACTCTACTGAAAAATATATGTGCAAAATATATAACTGAAAGTTGGCTCACATTCAGAAAATTTGAAGAACTCTTATTAATCAATAATAAAAATAAAAGATGGACTTAATACTTAAACATTTCACAGAAGAGTACTTACCAATAATTAATGATGGTGCTCAATATTAGTCATTAAGTTATAACCATAAAGATGTATTACTACTCACACACTAAAATGGATAAAAATAATAAGACTGTCAATGTCAAATGTTACAAGGGTTGCAGAACAACTGGATATATATACACACACAGAAGGAGATTTATTATAAGGAATTGGCTCATGGGATTATGGAAGCTGAGAAGTCCCACAAACTGCCACTTGCAAGCTGGAGCCTCAGAAAAGCTGGTGGTGTAGTTCTGAGAACCTCAGGGCAAATGGTGTAAGTCCCATTTGAGAGCAGAAGACTGATATCCCAGCTCAGCAGCAGAGAGACAAAATCCACCCTTCTTGCACCTCTTTATTCTTTTCAGACCTTCAATGGAGTAGTAGATGCTAACCCGTATGAGGAAGAGCAATCTGCTTTACTCAATTTAAAAAGGTAATCTTATCCCAAAACACCCTCACATATACATTGAAATATGCTTAGCCAAACAAATATCTGGGCACCCCATGATCCAGTCAAATGGATACATAAAGTTAACCATCACATATACCTACCTTATGATCCAGAAATTCTACTCTTAAGTAATTACTAAAAACTTAAAACATATGTCCATAAAACACTTAAACAGACATGTTCATTGCAGCTTTGTTCAGAATGGCTAAACAATAGAAACAATTTAAATATTCATTGAAAAGTGAATGAGTAAGTAAACTGTGGCATATTGACATAATTGAATATTACTCAAAATGGTAGTTGCCTCTGACTGGAAGGGGGATGATTAACTATAAATGCGCATGTGGGAACTTTCTAAGGTGATAGAGGATTTTGATTACACCAGTGTATTCATCTGTTAAAACTCATCAAACTGTGTATTTAAGATCTGTCCATTTAGCCAATTGTAACTATACCTAAATGCACACTAAAATTTATGAGATAAACTTAAGGCAGTGCTTATAGGGATATGCATAGCTAAACATACACACACACACACACACACACACACACACACACGAAAGATTAAAAAAAATCAACAGTCTAGGTATCTAACTCAAGAAGCTATAAAAAGAATAGAAAACTACACCCAAAGAAAACAGAAATTGGCAATAATAAAAATAATAACAGAAAGCCAACAGAGTAGAGTAGGTTGATAATAATCAGGTAGACCAACAAGATAATGTCATAGGTTCATGAGTTGCTATTGTTGCATAACAAATTACTTTAAAACTTAGTGAGTTAAAACAACAAATATTTATTATTTCATACAGTTTCTGAAGGTCAGGAATCCACGAGTGGTTTAGCTGGATAGTTCCAGCCCAGGATCTTTTATGACGTCACAGTCAAATTGTCAATGAGGGACTGAGAATCTGTTACCAAGCTCACTCCTGAGTTTGTGGGAAGGCCTCAGTTCCCCTCCAACTGTTTGCCAGAGGCCTCTGTTTGAACATACCACATAGAGCTATTTGACATGGCAGCTAGTTTCTTTCTCCCAGAGTGAGTGATCCAAGAAAAGTGAGTGAGAGTGTCCAAGATGAAAGATGAAATCTTTTATAAACTAATCTTAGAAGTGACATACCATCACTGCTGTCTTATCACACAGACCAACCGTGGTGTTAATCCCAGCAGGTGGGGATCATTGGAGGGCCACCTTGGAGTCTGGCTACCATAAGAACTAACAAGGAGAGAGAGTCTTACCAGCTACTGTGCTTAACACTATACCTGTATTAACTCATTTAGTCGTCATGACACTGTGAGGTTGATACTATTCTTATTCTTATTTTACACATGAAGAGAATGAGGTTCATAATGGTTAAATAATTTGCCCAAAGTCATAGAGATAGGAAGTGGGAGATCCAAGATCCAAACCCAGGCAATTTGGCACTATATCATTAACCTATGCTGCTTCTGTGTTCAGGTATTGGTAAGTGAGGTGAATAAAATAAAGTAAGATAGTGCAATAGAGTGACTGAAGTAGGAAACAACCAGAGATTTTTTGTTTCATTTTAGATTGAATTGTCAGGGTCATCCACTCTACAGAGGTGATATTTAAGCTGGGACCTAAATGATGACAGGAAACCTGGCCTGAGAAACAGTGGATAAAAATACACTTTAGACAGATGGAATATAAGTGTGAAGATCCCAAGACAGGCAAGAACTTGTTATTTTCAACCAACACAAAGAAATCCATGTGGCTTGAGTGTATTAAGAAAGAAGGGGTGTTAGCTGTGAGATGATTTTAAGAGTTAAGCAAGGGGGCAGCTTATCCAATTATCTCAGGAACCCTGTGAAGTAAGCATCAATACCTCCATTTTAAAGATGAGGACAAGATGAGGAATGGAGAGGTTAGGTGGCTTTCTCAAGGTCACAAAGTTGGTAAGAGGTCAAGCCAGGATTGGACCTCACTTTGATCTCACTGTTGCCTCCCTATCCCCTTGCAACTTGGAGAGTTTCTTTCCTGATGTGTGTCTTGCCTCCTTCATCCATCTGGGGAGCCTCTCAAGGGTTTTTCCTTGGCTAGGACTGTGTCCAAATTTATACTCACTGGCTCTGGCGAGGGTGGGAGGGTGAACTCAAAGGAAGCATTATGCTTCCCAGAAGGCAAGTGCTATGCAAGTTCAGTGGATTATGAGTCTGTTGCTGGCAATACAAACAGAAGCATTTTTGATATCCTATGAGGATGAAGTAGTTCTAAACCCAGTTCAAAGGTGGCTATATCATGTACATTTGGCATGTGTCATAGCTGCATTTTCTTCCTGCCTGCTTCTCTATTGAGTCATGCTATTAATGTTGGTGTTTTTATTTTCCCACCCAGCTACTTACCTACCCTTGGTTCTGGTTGTTAATCACCTGCAGCCATGGTCTTGATCTCGGGCTTAGAGAAAAAGTTCACACAATTCTTACAGGATCTTCTTCTTGAAAGAGACATTTATTAAACTGGTCAAAATTATCTAAGAAAAACTTTTAAAGTCTGTGGATATTGACCAATGGGCTTACACAAAATTGGAAGGCATTTACTCAACAAATTTGACTGAAGCTTGTAAGAACAGTGGTAGGCTTTAGCACCTGAGCCACATCCATCTCTCCTGCTGCTCCCTGTGTGGAAAAACTACACTAGGCACAATGGTCGGACTCTGCAGCTACAGCCAGATAAGTAGTTTGTATCATCCCTAGTGTCCTGGTATACAAGATCTATACTGGAAGGGTGGTAGAAGCTGGTTAATATCCCGTCTCTCCCATCTCCATGTTACAAAAATCTACACTGGGTGGGTGACAGCAGCCATTTAGTAGTGCCTGTTTCCCCAATCCACAGCACCCACTCCATAAGGAGTATCTGGGTGGAGCAGTCAGTGAAGTACAGTGTCCCCCAAATCTCATACACTTCACATGCTTTGGCACTGGAGTTCTGCCTGGGAAGAGCTGTGGGGCAATCTGCAAATACTGACAGCTCTGGTTTAGCCAAACAGAGTAGACTTTATTTGGATCAGAGAGTAGAGGAATGCCCTCAGGTATTATTAAACAGTATACAAATCATAGTGGCTAAAAATCAGAGTAGAACAGCTTGGTGGTATCAATAGAGGGAGATCAACCATAAGTTTAACAAGTACATTAGGGAAAGAGTCTAAGGGAGTCCTGCTAAAATCACAACCATCTCCTGTGATCTGGAAAACTTCTTTGCTCAAGGCTGTACTTTCTTTGGCTAGATAAAGTGCTTCCAAAATACAGGTTCCTGACTCAACAGTTTGCCCCTAAACTATGAAAACGGTTTCTAAACCATACACAGATCCGAAAGTAAAGGAAGAAGACTTCATTGGATCTGGGGCTTTATGCATAACTCTGGCCAACCAATGACTAACCACTAAGCTATGCTGACCCAGTGGCAAACCCTAGAAAGCCAGACTTAAAAATAAGGGGAAAAAAATCTCAGCAGGAACAGCTGAGGCTACACACTACAGGGGAAATAACTTCCACAGAATTAGTCCAGGTAAGCCACTAAATGAATAAACAAATGAACAAACAAACAAAAGACCCAGAGGGAGATTAGAATTCAGAGTTGCTACAATATTATCTATTATGTCTGTTTTTCAACAAAAAATTATGAGATATACAAAGAAACAGGAATGTGTGGGCTATACATAAGAAAAATATCATCAATAGAAATTATATCTGAGTGGGCCCAGATATTGGCCCTAGCAGAAAAAGACATCAAAGTAACTATTATAAATGTGTTCAAAGAAGTAAAGGAAACCACATCTAAAGAATTAAAGTAAGGTACGGTGACAATTTCTCATTACAGAGAGAATATAAATAAAGATATAGACATAAAAAACACAAGGGAGTTTTTGGAGTTAAAAGGTATTATCACTGAAATGAAAAATTCAGTAGAAGGGCTCAATAGCAGATTTGAGCTGGCAGAAGAAATAATTAGTGAACATGAAGGAACAGAAAAAAAGTAATTAAAAAATTGAACAGAGCCTCAGAGACCTGTGGGACACCATCAAATATACCACCATATGCATAATGGAAGTCCCAGAAGGGAAGGAGAGCAAAGGGCAGAAATAATATTTGAAGATCTAATGACTGAACACTTCTCAAATTTGACAAAGAATATTGATCTACACATTCAAGAAGCTCAGTAAACCAGTCTCTGTTTCTCTTCTCCAGTAGCTGGGTGTCCCTCTGTGAGGAGTTCCCTCCCTTCTCACTTCCCTGAGATTGGGCAAGCTCTGAGTCTATTGGGCAGGGCATACAGAAGGTCTGTTGTGTACATTTGGGAAGATTGGACCCTACACAAAATTATAAGGCCAAATTAGGCTGTAATCCAGCCCATTTTCCAGTTCCTAAGCTATCCACCTGATTCCGGCGTGTGTCCACCAAGAGAGAGCATCATCCTTTTCTAACTTGCCCAAAGTTTCAACCTACTCTCCAAGCCCTGTGCCCATTGGGCTACATGTATTAGGAGGTACACCTTTTTTAAAATTCTTACAAGGGTAAATTGTGGATTAGTATGGGTCCTGGTGTGTAGACAGGAGGAAAGTGATGAGACTTAAGGCAGACAGAAAAGCCACTTCAAAGTGGCATACAATAACCCCTACAATCATCCCAGGTTGGACTTGAGGGTTGCTAAAACTCAGGCCATCCCCAAATCTTACCTTCAACTCTGCCTGAAACTTGAGGATCCAATCGTGAGTGGCTCCTTCAGTTTTAATGACTCCAAAAGGCCTTTGCCCAAGTGCTCCTTTATTACGTGAGTGAAACAACCTATGCCTAGCATGGTGGCTAAGAGCCACGTGACCTTAGGCAAGTTGGTTTCCTTTTCTGAGTCTTAGCTTTTAGTTCTATAAAAAAAAGGGAAATAATAAAAAAGAGGTTAGAGAGGGAGAGAGCCAAAGCATAAGAGACTCTTAAAAACTGAGAACAAACTGAGGGTTGATGGGGGGTGGGAGAGAGGGGAGGGTGGTTGATGGGTATTGAGGAGGACACCTTTTGGGATGAGCACTGGGTGTTGTATGGAAACCAATTTGACAATAAATTTCATATTAAAAAAGAGTTTATGTTTCTTGGCCAAATTAAAAAAAAAGGGAAAATAATAATATCTATCTCAGAAGGTTGTCATAAAGAAGGGAAAATAATAGAAAGTACTTAGGAAAGTCTTTGAACATAATAGACTCTTAGTACATGTGAGTTATTATAAATTCTTGAAATGTAGCCACCAAAGGCAGGAGTGATTTGTGACTCTTGACACAGTACTCCTGCAACTGCACCTTCCCTCACCATGAGAGCTGGAGCCTCTTGAAAGCCAGTCTTTTCCTTAGGGACACTAATCTCCTTTTCCTTGGTTTTACAAAGCAACTTTTTCCTTGACATATTTATCTTCTAGACTACATTGGCTAGCACTGGGACTAGAGACTACACCCAGGCTTCTTGGAGTTTGAAGGGGTCTTACAGGGCCATTAGCTCAGAGATTTCCAAAGACTACTGTGTGGATAGGATTCAGATCAGCATCATCTGAGGGAGCTCATTAAAATTCAGATTTACCAGAGCTCTCCTATAGAGAATCTTTTTCAAGAGGCCTGGGGTGGGACTTGAGAATCTGTGCTTTTGATCAGTGCCCCAGATGATTCTGGTCCTCTGTCCCTTCTTCCTCATGCCTGCAATGATGGAATGCCCTCAAAGTTACCAAGCATCTATACCAGGGATGAGGAGGCAGGTTGATAGCCAGGCAGGCTCTGGGTGTAGAAAGGTATAAGCTTATGTCCTTTACCTCTCATACTTTGCTGACATCATTAGGTCTGAGATTTGAAGCCATAATTCACAAGCCAGTTTTTTCCTTTGTTCCCATGTCACCAACAGTGACAGCCATGTTCCTCAAAACTGAAAACAGCTCCTGTCGCCTTCCCAGCCCTCTCTATGCTTCACTTCTCCAGACTGAACAACCTTACCACCCTTTATATAAGTAATTGGCTTAGAGATATTACTGTCTCACTGGGAGCCTAGGAAAATAAGCAACTGCCTTCAGCTTTCATTGCTTTTCCAGGCATGGCAGAGCAGTAGTAGGTGGCAGCTGTGTCCCAAAGTGTCCCCATTCTCTTTTCCTTCCTCCCTCCTTATCACTGTCTCTCTGGTCCTGTCCAGGAGTGACAGACATTTTGGGAGTGCTGTCTGTTTGTTGCTTCAAGTCCCCTCAAACCAACATTTTGAACATTGCTGTATACATTTAATACAGGGGGCACATTAGTTTTGCTTGGCGAGCATGCCCTAATTGGGTTCCCAAAGGGAAATTCTAATACCAGTACAGAGAATTAAGAACCAGCCAACAGATGGGTTGAGAAGCATGACAGGGAGGGTGGCAGCCAGGGCTGCACATCTCCCAGAGTCTGTATCAACCATGAGACTGACAGACTGGATCTGGGGGAAGCAGCCAAGCTCCCAGTGGAAAGGCTGGATCAGGTGGCATAATGAAGTAATTCTTTGCAATATATACACAGTAAATCTCTACTCACTCCGGGATGGCTTTGCAGAAGAGGAAAGCAGCCACTTTGAACCTGCTGGTCTTTGTTTTCTGTTGTTTGAGTTTTTTCTTGTAGAGGGGTAGGTACTCTTCTCCTAGGTTTCTTGGGTGGCACATGAATTCAAGTCATGAGACCCGTGTCTCCACTCAAGATATCCTAGTCCAATAATCTCCACCCTGTGGTTTACAAACCTATTATTGCAAGTAGTCTGTGAATCCATATGTTTGGATATTCTGAACTTTAATAATTGGATAACCTAAACTTTTTGAGATACATTTTTCCTCTTATTTTATTTTATTTATTTTATTTTATTTTATTTTATTTTATTTTATTTTATTTTATTTTATTTTTATTTTAATCCAAATGTAGTTAACATACAGTGTTATATTAGTTTCGGGTACAAAATAGAGTGATTCAACAATTCCATATATTACTCAGTGCTCATCAAGGTAACTGTACTATTAATCCCCTTCACCTATTTCACCCATTCCCCTACCTACCTCCCCTCTGGTAATCATGTGTTTGTTCTTTATAGTTAAGAATTTGTTTTTTGGTTTATCTCTTTTTTCCCTTTGTTTGGTTTACTAAATTCCACATGAATGTAATCATATAGTGTTTGTCTTTTTCTGACTGACTTATTTTGCTTAGCATTATACTCTCTACACCATCCATGTTGTTGCAAATGGCAACATTTCATTCTTTTTTATGGCTGAATAATATTCCATGTGTATATATGTCACAGCTTATTTATCCATTCATGTGTCGATGGACATTTGGGCTGCTTTCATAATTTAGCTATTGTAAATAACGTTGCAATAAACACAGAAGTGCATATATCCTATCAAATTAATGTTCTTTTATTCTTTGGGTGAATACCCATTATTATTGATTACTGGATCATATATATGATAGTTTTATTTTTAAGTTTTGAGGAACCTCCATACTGTTTTCCATAGTGGCTACACCAGTTTGCATTCTGACAGCAGTGCAAAATGATTCCTTTTGTCCTTATCCTCACCAATACTTGTTGTTTCTTGGGTTTTTCATTTTAGACATTCTGAGGTGATATCTTCTTGTGGTTTTGATTTACATTTTCTTGCTTATGAGTTATGTTGAGCATCTTTCCATATTTCTGTTGGGCATTTGGATGTCTTCTTTGGAGAAATGTCTGTTCATGTCTTCCTCTAATTTGTAAATTGGATCGTTTTTTGGGGTGTCAATTTTATAAGTTTTTTATATATTTTGGATACTAACACTTTATTGTATATGTCATTTTCAAATATCTTCTCCCATTCAGTATGTTGTCTTTTAGTTTTGTTGATTGTGTCCTTCAGTTTGCAGAAGCTTTTTATTTTGATGTAGTCTCAATAGTTTGTTTTTGCTTTTGATTCTCTTGCCTCAAGAGACATATCTAGAAAAAAGCTGTTATGGCTGATGTCAGAGAAATTACTATCTTCCATGATTTTTATGGTTTCAGGTCTCACATTTTGGTTCTTAATCCATTTTGAATTTATTTTTGAAATTATTTTTGTGAATTGTGTAGAAAGTGGCCCAGTTTCTTTCTTTTGCATGTTGCTGTCAAGTTTTCCCAACACCATTTGTTGAAGAGACTATCTTTTTCCCATTGCATATTCTTGACCCCTTTGTTGAAGATTAATTGACCATATACTCATGGGTTTATTTCTGGGCATTCTAATCTGTTCCATTGATCTATGTGTCTATTTTTATGCCCTTCTTTGAGAACCTTCTTTCAAGACTCAGCTCTTAGTTTTTTTTTCCTTTTATCTACCTACAGTTATTCCCTGGATGATGTCCAGTCCTCCGGCTTTATTATCTTAATCCCTTCCTCTAGCACTCTACTGCCAAACCCTCTCCACCTACAACCTACCTTATCTTAAAACCTTGAGGTCATCCTTGACACTTCTCTTTCTCTTATATCCTACATGCATCTGTCAGCAAATTCTGTTAGTTCTACCTTCAAAATACTATACATCTAGAATCCATCTACTTCTCTTTACTGCTTTTACTTTGCCAGTATAATCCTAGTTGAAGCCACCTTCCATTTTTCTCCTGCATCTCTGCAAAAGTTTACTAACGATTCTCCCTTCTGTCACTCTTTCCCTTTAATGTTTGTTCTTAACAGCCAAGTGATACTTTATCTTAATTGGTAATTTTATTGAGATAATTGTAGGTTCACATGCAGTCATAAGAAATAATTCAGAGAAAGTTGCTGATATTTTGCTCAATTCCCCAAATGGTAACATTTAAAAAAATTATAGTGTAATATCACAACCAGGATACTGGTATATAATTCACTCATTTTATTCCAATTTCCCCAGTTTTACTTGTACTCACCTGTGTGTGTGTGTGTGTGTGTGTGTATGTGTGTGTGTGTGTGTGTATTACATTCTGTACAATTTTATCACTTATGTAGGTTCATGTATCCACCAGCAGTCAGGATTCAGAGAATTTCCACACAGATCCTTTGTGTTTTCCCTTTTTAGTCATACCCATAATCCTCCTGTCCCATCCCCCTGCCATGTCCCTAAACCCTGGCAACAATTAACCTGCCCTCCATTTCTAAAAGTTTGACATTTCAAAAATGATATATAAATGAGATTATACACTATGTAACCTTTGGGATTTGACTTTTTGTTTACTCAATGTAATTCACTAAGTTGTTGCATTCATCAATAGTTCATTCCTTTTATTGTTGAATAATATTCCATGCTGTATTAGTTTGCTAGGCCTGCCGTAAAAAGTACCATAAACTGTATAGCTTATAGTTCTGGAGGCTAGAAGTCCAAAATCAAGGTGTTGTCAGGGCCATGCTCCTTATGAGACTTTGTCTTGGTGGAACATTTTCTTGTCTCTTCCTAGCTTCTGATGCTGTCTGGGAATCCTTGGCTTGTAGTTGCATCAGTCTTATTTCTACGTGCATCATCACATGGCCATCTTTACATCATCTTCCCTCTGTGAATGTCTGTCTATTTGTTCAAATTGCCCCCTTTTTTTATTTTATTAAAGGGAAGAGGGCAAGAGAACTACAGGGGTAGAGGAGGATTAGACGGGGAGCTTACATGTTTAGGTGATGTCACTCAGCAGTATGGTGGGGAGTCTCTGGACCAGAGGACTCTAAAGGACAACAGTGGCTTGGGGCTTTATAGCCCTGGAATTTATATCCTCTATGTTAGCAGATGTTGGGTGCAGTTTTGTGGGGGTAAGCAGAGTAGGCAAGCTCTAAATGGCTGAAAACTTGCTTGTTTGGGCTATATTTAAAACAATAGGATGTATAAAAATTAGAGCTTGTCACTGGTGGGCTTTTGAACTAATGGGTCCTTGCTGGCTTTGAAGAAATAAACAACATGGGGCCAATATACTGAGGCCATCTTTGACTCATCTGTATAACACAGGGTCATATGGAACTCTATATTTAACATGTTGAGAAACTACCAAACTGTTTTCCAGAGTATACCATTGTACATTCCCACCAGTAATTTCTCTGTATTCTTGTCAGCATTTTGGTGGTTTTTATTTTAACTACTCTGGATAAGAGTGTAGTGATATTTCATTGTTGTTTTACTTGCATTTCCCCAATGGCTAAGGATATTGAATATCTTTTCGTGTATTTACTTGCCTTCCATGTATCCTCCTCAAGGTAGACTCTGTTCATGTATCTTGCCCATTTTTCTAATTGGAATTTTTTAACCATTAGTTTTGAGAATTATTTATATACTCGGAATACTTGTGCCTTGTCAGATATGTAGTTTGCAAATATTTTCTCCCAACATGTAGCTTGTTGATTCATCCTCTTAACAGCGTCTTATGCAGAACATTTTTTTTATTTTGATGAAATCTAATTTGTCAATATTTCTTTTTATGGATCATGTTTTTGGTGTCAAGATAAAGAAATCTTTGCCTAGCACTACACTCTGAAGATTTTCTTCTACTTTTAAAAAATAGTTTTATAGTTTTACATTTCACATTTAAGTACATTGTTGGGAAAGCAGTCATTACATGACCTGTTGCCTTTCCCCAGACTTGCCCACTCAGAGCCTTGGACCTGAAACACTTTCTTATCAAGAGCTAAGAAGCCCTCACAGCCTGTGACATGCTTATCACCTTGTGTGAGAATATCTTTGCCTGTTTCAGACTCAGTTGATTCCTTGTTTCTGCTTGAGTGTGTGCATCATATGGCACCTGGCCAACTCCACTGCTATATCTGTCCCTAGCAGGGTGGTATAGGCAGACCAATTGCTCTGCTGTGTTTGCCGGGAAGGATCAACACCCACTCTTGGAAGTGATCTTGCTTTCTCTTTCTGTAAGTAAAGCATTGTTCCATCCAGTTCTTATCTGTGTTGTGTTTTCCTTGATAACTCCAATACCAAGATGCAGCAGAAATTGTATGGTTGACATAGTTATGATCTTTGCTTTCTTCTGTGAAGTTAGAGTCCTTCCTGACATTGGTAAATGGTATTTCTGTTTGACATCCATGATCCATTTTGAATGTTTTTTTTTAATATAATTTATTGTCAAATTGGTTTCCATAAAACACACAGTGGTCATCCCAACAAGCGCACTCCTCAATGCCCATCATCCACTTTCCCTTCTCCCCCACCCCCCATCAACCTTCAGTTTGTTCTCTATATTTAAGAGTCTCTTATGGTTTGCCTCCCTCCCTCTCTGTAACTATTTTTCCCCTTCCCCTCCCCCATGGTCTTCTGTTAAGTGTTTTTTTAAAATAAGGTGTAATGTTTTTTGTTTGTTTTTTGCCTATGAATGTTCAATGGCTCCAGTACCATTTGTTGATAAGTTTACCTTTCCTCCATTGAAACATTTTGGCAGTTTTGTAAAAAAACCAGTTTGGCATATTTGGGTGGGTCTATTTCTGAGTTCTCTATTCAGTTCCACTGATCTATGTGTCTACCTTTGTGTCAATACCAGTCAGTCTTGATTACTGTAGCTATATAGTGAGCTTTAATATTGAGTAGAGTGATACTTCCCACTTTATTTTTCTTTACCAAAAGTGTTTTTAGCTATTCTAGGGCTTGCACATTTCCATATAAATTTTAGAATAAGCTTGTCTAAGGCTGCAAAAAAACTTTGCATGGATTTTTATAAGAATTGTATAGGGGCACCTGGGTGGCTCAGTCGGCTGAGCATCCAACTTTGGCTCAGGTCATGATCTCACAGTTAATAGGTTTGAGCCCCACAGAGCCCGTTTCAGTCCTTTGTCCCCACCTCTCTCTACCTCTCCTCCACTTGTGCACTCTCTCTTTCTCACAAATAAATAAACATTAAAAAAAGAATTGTATTAAACCTATAAATCATTTTGGGTGCAATTGACCCTTTTACTATGTTGAATCTTCTAATCCATGAGCACAGTATGTCTCCCCATTTATTTAGGTCTTAAAATTTTGTTTCATTAGCATTTTGTTATTTTTAGCATACAGATCCTGTGCAAATTCTTGTTAAGTGCACACAAAAGCATTTCATTTTTTTTGGAGTGATTATCAGTAGTATTGTGTTTTTAATTCCACTTTCTGAGTGTTCATTGTTTATATATAGAAATGCAGTTGATTTTTGTTTGTTGATCTTGTGTCCTGTGACTTTACTGAACTACCTATTAATTATAGAAGTTTCAAAAATAGATTTCCTTGGATTTCCTACCTAGACCACCATGTGATCTGAAAATAGGGACAAGTTTTAATTCTTCCTTTTTTTAATCTCTAGGCTTTTTAATTCTTTTGCTTGCCTTAATGCAATGGCTACAACTTCCAGTATTATGTTGGATGAGAGTGGTGAGAGTATATATCCTTACGTTGTTCTTGACCTTAGGGGGAAGCATTCAGTCTGTCATCATAAAGTATCATGTTAGCTGTAGGATTTTATAAATTCTCTTTAGCATATGCTCATATCATATTAAGAGACATACTGTGTCATATATTAGAAAACTATGATTAGAAGAATCAGCATATTAAATATGTCAATTCTCCCCCAGATGATCTATAGGTAAATTCCTCTCCATTCCTATTTTTCTTTTTTTTTCCAATATATGAAATTTATCGTCAAATTGGTTTCCATACAACACCCAGTGCTCATCCCAAAAGGTGCCCTCCTCAATACCCATCACCCACCTTCCCCTCCCTCCCACCCCCAATCAACCCTCAGTTTTTTCTCAGTTTTTAACAGTCTCTTATGCTTTGGCTCTCTCCCACTCTAACCTCTTTTTTTTTTTCCTTCCCCTCCCCCATGGGTTTCTGTTAAGTTTCTCAGGATTCTATTCCTATTTTTCTAAGAGTTCTTACCATGAATAAATGTAAGATTTTGGCAAGTGCTTTTAACGCATTAATTAATATAATCATATCCTTTTTCTTCTTTAGCCTATTGATATGTTAATTTATATTATTTAATTTTCAAATATTGAAAAAGCCTTGCATACCTATAATAAATTCCACTTGTTACTGGTGCACATTTTTTTTTACATTGCTAGATATAATTTCCTAATGTTTTGTTGAGGATTTTCGTAGCTAAGTTCATTAGAGATGTTCTTTAGTTTTCTTTCTTTCTTTCTTTCTTTCTTTCTTTCTTTCTTTCTTTCTTGTACTGTTTTTATCTGTTTTTTGCTGTCAGGGTAATCTTGGTTTCATAAAATGAGTTGGTAAGGATTCTTTCCCCTTCTATTTTTGGGAAGAGATTGTGTAAAATCAGTGTTAATGTTTTAAAAATGTTTAGTAGATTTTTTTGTGGGAAGTTTTAATTACAAATTCAGTTCAATTGATAATTATAGGTATATTCAGATTGCTTATTTTAACTTGATTGAGTTCTGATAGTTTGTGTTTTTTGAGGAGTTAATCTATTTTATCTAAGTTGTCAAAAATAGGGTGTAAATTTATTTTATATTCTATAAGGTATAAAATATTAAAAAGCATATAAAATATAAAGAGTATAAAGTATTTAGTGTATAGAGTCCATTGTAGTATTCCCTTATTCTCTTTTGATATTGGCAGGGACTATAATGTTATCCTCTGTTTTATTCTTGATATTGGTAATTTGTGTCTTTTCTTTTTTTCTTTGTCAGTCTTGCTAATGGTTTGTCAATTTTATCGGTCTTTTCAAAGAACTAGCTTTTTGTTTCATTGATTTTTTTCTATTGTTTTCTTGAATTCAGTTTCATTGATTTCTGTTCTTGTCTTTATTATTTACTTCCTTCTCCTTGCTTTTGATTTATTTTGTTCACCTTGTTTCTTGAGGTATGAATTTAGATTATTAACTTGCGATATTTCCTCATTTCTAATGTAAGCAGTTACTGTTAGAAATGTCTTCCTCAGCACTGCTTTAGATACTTACTACAAATTTTTATTTTCATTTTTTGTTAGTTCAAAGTATTTTTAAATTGCCTATTAGACTTCCTCTTTGACCAATGGATTATTTATGAGTCATGTTTAGTTTCCAAGTGTTTGGGTATTTTGTTATCTTAATCTTTTTGATTTCTGGTTTAATTCCATTTGGTCAGTGAACACACCCTGTATGATTTCAATTATTTTAAGTTTATTGAGGCTTGTTTTATGTACCAGAATATGGTCTATCTTAGTGAATGTTCCATAAGCTCTTGAAAAAGAAGTGCATTCTGCTGTTGTTGGGTTAAGCATTCCATACATGTCAATTAGAATATGATGGTTAATTGTATATTCAGATATTTTATATCCTTGTGGTCTATTAATTGTACCAGTTGTTGAGAGGAGGGTGTTGAAGTTCCTCGACTATAGTAAGGATTTGTGTATTTCTCTTTTCAGCTCTGCCTATTTTTGTTTCTTTCTTTTTTTTTTTTTTTTTTTGAGGTTCTGTATTTTGGTGCATACAGGGTGAAGCTTTTAAATCCTAAATTAAATTATGCTTCTCCTCTGTTGCAAACCTCACAATGACTCCTATTTCATTCAGAACTATAGATGAAGTACTTATAGTAGTCTATAGGGTTCTGTAAGATCTGGCTCCTGGTTACTTCCCTAACTTTATTTCCTACTATTCTCCCCTTCACTTATTTTGATCCAGCCACACTGGCCTCCTTGATGTTTCTTGAGCAGAACAGGCACACTGCCTTGTTACAGCTTTTACTCTAACTCTTAACTTTGCTAGGAATGCTCCATAAACTTGGAATGGGGGTTTGGATTGCAATTGCTGCAAGAATTTTTACCTTTACATAACAGGGAAGCAAAGGCCAGGAGAGGGTAAGTGCCAGTAACAACGAGCATATTATTGATGGAGCCAGGGTGCTATGGAAAAAGTAAGCCTGAAGAAGAACAGTAAGAGAAGGTGAATGAAGATGGATAAATAGCAGCAGCTCCAGGAAATGGGAAGGATTTTACACAGAGGAAGAACTGACACCCCAAATTCTCTCATTTTAAAGTTTCTCCCCCAGCAGACTAGCACTGAATCTGAAATTCTAGCAGTGTACTTCTTTGAGATAAGCTTGTAAAGGCTCTGAGGAATCTGACAGCATAAAATCTTATATAACTTAATCCAGAGCTTTAAAAAATTATTTGACAACAACACATTTCCCTCCCTTAGTGCCTATCTTACAAAATCCACTTTGGGAAACACTGGGTCAAAGCTTCATATTTCCAGAAAACTTTTGCTAAAAGATTAATATTACTGGAAAGGCATACCTACTTATCAGTCTTTCTTACTCTGTGATTATTGTTTTATCCAGCTAGCCCAGGGGTTGGAAATCATGGCAAAGGCCTCAGCTCTCCACCTGATTTTGTAAATAAAAATTTATCAGGACATAGTCATGTCTATTTGTCTCTGGCTGCTTTCTCATTACAATATAGAATTGAATAGTTGTGACAGAGATGAATGGTCAGCAAAACCAAAAATATTTGCTATCTGACCTTTTATAGAAGAAGTTTGCTGAGCCCTGTATTTACCCAATAGCAAAGGCCTGAGATTTATCTATTTCTGCCTAACAAATAACAACAAAAGTTAATGGTTGGCACCAACAATTTATTATTAACTCTCATGGTTCTGTTGATTGAGTGGGCTCTTCTGGAAAGTTCTCATTTGGTGTCTCTCATGCAATCAGACGACAGCTGGGACTATAGTCATTTGAAGGCCCAACTGGGCTGAACATCCAGAATGGCTCACTCCCATGGTTGGCAGCTGATGCTAGATTTCAGCTGGGAGCTCAGCAGGGGATGCTGACTAGTACACCTACATGTGGCCTCTCCCTTTCAGTTGGATTTCTCACAACATGGTATCTAGGTTCACAGAAGGATCATTTCAAGGGCAGGAGATAGATATTGCCAGTTCTTTTAAAGGCTAGGCTTGGAACTGGAGTAATGGCACTTCTACCTTATTTGGTACCTTTGCATAGGGGAAAGACAACAGTGTACATGGAAGGATAGAATTAATGCTGATTATGCTGATTACCACCATGAGGAGCAATATGAGGTGCTTGGGGAGCAGGGTATAGAAAGTTTCCCTGGAAGGAACTTTTAGGATGACTGAAGCCAACTCTACTTCCACCTGTGCCTATTTTATAGATAATTATACTGAAGCTTAGAACATTAGAAGCTGTTGAAGGTCAGTGTCTGCCTCACAGTGTTGACACGGACCCTAGCTGACTTGCTGGAGGTATGTAGCTAACCCCAAAGGAGACAGTGGTCTAAGGCCAAGGGGCTGGTATGAGGGAACTAATGGAATGTGAGTCTCTGAATAAGGCTCCCTCCTTTCCCTAAGCCTTTGCTTACTCCCTAAGGTTCACTACCTCAGCTACTACATAAACATATAGGCTTTACAGACATACCAGATCCCTGCCACTATGTCTTGTGGGCTTCTGAAGTCTTTCTCAAGTCTGAACTCTAAACTCCAAATGAACCCTGAATACTTTAAAAAAACAAGGACAAAATCTTAAATTTCTTTCACTTCTTACAGCCCTGAGATACCTCATACTAATGCCATATATATAGAAGACAACAGAAATTGTAGGGCTATTCAAATCCCAGCCAATTTCCCTGTACAACCTATGCAAGTGGAATTCTGTGGTCTAGTCCCTGCACACTATGCCAACCTCATTTTTTACCTTCACTGACTCTCAGTGCTGTTGTACCAAGCATGCTTTCTCTTTCTCTCTTTCTTTTTCTTTCTCTTTCTCTGTTTCTCTGTCTCTCTCTGTCTCTCTATCTCTCTCTCTCTCTTTCCCCACCCTGGCTGTATTCACTTACTGTTCTCAATGTTTGGAACATTTTTCTTTCCCACCTGCCTTCACTCACTGGTCTACCTCTTTCACATCCTTCAGAGCATTGGGTGTTACTTTTCCAAAGAGATCCTCCTTGATCTCCCACATACACCTTTTTTGTTCCCATAGCATCCTGTATTTCCCCCTTCATAGTTATTTCCCCACTGTCCTCCAATGAAATTACTTACTTTTCTGTCTCCTTGACTTGACTACGGTGCTTCAGGGCACAGTTTGTGTTTGCATTCAACTTTGTCTCTCCATGGACTTGCAAGAGGTCTGACAAAACAATTGAATTCACTCTCCCTTCAGTGATATCCACTTTCTTCCTGCTGTCCTGTATAAGTCTGCTGGAACCAGTTGTATAGTGGGCAAGAGTTGGGATGATGGATAAAGAACATGTGTCCAGAATGTCATGCAAGTCACTTGCAGCACCTATGAACAACTCTTTAGAGCTCTTGCTTGTCTTGTCCTGGAACCTTTTTGCAAAAACTAAAAGGCTCCTTTGTAAGGCTCCATTCCCAGCCTCCCACCACCAACTCAATTCAGCACTGCATTTTGAGCACCTTTCCTTGCTTCAACTCCTCAAATACAGCAGAACCATGGCCTAGCACTCGGGAATATGTGCAAACTCCTGAGCTTAGGAAGTCTGATCTAGGCTTTGTGAGAAAAAGGTGGGAAGTTTGGTATCTCTGAGGTTCCACTCAATTGTAAGAGGACAGCTAATGTTCTTGGGAGATAACTGGCCCCCTAAGACCGTTTGTCAAACAGACTGATTATGATTAAGTATAACTTGCCAGACTACAAATGGCCTTCAAACAACAGAAAGAATCTAGCAGAACATTAAACATCATGAAGCAGCCCCAGGGTAGTGGACATCAGCAGTCTTGCTTGATTAATCCTTGGAAACACAGTCAGAATTAATGGGGAACTTGTTGAAAGTTGATTGACACCTTTTGAAAGGTGAAATACTTTTCTGTTCCCATTAAGTGTTGTTAAGGCCATTAACAGAAATTGGAATAGAGAAATAGGACCTTTTACGTGGTAGATTCAGAGGCTGAGATGGACAAGATGGAAATGTACTGGCAGCTTATAATAAGCACCTGGGTGGGAAATGATAAGTAAAGATTGAAAATTGACAAATGGATCAAACTGGGAAAGACCAAGAGAGACAGATGGAGTACAGTTTGCATGCAGAGGTGATGAGGGAAAGGAATGTGAGAATCAATAATTCAGCAGGGTCACCCACACTTTGGGCCAGATATGGATTACTCGGAAAGTGGTTAAAATTTGCTAGGTGGAAAGTGGGGGAGATTTTGTTACAAGATGAAGAGACCACTTTCGAGCCATTGAGAGGAGTAAATAATTTAGTCTTCCCTGGGGAATCAGGATACCAAAGAGAAATTCTCCAGACTAGAAGTCAGGAGGTCTGACACATGAAAAGATGCTCAATGTCACTCATCAGGGAAATACAAATCAAAACCACACTGAGATACCACCTCACACCAGAGTGGCTAAAATGAACAACTCAGGAAACCACAGACACTGACAAGGATGTGGAGAAACAGGAACACTTTTGCACTCTTGGTGGGAATGCAAACTGGTGCAGCTGCTCTGGAAAACAGTGTGGAGGTTCCTCAAAAAATTAAAAATAAAACTACTCTACAACCTAGCAATAGCACTACTAGGAATTTATCCAAAAGATACAGGAGTGCTGATGCATAGGGGCACATGTACCCCAATGTTTATAGCAGCACTTTCAACAATAACCAAATTATGGAATGAGCCTAAATGTCCATCAACTGATGAGTGGATAAAGAAGATATGGTTTATATATACAATGGAATACTACTTGGCAATGAGAAAGGATGAAATCATGCCATTTGCAGCAGCATGGATGGAACTGGAAGGTATTATGCTGAGTGAAATAAGTCAGTCAGAGAAGGACAGATATCATGTGTTTTCACTCATATGTGGATCTTGAGAAACTTAACAGAAGACCATGAGGGAAGGGAAGTGGAAAATATAGTTACAGAGAGGGAGGGAGGCAAACCATAAGAGAGTCTTAAATACAGAGAACAAACTGAGGGTAGATTGGGGGATGGGGGAGAGGGGAAATGGGTGATGGGCATTGAGGAGGGCACTTGTTGGGATGAGCACTGGGTGCTGTATATAAATGATGAACCATGGGAATCTAACCCAAAAACCAAGAGCACACTTTACACACTATATGTTAGCCAATTTGACAATAAATTATATTTAAAAAATAATAAAACATTAAAAGAAAGAAGTCAAGAAGTCTGAGACATCAGTTTATTCAATTTCAAAGTGGCTGAATACTCCAACCCTCTGCATTTTGCAGTTGGTTGTATCCTTCCAAGTGACTAATGTGATATTTCTTTGAAAGCTATCAAACTTACAAATGTAAGGAATTATAATTATGGTCATCCAACTGAATCAAGTGCAAGAGAATATTGCTATAAGGGACTACATGAGATTTTAATTATTTCCTCTGATGGAGGTGAACATGTTTGCAGATAATCTTGGGCAGCAACAGTGCCTACATGATTTATCTTGGGATTTAGAGACACACACATCTCATGATATTTTGATTGAAGAAAGTTCACTGATTTGGGATATGCATCAGAATGGAAGATGTGACTTTTGATTTACCCTGCCATTTTGGTTTGGCACAAATCATGATACCCTGACAGTGGGAAGAAGTGGAAAGCAGGAGGTGGTGATCAAATGGCTGAGGGCACTGTCTGCTGCAAAGACACCCCTGAATATCTAAACCAAGAGTGGTATTTGAGAGTTGACAGTTTTCCACCCACTGGCCTGAATTAGCATCATTTATATGAGGGCTTTTTCATAAGATCTGCCAGAGACTGATGTTTTCAGTCATAGTTATTATTTGAATGTTGTTTCTGTGCTGGGTACTGCGCTAAGCATTGTATTGTACCATCTCATTTAATCCTCACAACCACCCTGTGGTGTTAGACACTATTATTATCTTCATTTTACAGATGAGAACATTTAGAGTAAGGTGGATGAGTAACTTCTCCAAGGTCACAATGCTAGTAAAAGACAAAGCCTGGTAGTAAACTCAGACATTAGCTCCAGAATCTGTGTATAGAACCACTATATTATACTGCCATATACATATATGAATGAACCTGAGGCTCTGGGAAGGAAAGAAATGTGACTTTCCCAAGGTCACCCAAGTAGGTAGTGGGTCTACATACTATTTATTCTTGGAGTGAATCCAGTATGCTCACAGCAAGTGAGGAATACAACAAAGTCCCATTTTATAGATGTAGCTTGGGTCTTATAGTAATGATGATAATAATGACAATAATGACAATGGCAGCAGCAGCTGGTAATTATGGAGCATCAATTTTGTGCTAGGCACTGTGATAGCTACTATATATGTAAACTCATTTATTTATTCATTGAACAAATGTTTATTGAAAACCTACTATACATAAGACAATGTTATAGAGACTAGGGATATGGCAATGAACAAGAAAAGCTTGATGCCTGCTTTTAAATGGAGTCTTAGAAGTCTTATATGAAGAATACAACTGCAAATATGAAAACAAGTAAGATGACAGATAATAATTCTGTTGTAAAATAAATAAAACAGGGTAGTATAGGGAGAATTGGGTGGCAGCTACATTGGATGAGGTGGTCAGGGAAGCTCTCTTATTATCTCATTAAATGCTCTCAACAGCCCTGTGAGGTGTGTAGACACTGGTCAGCTAGATGTAAGTAATGGGAGAATCAATCCCACCACATTGCTGGTATCTGTAGAACCAACTGCCTGCAGCTTGATCAATGCAAAGCAGGGAATTAGAGAGGCTATTTTCATTGTCACCCCCAAGGCAATACCTGATCATTTAAGGAACCCAGAGAGTGTTGGATAGAAGTTTGTAGTCAAGAAAAGACAGTTGGGTGGAATGTGGACATTAAAGGGACCAGCTTAAGAAACGGTCTAAATTTTCAGAAGAGTGCTCTTCATGACCTTAAGTCTTTGTGACCTTGGATTAGTCAATGTTTTTTTTTTAGATATGACACCTAAAGCACAAATAACAAAAGAAAAACAAATTGAACTTCATCAAAGTTAAAAACTTTTGTGGTTCAAATGACATTTTCAAAAAAGAGTAGAGACAACACATAGAATGGGAGAAAATGTTGAACATTATATATCTGATAAGGGACTTGCATACAGAATAAATTGAAGTACACTTATAACTCAATAAAAATAAAAATAACCTAACTAAAAATTGGGCACTTATACATTAGTTCAAAGAGAATATATAAATGGCCAATAAGTTAATGAAATACGTTCAACATCATTAGCCATCAGGGAAATGCAAATCAAAACCACAATGAGATGCCACTTCACATCTACCAGGATGGCTATGATCAAAAGGACAGACAATAGCAAGTGTTGTCAAAGATGTGGAGAAATTGGAACCGTCATACGTTGATGATTGAAATGTAAAATGGTGATGCTTCTTTAGAAAAGTTTGGAAGTTCTTCAAAATGTTAAACATAGTGTTTCTACATAACCCAACAGTTTCACGGGTATATACCAAGAAGATTGAAAATATATGTTCACACAAAAACTTGTACACAAATATTGATATCAGGTTTTTTATAATAGCTAAAAAGAGGAAACAACTCAAATGTCTACCAACTGATAAATAGATCAATAAAATCTGATAAATCCATACAGTGGAATATTATTCAGCTATAAAAAGGTATGAAATACTGATACACACTACAACATGGATGGACAATGAAAATATTACGCTGAGTGTAAGAAGCCAGGCACAAAAGACCACATATTGTATGACTCAATTTATATGAAATGTCCAGAATAGGTAAATCTATAGACATAGCAAATAGATTAGTTTAGTGGTTGCCAAGACCTGGGGGGAGGGGGCAATGGGAGTGATTGCTAGTGGGTATGAAATTTCTTTTGGGGATTATGAAAATGTTCTGAAATTGCTGGTGATGGTTGCACAATTCTGTGAATATACTAAAAACCACTGAATTTTATATTTTAATATGTGAATTGTATATTATGTGAACTATGTCACAACAAAGCTGTCAGAAAAAAGTCAGCCCAAATGTTATCTCCTTTGTGAAGCATTTCTTGTTTCCCAGACAGGGTAGCTTCTTGTTCTGAGTTCTAGCACTTTGTGCACACTTCTGCCATAACACTTATATCCTTGTATGGAATTATCTGCTTGCTCTGATCTAGGAGCTCCCTAAGGTCAGGGAACGTATTGTATTTATTTCCTGCCTCCTATAATGCCTTTGCTCCATCCCCTCTTTTCCTCCCTCCATCTTTCCTTTCCTCCCTTCCTTCCTTCCTCGCCCTAAATTTTTATTGAGTATATACTATGTGCTTGCACTGTAGTAGGTATTTGGTGCAATGGTGACTAAGGAAAGCATGGCTTTGCCCTAGTGTGGTTATAGCCGACTAAGGAAGAGAGACATTAAACATGAATAACAAGTGTTAGAGAGTAAAACCATTTGACCAGGGTGTGTGTGTGTGTGTGTGTGTGTGTGTGTGTGTGTGTGTGTCTTACCTAATCTGTGGGGTCAGGGAAGAACTTCTTCATGATGTGCTCTTTTATCTGAAACTTGAATAACTAGTAAAAATAAGTTGTGGGAGTGAGAAAAACAGCATGGTGAATGTCTTGAGGCTGGAAAAAGCTCGACATCTTGGAATAAGTGAAGGAAGAGCAGTCTGGCCAAAGCATTTAGGAGTGAAGGTGCCAGGGCAGTGGGGTAGGTCATGGTGAGATGGAACTTGAGAGAGAGAGATGAAGATTTTGTTGGCCAGGTTAAGGAATTTGTATTTTGTCCAATAGAGGGTTTTTAAGTGTGTGTGTGTGTGTGTGTGTGTGTGTGTGTGTGTGTGTGTGTGTGTAGGGGGTGATGTGATATTTTTAAAAAGTTCATTGCACCTGTTCACTGGAGAATGTATTGGAGGGACTGGGAGCAAGAGTATTACTGTTTGAGTCATCCAGACAAGTGATATGGTGTATTGTCCTAAGGTAGTTGCAGGAAGTATTGAGAGATGTGGATGTATTTAAGGGGTATCTAGTAGGTAGAATTGATTGCTTTAGTGTTTGATGAGATGTGGGGAGTGAACAAGTTCCCAGGTATCTAGCTTGGGTGACTGGGTATCTAGCTTGGGTGACTGGGTGAACAATAGTGCCACTAATTTCAACAAAGTACATAAAACAGACAGTTTGGGGGAAGTGTATGGAAGTGAGTTTTCTTTTTTGATATAGTGATGTGGAGGTACACATTGGCATTTTGGGTGGAGAGGCTCAGCAAGAGTAAATTGATATGTATGGAGCTCAGAAGAGATGTTTGAGTTGGAGCTATAGATTTGGAAGTTGTTAGCATGTAAGTAGTAATTGAAGCCATGGACCTAGCTTGTTCATCTTTATATCCTCTACAGAACCTGGAGTGGTATTTGACACAAAGTGCCTGTTGAATGTTAAAAATAAGGTGTCAACCATAACCCCTCTCAAAGGGGATAGATGAGACCAGTATCCTCAGGTTCTTCCTTCTCTCAAACCAAGGTACACGTAGTATTCCAGGGTCGTGTGCATAGTAGGTACACATTAAAAGCTAATGTTTATCAAATGCATGTTATGCATCAGGCACTGTTCTAAGTCCTTTACATGCCTTAATTTTCTCAATAACACTATGAGGTAAGTATTATCACCCTCTCCATTGCATAAAAGGAGAAGCTGAAGCACAAAGAGGTCACCGGCTGAGTGCACAGCTTGCTATTTTAACTGCTAGGATATATTACCACTCTAATATTTGAAGCCTAAATGACTGGATTTTTTAAATTGATTAGAACAGGTTGGTGTAAATGGTTGAAAATTCCTTTTTGTACCTTTCCCCTTCTCTCTCTGGTCAGCACATTCATCCCATTCTCCCAACATTTTTGTGCTGCCTCCCAACGCAGTCTCCAGATATTCATTATTCTGTGTCCCAGCCCTCAGAACCTTGCTCTTTGCTTTTGCTCATCACTCAAAAGTTGAATACCTGCATCCAACATGGTGGCATTCAGGTGGATGAAACACTGTTGTGGTATTCCTCTCAAGAAATGTATGTGAATGATTTCAGGGGCTTCTTGGAGTCTAAGGACTTTAACCAAAGGGCTGACTCTAATAGGCCTTTGAAGCTTTGTAATTGGTTACGAAAGCAAGAGTTTTTATTTGATTGGGGAGGATGAGAAGCACCAAGGAGAGGAATTAAATATTCACATATCAAGCTGTACAATAATAGGCAACGTGACTCCAAAAGCCAGCACTCCTAAGCAATAAACTACA
This sequence comes from Panthera pardus, assembly GCF_024362965.1. Taxonomy (NCBI): domain Eukaryota; kingdom Metazoa; phylum Chordata; class Mammalia; order Carnivora; family Felidae; genus Panthera; species Panthera pardus. The sequence goes on from NW_026526843.1 coordinate 3,460,882, forward strand.
TGGTCGCCTGTAGAGGCACGTTCTGCTCTGCCACCAACTGAGCTAGCCTTATACCCACCACATGCTACTGGGAAGTACTTACATTATTCTGTTCAATTCAGTGACATAGTTCTATACTGTTTGTGTGCATAGTGGGAATGAAGACATAGAGAGATGTGTAGCAGGATCCCTTCATGTATTATTAGTTATTTGGGTAATGGACCCCCCCTTAAGAATCTGAAAGCTATGCACCCACACACAGACATGAATTGATGTGTGTGCACTTGTACACACATTTTTGCTTATGATTTCAGCTTTGAATGAGTGGTTCCAAAGGTTCTCAACAGGACAATATCATGCCCTAAGAAATATTTTAGAGTTAGTGGGGGCTCTTATTGAGACATAGCAGGTGGAATCCAGGAATACAATTGTAGGACAGTCTTCCTAATGAAAATTGTTCCTGTGTGTCACTGGACATTTAGATGTCCTGCTGGACATTTATATAGGTGAACAACTTGCTTGTAAAAATGATCAAAGCCTAGAATGGAAATTTATTTTGCATAACATAAAGTGTTTTGGTAGATACCACATTTTTCAGGAACCCAATTGCAGTTTAAATTGAGAAGGAGTTGTACTTCTTCTAGGAACTATACAAGTTTTTCTCCATTTTGGAAATTCATGTTACCAACATCAATAATATTCAAAGTATTAGAGTTACTGATAAAGCATACCTGTGTCAGTCTACATCCACAATTGGTGCTTTATTGGTGATTTCATACAGACCACTTCATCCTAAGTGTCCTACTGTAGTTAATTCCAGAGATTTACATGTTATATAAATATGTAAATAATTATAAGTTATCTTTCATTTGTTCTTTTCACATCAGAGCATTATATTGGTATTTTTGAAATCATATGTGTAGGTGTGTAGGTTTTATTAGCTGTGAATTTCATTTCAGGATAATAATGGAGATGTCATAAAGTATATTTTAAAAAAAGAACAAAAGAGAATGGGTCTCATTATGATTGAGAACCACTTACCTAGAATAAAAATTACACTCTGAAGGAAATTCAATGAGTAGGAGAGAAAATAATAATGGCTTCCATTTTTAAGTACCTACTGTGTGCCACTTATAAGCTAAAGGTATTTTCTATGAGCTCATTTATTCCTCACAAGCCATGCTCCATTTCCTAAACTATAAGGCAGAAAATGAGAAGCACCAGAAGAGACACAAAGAAGAGGTAATTGAATGTGGAGAAACCCAGGATGGGGGTGTGTGGCCCAGCTCTAGGTCTGCTACCCCTTCACTGCTCTCTAGACTGATTGTACTGCGAACTATGACTGAGCCCACAAAGGACTCTCACTCCCAAAGGATGGGCTGCTCTTGCACTGTGTGTGTGTGTGTGTGTGTGTGTGTGTGTGTGTGTGTGTGTGTTGATGGAGGTGGGGGCCAGAAAGCTGGAGAAATAAATCTCTGTCAGGCAATGAGACCTGATTACCGTATACATATCTTTCTTCTTCTAGGACTATGATGACTCTAGGAGTATATTAAAATATGTTTTCCAAAAATTAGTCATTTCTTCATAATTTTTGCCTCTGCCACTGGGCAAAAATCTGCAAGCCACAGTCCCAGAGCTGAGTGTGGGGACAGTGGGCTACTTTTCTTGGAATGACACCTATGCTTTATGATTTGACTCCTTGGAAAGGGCAGTGGTCTCTGTTCTTCCCTGCTTTCCTTTCCCGATGTGATACCTCCGCCCTATGGGGAGCCGTGGCAAGGACAACTGGAGCCCCAGTATTCTTATCCAGCCATAGTTGGGGTGAAGTTCCTGCCCTGTGAGTGAGGCCTGGGTGGAGGCAAGCATCATTCACCATTCCTTTTGGTCACACTCACCAGGAATTTAACCTCTACAATTAATATGGATGGGGAATGATAAATGCTGGAGTCCTGTCCTTCCTGTGGGATACTGAGTCCCTCGACTAGGAACTGAAGAGAGAAGGACCCCTGTCAGGCTCAGCTGAGGAGAAGGGAAGGAGGGAGTGAGTCATGGCTCAAGTGCCACAGATTGTCACTCTTCTTGCTAAGATTTAGTATATTTTCTTAAATAAATATTTCTTCACTTGCTGTATTGTCTTAGGACAATTTGAGAGGCTTTAAATCTTTTAAAAAATAACTTTACTGGTTATGCTTGTTTTACTACGAGGTGAATACTCTCATTGTCATATGCTTTTTGGTGGCTGCTTTTCTCTAAAACTTGAGGGGGATTCTGAATTCCAAAACAAAACAAAACAAAAACAAAAAACAAAAAACAAAAAAACCCCCACCTTTCCCAGGTGTCAATGCCACACTGTGCTTGTATGATATCATACCTGGAACATGTGCCCAAATAGATAATAATTTTTAATAGGAGAAAACTGAATTTAATACAACCATGACACCCTACATATTATATGGACCCAAATAAATCATTCTAAGAATGAAGGCACAAATAAATAGCTATATCTTCTGTTTGAAAATTATCTGCAATCTGGAACACAGCTCCTACTCCTTAAGTCTGGGCTCTTCATACTGATTTGCATCCAAAGAGTAACAGTATGGAAAGCAAGAGAAAGAATAACTTTACAGTAGAGAAACTTGACAAAGTATCTTAAGCTAGTTGATTAAGGTTAACATCAATGGTGGTAAGTTATATTAATAGTGTATACCCTTGATAGGATGTAAAGAGAATGGTACTTGTCCTCCAGTTTCTTCTTGCCAAAGATGTATTACCACAGTCTAATTGTCAGAAAAACATCAGATAGGGGCGTCTGGGTGGCGTAGTCGGTTAAGCGTCCGACTTCAGCCAGGTCACGATCTCGCAGTCCGTGAGTTCGAGCCCCGCGTCAGGCTCTGGGCTGATGGCTCGGAGCCTGGAGCCTGTTTCCGATTCTGTGCCTCCCTCTCTCTTTGCCCCTCCCCGTTCATGCTCTGTCTCTCTCTGTCCCAAAAATAAATAATAATAAAAAAAAAAAAAAAAGAAAAACATCAGATAAATCCAAATTGAGGAACATTCTAGAAAATACCTAACTTTCAAGGTCTTCAAAAACATGGAAAGTCTGAAAAACCATCAGGACAAAGAGGAACCTAGGAAGTTATTGGAAGTCAGGGGCACCTGGGTAGCTCATTCAGTTAAGCATCTGACTCTTGGTTTCAGCTCGGGCCGATCTCATGGTTTGCACTGACAGCAAAGAGCTTGCTTAGGATTTTCTCTTCACCTCTCTCAGGCCCCCCTCCCCACTGTTCTCTCTCTCTCTCAAAATAAATAAATAAACATTAAAAAGTTATTGGGAGTCAATGTAATATGGTATCCTAGATGGGATTCTTGAACATAAATATTAGGTAAAAACAAAGGCAACATGCAAAAAGCATGGATTTTAGTTAATTATTATCTATCAATACTGGTTCACAAATGTGCCATACTAATGTAAGATGTTAATAACAGGGAAAAGAGGGTGTTGAGTATAAGGGAACTTCCTGTACTATCTTCCCAGTTTTTGCCTAAAACATAAAATCATTCTAAAATCAAAAACAATTATTTACTACCCTCCCCCCCAAACACCATTACTACAAAGAGACAGACCTTGAGTTGGGCAGAAAGAAACTCAGTCACAAGGAGTCCCTTGTGAGGTGGGGTTCATGGAGACCCGGGAAAAAAAGCTAGATAGGACAGAATCAGAACTATATATTTTTTGGCGCAATAATTTCTTTTAGATGAATCTTTCGTAGAGAGAAAGCAGATGAGTGCACAAAGATGTCTATGCAAGTATGGTTATGGCAGAATGATTTGTAAGAGTAAAGCACTGCAGCATTCTAAATGTCCACACTGGGGCGGTATCTCACTATGTTTGTTTGATAGAGCATTAGTCCAAGGAGATTGGCTCCTATAAAGGGAATCCATGAACAAACAGGAAATGTTGCATACCATATTCCCTTAGAGAATCCAATACACCCTGGTGTAATACAGCTCTGAGATCAGCCTCATGAAAAAGAAACTTGTAAATTTCTGTTTGAACTAGAGTTTGAAAAGTCATTTTACCATGGATCACTTTTTAAAAAGTATTATTCTTTTTAAAATTAAATGTTACTAATGTCTTCACACTTTGGGAACTGTTGCACTAGAGGTTAGACTATATAAATTATGGCATATATTTTTATTGGACTTTCATAGAAATTAGTGAAATCATGTTTTTGGAGAATATTTAATGAATTGGGACACCATGCACAATTTTAGATACCAAAAACAAGTTACACATTTGTATATACAATGTCATCTTGATAGTTTGCTTTTTACAAATAGGAAAGTACAGTTGAAAAACTACACAGTTAATAGTGGTTATCTGTCGATTGTGGGGTTACAGATAATTTTAAACTTCTTTATAATCTTGTAGCTTCTTTTTTAAATTTATTTTATTTTTTTAAAATATAATTTATTGTCAAATTGCTTTCTATACAACACCCAATGCTCATCCCAACAAGTGCCCTCCTCCCTGCCCATCACCCACTTTCCCCTCTCCCCGCCCCCCATCAACCCTCAGTTTGTTCTCAGTCCTTAAGAGTCTCTTATGGTTTGCCTCCCTCCCTCTCTGTAACTTTTTTCCCCCTTCCCCTCCCCCATGGTCTTCTGTTAAGTTTCTCAAGATCCACATATGAGTGAAAGCATATGGTATCTGTCTTTCTCTCCTTGACTTATTAACTTCTTAATGGTTTACAAAGTAAATATATTATTCAACAGAAGAGTATATGTCACAAACCAAAATTTTGTAAGCCAAATTGTCCCTCTTGTACATTCTAAACTCACTTACCTTTTGTTATAGGTAAGTATTTATCAGAGTTTGTTTTTTGAAATACCAGAGTATTTCAGCTCCAGGAAGGGAATGACAGGATGTCCCAGATGAGCTTAACTGAATTAGTGGAGCATTATAAAAGTAGAGCAGAGTTATTCTGCCACAAGCCAAGGAATGTCTGGGACTATCAGAAAGCTGGGAGGGGCAAGAAGACTAGAGACAGCAGAGAGTAAGGTCCTATCAATGCCCAGATAACTCAGAATAAATTCCTGTTGTTTTAAGCAATAAATAAATAAATAAATGAATGAATAAATAAATAAATAAATAAATTTATTAATTAATAAAAAATAATAGTAGAGCATTCTGTCCTGTGGTTATCAAGGAGATGGCTGCAGTAGCCTAAAAAAAACCTAGTAGTCCAGGCTAGTAAGTTGATGACTTACTTCTCTTTGGAGAAAGCTGGACTCTGCAATATGAGATGGTATTCCCTTACAAATAAGTGCTTTTCTTTTAGTTACCTCAAGAAGGTAAGGAACATGTAATCAATTCTCCATGTCAAACCGACGTCCCAAGGATAGATACTTCATCTGCTTGCTTGCATGTAGGACCATGTTCCAGTTTCCTCCCACCAGACTCCTACATCCTACCTACTAATGCAGAAGTTCCTGTCCCTTCCCAGGATACTGGGAGGAGAGGCGCTGGACTGGAGGCTCTTCAGTGCCTCTCTGTGCAGAAACTGTGTGGCACTTACTCATCCTTGGTGTCTGGCATGGGGCTGAGCACTAGCATGTGCTCAGTAGGACTTGCTGAATAAATGACTTGAAATCCATTTTCAGGTCATCAATTTCATTTATGGAAACTACATTCAATGAATCAACAATGTTATGATATGATATAACTTTCACAAAATACAATATGGTTGGGAATCAAACGCATGATGCTGGGGAATAAGGGAAGGTTAGTCTTTATCCCATGTTTGCTACTCATTTTTTTGTGTGTCATCCTGGACAATTACTTCTCCTCATTAAGCCTTGGTTTCCTCAAATTTAAAACAAGTGGTTGGGCTATGAAATTGGTTTCCTATTGCATTTGTTATAAAACTTAAATTCCTTTACATGGACCCCAGGACCCTACATAATCAGGCCTCTCTCTCCTTCTTTGCCCTCATTACCCACTAATTTCTCCTCCCCTTATTCTATTCCAAAGATACCTCAGGACCTTTTCACTACCTCTTCCCTCTGCTTGGAGAGGGAAGAAGTCCAGTCCTCACTGGACTCTGAGCTCCACAAAAGTAGAGAATCATGTTGATCTTGCTAATTTCTTCATCACTAGTGACTAGAATAATGCTTGGCACATAATAGGTAATTGATAGATATTTGTGGAATGAGTGAAGAAGAATCTAATTGTCTTAATTACCAAACACCTATATAGCACTTACACCGTACCAATCTCTGCTTGAAAAATTTTAACTCATTTAATTCTCTTAACATCCCTATCAGGTAGACACTATTATTCTTCTCATTTTGAAGACAAGGAAACTGACGCAGAGAGAAGCTAAGTAATTTGACCAAGGTTATGCTGTAGTTTACATTGATTGTCTCTTTTAATCTTACCAACAACTCTACAAAGTAGGTGATATTATTTCCCCATTTTATCTACAAGGAAACAAAGACTTAAAGAGAGGCTAAGCAACTCGCCCAGGGTCACACAGCTGGGTAAGTGGCAAAAAAGGACCTCGAATCCAGACAGTCTAACTCTACAACCATGCTCCTTTGTAGTTACAAGGGATAGCTGTGGCTATTGCAGAAGTGATTTACCTGCCCTTTCTGTAAAAAGTCTGGAAGGTTGGAGAAGGCAGGTCCTGGGTACACAGAGGTCATGTAGCAGGCAAGGCTGTATTGAGGTGAAAGGTTGATTTAGGGAGGAACTGTGATTGAGGGAGGGATAGGCCTTTTGCCCAAGCCACCTGGAATACATGCTGAAGTGGGTCAAGTCTCCCTCTGAAGCTGGCTTATATCCCTGCCTCCCATTGGAGACAGTTCTTTTATGGGGCCAAGACAAGAGGACATTACTAAGGCCAAAGGAGCCAGAGTCCCAGAAGAAATCTTTCCCTGCTCCAGGTTTATCTATGGCCATTCTTGGGCTGAACATCCACTTGGAAAAACATCATACAGGCCTAGGAAAGGTACAGAAGAAATCCAGAGGTATTACCAATGGTTGAGATTGATGGACAGATAGAACACTCTGGACACACTTACAAGGTAGAAACTCTGACCAATCTAGAGGGACTGATAACTCCAGACATACTAAGCAGATAACTCTGCCCACCAGACACAGCCATGGACTGGCTTGAACAGTCAGGCTAGGCTCAAGCTAACCCACACAAGCCACATATTCTAGAAAATGTATCATCTATCTGTTTATCTAGAATATCTTCCCTTTTCCTCCATTGTTCTGCATGGGACCACCACACTACAGAACTACAGGGGGAGTTCATTTCATGGTATATGTAAATGGAGCCCCTGGAATTGCTACTAATGTCTAAGGTGGCTCCGATGCTGCAGTTTCAGTTGTGCATCTTGCTTTGGGTTCATTCAACTCAGGCGCTCCCTGCCCACCCTGTTCTCAAAACCAACAGGCCCAGCTGTGATCACTGGGAACCTCCAGAGTACCATTTACTATCTTCTTCTATCAACGTGTGGTCACTAATATTCAATTAGGTTAGGTTTTCACAGATATCTTCAGCCAATGTGTTTGCCAAGCATCCAGTGATCATGGGAAAATCAAACCTTTCCATTTATAGATGTGGCTATTGACAGATTTCTGGAATGAGAGTGTAGGCCTTTCCGACCATGTATTTTCTTACTGCTTTAAAAATGAATCATGGAATTTCCTTATTATGTTTAATGTTAAATGTGTTTTATATATTCGAAAATTAACAAGTGCACAAAAACATTTATTAGAATTGTATGTGTTTCTGACTCTAGGAGAAGATTTTGGACAGAAAGTACTTAACACTTTTCCAACCTATCTTCTGTCATGGATAGACTGACTACTTTCTCAGGAGTTCGATCACTCAGAAGTTTAGTCATTAGGTTTACTAGGGATTATATTGAATAGAATAAAGATTATTAGTTGTGTTTACAATGAAATGTATGAATAAACAAATAACCATTATTAGTAACCATTAAGATCTGGTAGAATAAGATATGTTATGTTTGGTGTGGCCCATCATTAATAACAGTCGTGCATGTGCCTGTACTGTGCTAGAGTGTTTTATATACGTTCTTTCTTAATTTTCCCAATGCCCCTGAAAGGAAGGAGTGATGGTCTCCATTTACAAATGAGTAACCCAAGAATCAAAGAAAGGAAGTGACTTCCCTAAAATCCTGTAGTTGGTAAGTGGTAAAGCCAGGAATTAAGTATTTCAGTTGCATGTCAACTTCATAACTTTAAAGACCACGTAAACCCAGATTACAATGTTGTGCCAGAATAGACATTCAGCTATTTTTAATTAAATTAGTTTAAATTTAAATTTACTTTAAACCAAATTCTTATAATTTAGCCTTCTTAAAGTTTCTTACTCTTTAAAGAGTAAACTTTACTCCTCAAGTTTACTTACTTTGAAAGGGGTCAAAAAGAGCAGTCCTTAACATTTTGAGACACTAGGGCATCAAGAACTTGGTGCCAGTGAGAGAGAGTGAGAGGGATGGCATAGGGATAGGTTGGCCAGTGTGTAAACTTGGAAACATGACAGGTCATCTTGATATTATTGCCAGCTATTTACCAGCAGCTTGCAAGGGGGCCTGGGAACATCAGAGCACAGAAGCCTGTGGCTTGGTTATTTTCTTAAGCAAAACTGGCCTGAGATTTGACTTCTGTTCTTCCTTCAAATTTATTTCTTGTGCTTCTCATGGTTTCAATACACAGCCTCATGGCATACTGGAAAGAATGTGAGCTGTCTGTCTGGAGCGACAGACCTGGGTCCAAGTCCTAGCTCTGTCACCCCCTAGCTGTGTGATCTCAAGCAAATCACTTAGCCACTCTGGTCTTTGGTTCCTGATCTGCATTGATGTGAGGATTAAACTAGCATCTAATGCACTAAATTCTTGATAATAATATAATTCTTATTCCTACTCTGCTTCCACATTTCCACTGCAGACTCTCCAACACTTTTTGTCACCATTCATTTTCTACTTGAAATGATCCTGGAGCCTTGAGGAATTGCTGTGAGTCCAGAGGTAGTACTAACCCCCACCCTCAACCCCTACTGCCTTCAACATTCAGGGAGTCTGGTAGATCCATATCTTGTTCCATTTTACCAGGCCTAGGCCTGCCTATTCCCTTTCCCTTGATCCTTCCACACATCCATATATATCCACACCACGCCCAGGTCAAGGTGGCATGGACATGGAAAAGGGTGAAGAGTTCATCTTGACCAGATTAGAATCCTGATCCAGAGTCACAGTGATGCAGACCATAGCTAGGAAAGGGAAAGGGCTCCACTTAAAGTCCAATCTGCAGGCAAAACTATGAAAAAGGCTACTTTAGATCCCTTCTGCCTGACCCCATACTTGTCTCATGCCCCACCCTGTTGGTATAGCATTCTTATCACTGTTAGCACTGCATTAAGAGCACCAGCTCAGTAGTCAGACAAATCTTAGTTCAAATTCTGGCTTAGCTGTTTACTATCTGCGTGACTCTGCGCAAATTATTTAACCTCTCTGAGTCTCAAATGGCTTACCTCTACCTCATTCATTTATTCAACAATATGAATTAAGCGCCTAAGTGCATGACAGGCAGTGTGCTAGGCACTGGGAATACAATGATGAGAGAGGAGGAAAGCACAAATAATCACACCCATAAATGTGAAGCAGTGACAGAAGTACATGGTAGTATGAGACAGAACGTGACCTAGACAGGGAGGTAAACTTGACAGGACTTACTTGGTGATGGATTGAATGTGGAAGAAAAAGTAGAGGAATGAGCCTGGAATAACTTCGTGCTTTCTGGCTGGCAGTAGGTGCCATTCACTGAGGCTGGCAGCAATGGAAGAAAGTCAGGTTTGAGGAATAGCTACAGCTGGCAGGGGTTACACCTGCTTGTGCTTGCACACACACATGTTGATGAAAAGTCCCTACTAGGTGTTGGGGATGTTTACTAGGTGTTGGGGATGTTTAATTAAATTGTGATGGCCACTTTATTAGGGGAATTACTATTCCCACTTTCCAGGAGTGGAAACAGACTCAGAGGATGGGATCCACTTGCCCTGGATCTCACAGCTAGTTAGTGGTAGAGTCAGGATTAACTTTCATTTGGTAGCCCCAACACGTGCTTTTTCCACTCCTCCACCCTGTGGGGCCCAGAAAAGCCTGCAGGAGAAAGAAAGGCTGACTGGCCAAGGGCAAAGACTCCAGGAAGGCAGAAAAGGGGGTGAATGGAAGAGGGACCAAAGGAGCAGAGAAAGAATTGTGGCGAGGGCAGGAGGGATTCTCTCCAGTGGCTTGATTAAGATTTATTTTTTGAAGACAGGTTAAACGGGCCAAACGAGGTTTATATTTCCTAGCCCCCCTCTTCTACCAGATTCTGGCCCTGAACTCTGAGGAGGTGGTAGGGAGGGGACAAAATGAGGAGGCAGTTTATGAAGTGGCCTGAGGCCCAGGGCTAAATTTGAAATTAGCATGGGGATTTCAGTCACAGGAGTCAAGTTTCTAGGGCCACGGCTAAGTCCAGCAGCTGGGGGCTGATGGAGGGATAGAAAGCTGACCCTTTCTGGCTAGCGCTTTGGCCTCAACCTTCCTGTCACCTGCTTCGAGCCCCTGGCATTCTAGGAAGCAATGAGAGTCAACTTCTTGGCTTATGGTTTCTGGTACCCCGAGGAGTAGTCTTCTGTGTAGCTATATGGGATGAGAACAAAGGGAGCTGGTTCTGATAAAGGGCTGGGGAGTAGGTTTAGATAGGATGGGGCTGCTGTCTGCTTTCTTCCCCTAATTGAGTGCTGTCTTCACCCAATCTTCCCACTTTGCCTTCTTCTAGCTTGAAATGTAAGGTCAAGGTCAGGTGATCCCCAATAAAGCGTTAATGGTCTGTACCTCATCACCTGAGAGTTAGGTTTCTACATCCTTTCTGGGTGATAACTGCTAAGGCAGAGCTTTTTCTGGGCTTTGAAAGTCTCTTTGGGTATGGAATATTCTTAGGGGTTACAGAATTTTCTGTGATAATTTTAAAATTGTCTTTATCACAAAGATGGTCTAAACTGAATGATATAAATTTATTCTGTATCGTCCATCTGTATATCTACCTTATAAAATTAAGGGCAGCCATAGGATTTCTGGACCATAATTTGCATCTGCCTTACTGTATTAGGACCAGATTAGACTGCATGTAACAGAAAAAGAAATCCGAAATGACAGTGGTTTAAACAAGATAGAGGTTAATTCTCTATCATGTCAAAGAAGTCCGGAAGTGGGATGTGCAAGTTTGGTGTGGTACCTTCGTGAAGTTGTTAGGGGCCCTAACTCCTCCCAGCTCTCTGTTGTGCCGTCCTTAGGGCATGGACTTCGTCTTCGTGATCTAAGTTGACTGCTATAGCTTCAGGTAATACTTGCTCATTTCAAGCAATAATATGGAGGAGAGGGCAAAGAAGGGCCAGCCCCCTCCCCATTTAAGAGATCTGCAAGAAATCCCAAATAACACTTCCATTTATATCTCATTGACCAGAGCTTTGTGGTATGGGCACACCTAGCCACAAAGGAGGCCATGGAATATGGCATTTTAGCTGGGCACTTTAGGGGAGGAAGTGGGTGGTTTGTGGGGTAGATAACTAGCAATCTCTGCCACATTTTGTGTAAAAGATCTCATTAGCTTCACATTGTCCTACTTGCGTTGTCAAGGACTAATGAGGAAAAAAAACATAGGAAGACTTAATATATAAATGATGGCTTAGTCCCAGTGAAGGCCAAATGATGTCCCTGAGGGCTGTAGGAGTGACAGTTTAGCAGTAGATCTGATAGGAATAAAGTAATATGAGAGCTGAGTCATCGCCTGGCACGAAGCAATATAGCACGACGCACTCAAAAGAACCTGTATCCCAGTTGGCACGGCAGTCACGATCTGAACAGCAATTTAATTTTAGAAAAACAACATCATCCACCTTGTTAAAATCATTGCTGTTCATTTGATTTTTATTGGTTTTGTACTTTTGTTTACACTTCATTTGGAAGTTTGTTTCAGCCTTATAATTATGTATCAGCCATAAGCATGGAGAGCTTACAGCTTGTTTTCTCTTTGCACATAGTTTAACACTGTAATGAATATGAGTCAATAATTGGGATCTATCTATATATTGTTCCTGTTGAAGAGGTTATTCAGCTGGGAACTGCTTCCTGAAACCACTGCGGACCACTGCAGCAAACAGGAGGACTGTGGGAGGTAGAACCCAAAACTAAGGCCCTGGCTTCAGTTTTAGGGCTCTTTTCATACCACTGCCTCAGGGCTGGTGAGGAGGAGGCAGAACTGTGCTGCAAAACAGGTGTTGAACCTAAACATAGCATATGATCAGTGGAGTCTAACATTGGACAAGCTCAGAAAGGTCACATGGTGTGCCTCCCGCCTGAAGCTTGAGCCTCTCTATAAGCCAAGTGCTTGGGTCAGGGGGTGAGGATGAGGTTGGTGGTTTAGGGTGACACAAAAAAGCATTTGGGGGCAAGGTTGAGTCAAACATTATGTCCCTGACACCGAGAGTCCTTAAGATATTTTCTAAGGATGTTCCTGTGAACAGTTGACAAGCAGAAAAGCTCCTGCGGCCAAATGAATGGAAATACATCCTCTCCCTTGTCCTTAGTTACACCCCCCCCCACCATGACCATCTGCCATAGCCACCCTTGGCCTGTGATGACATACACCGTCCACGCTCCTTTCACTGTATCATAACCTGGACAGCAGCCTGTTTATCATGGGGCAGAGGGGCTGTGACAGATGGTAGGGCCTCTTTTGAAGCTGGGTAGCTGAGAGGGAGGGGATTGTTCCAGAGGACTTGTTTCAGGCCATTTATAGATGGAGGGAAGGAAAGATCTTCGTTCTGCCTTCTCTGGCAGCAGTAGTCTTCCTCAGCCCCAGCCACTGCCATCCCCTTTGAGCACTTTCTCGGATCCTCCATCAGTTGTAAGGGAACTCCACAGGGTTTAAGAAATTCTGAAAATGACTCTTCTATCGGGGTGAAAGAAGAATCAGTGAAAAGAGGGTGAGGGAGAGAGGGAAAGAGAGAGAGTGAGACAGAGAGCGAGACAGGCTGACAGATAAAGATGTAGGTTCAGTATATCTCTCTGTGTGTGTGTCTATATATATGTATACCACACACACACACACACACACACACACACACACATATATATATATATATATAGATATATGCAAAGAGAGATACATAGAGGCAGAGAGATGGAGAGATTAACTTATAGAGGGCAAGAGAGATGGAGAAACACAGAAAAAGAACCAAAGAGAAAGGAGAGGAGGCAGTGAAGGGGGAAAAAAGAAGAGAGAGAAGAAAGCCAGTTTTCTGGAGCAGAAGGCAATTTCTAGAGCTATGGGTAGTGAGCTCACTGTGGGATGCCAAGGGCTATGCACAGTTAATGTGTGAGCATTACCACTGGAGATCAGGGTTCCTCCAGCCTTCTGCCCACCCCCACTCTCCTGCACACAGTCATTGGCCTCTTTTTTTTCACAGACAACATAGAACGTAGAAGCCATCAGGTGTTATACTACCCCCATCGCCCCTCCTTTCACATCTACCTCTTTTTTTTATTATTCCCCTTTTCCTCCAGTCTCTGCTCACCACCTCTTATCTATTCTTCATCCCTCATTACATGCTAAATGATTCCAGAACCTAGAAGGGGTATTCTCTGAGAAGGGTGTATTAACACATGCCATACTATTTCATCCTTGTAGTAATCATCTTCAGTGGGTATCATGATACCTATTTTAAAGATGAAGAAACTGAGACTCAGAGAGGTTAGGCAACTTAGCTGAGATCGCACAGCAAAGTTGAGGTTCAAGCTTAGAAACCCCTAGCTACTCAGCTCATTTTCCTACCACTGTGCCAGATAGGATCCCATGAATCATACTTGTTGAATGAAATTCTGCTCATTTGGGGCCCACTAGAGTCAGGGTGAGGCAACTATACAAATCAGTTCTGAAGAAAGAGTCTTTGTAGAAACAAGATAAAAAATGCCAGGCTGGTATGCCCATTGGCTGAGCCACTGAGGGTAAGAAGAGAACAAGCAGTAAAAATTAATGGTTCAAAGACAACTTAATTAAGAAAACCCTGCACACGGAGGGGGAAATATTCATGTTATCATTCTGCCTCATAATTGTACAAGTTTTGAGCTTGGCAAGCAGGTACCTGGACCTTCACTCAGCATAGAGGCCCTTCCAATCCTCCCACTTTGCCCAGAGCACCTTTAGGGACAATTGAGAGGCTGATGAAGTTCTTTTCTGATACCTGCTCACTTCCCTTCTGGGCCCCTCTCTCCTTGGTAACTACCTCAGTTCTGTGTCTGGCCACCAGTTGCCAGTCACCCAATCTCTACTCAGCTTGATTCCAGTTGAGGGGTGACCCTTTCCAAGTAAATTTCCTTTAATAGGACGCATCTGGAGAACTTAACTGAGGGAATGAGGCTGTAATAATAAAATTTTAAGCACTGTTGAGGACAGGCTTTGGGGGTAAAGAGGACTTCTCAGTTTCCCTCCTCCTCAATACCTCATCTGTAATGTGAAGCTTACTGAATCAGCTTACTGAGCTTCCTAAGTACCAGATACCGGACTGGGTGATTTTTATGTATGTGATCTCTCTTTGTCCCTGTGAGGGATATTATTATTACTATTTGATAAAGGATGAAACTGAGGCCAGAAAAGCTTAGTGACTTGCCCACAGTCACAGAACAAGTAACTGGCACAACTGGAATTTGAACCCAGGCCGCCTGGTTTCAGAGACCATACAGCAATGACTACACTGCCTCCTTGCAAACAAACAAAACAGTAACAGCAATGAAACCAAATGAAAAAGCATGCTATTTCTGTCTAACCACCAAAGAAGTATGAAAATCCTGATTATATGGCCCATGAGACCCCAACCTAGGGCCACTTTCTCCCTAATGGCAGCATATCTGAACTGCAAACTACTGTGGAACAAATATGTCACTTCTAAAAAGCTCTCCTTGGAATACTAAAGTGGGATTCAAAGCCAGGAATTCATGACCTCTCATCTCATTATTCAAAACCCCTAGGTTGGCTCAACTTTTCACACTGTGAGCCCTGTTATGACCCAGCTGGGGAATGTATGATAAAGTTGGGCTGTGGTCAGGGTTTTTGCACATTAGACATTATTTCATTTTGTGAACACCCTTCCATGTTCTCAATATGTGAAAATTCTCATGGTCTTTGCCATTCCTTCTCAGACCATCTCTGTCTACTTGTAGGTTAAGAATAATGGCCAGTAGGAATCAAGCACTTACTCTGTGTGCTGTGTTCACTGCTTTGTATGGATGAGCTCTTTTGCTCCTCCGCAATCCTATGAGGTAGGTAGTACTATTATGAACTCTATTGTACAAATGAAGCGACAAAAGCTTAGGGAGGTTAAGACTACCTCCAAATTACATAGCTATGAAGCGGCAAAGCTGGGATTTGACCCTCTGTCTGTGTAACTCCAGATTTGGGGTGGTGATCTCTTCCTTAGGGCAAGAGCATATAAATAAAGGTTTTAACAGCAAGATTTGTCTAGCAATTCTCCCATTGCAAAGAAGGAAAAATTGATACTGAGCAATCTTCAGTGAATAGCCTAAATCATGGCCATGTGGGGAGTAGATCAGTACTCTTGAAGCCTCTACAGTTGTTGTCTGGTCTTCAGATACTGTGAGGTCTTTGAAGGCAGGGCTGGGTCCGATCCAATTATCTCTTCAGTGTCTAGCATATAGTTGGGATTCAGTAAATTTTAGTGATTAAAAAATATTTCTAATGATTATTTTAATCTTCTATGGCTTGAGTTTTCTCTAAATGCCAGGTTTCACCATGTACCAGGTCGGCACCAACCTCCCGCTAACAAAATTGGAATATAGATGAGAGTCTGAGCCATCTGTGCTGTTCTGTTTGAGTTAAGGTCATCTGGGGCTTCGCCAACCAGATTTCACTACTAGCATTTCATACATTCATTTCCTGCAGTTCTGCTTCCTACAGAAGTAAACACATGGAGGGATGTTTCACAGAAGTAAATACATGGAGGGATGGTTCACAGAAATAGGAAGCCAAGGCAACAGCTACCAAAAAAAAAAGCTGCATTAATAAAAATAGCACTTAACAATTACTGAGTGCTTTTTATATATAGGCATTGTTCTAAGACATATATATGTACTAATTCATTTATTCCTCACATCAATCCAATGAGATGCACATCATTATTGTCCCTATTGTACATACGAAGAAACCGAGACTTAGAGCGGGCTGGCTACACAGGTAATAAGTGGCAGAACTAGGCTTTTTAACCATGTTTGACTCCAAAGTCTCTGTTCTTTACAGCAATGCTAAACTCCCTACATTCATTACTACAGGACTTGTTGATGGATTGTCTATGTGGACTGAGTGAGAGGAAGGGACAATAATGGCTCCGAGCCTAGGACTTGTGTAGCTATGTGGTTGCTACTGTTATTCACAAAGACAACAGCACTAGAAGAGGACTAGTGTGGGATGTGTGGACGGGGCATGAGTTTGACTTTTGAATATATCAAGGTGGAGGTGTTGTTGAGATATCCAAATGGGCACGACAAGAACACAGGTGAATATGTAGTTTGGAGCTCAGAGGAGATATTTGGGAGTCTTCCCCATATAGATAACATTTATTAGGCACTCACTATGTACCAGTGCTGTCTTAAGAGATTTATGTTAATTAACTCTATCTAATTTAATTCTCCTGGTGATCCTATGAAATTGGTGGTTTATTACCCTGATTTTAAAGATGAGGAAACTGAGGTCCAGAGGGGTTAAATGACTTTCCCAGGATCATAGAGTTGGTAAATTGCAGAGGCAGGATTTAAGTAGAGGCAGTCTGAATCCAGGGCCAGGCTGCTCTGCTCCAAACACAATAGATGGGTAGAAGCACTGAGAGGGGGAGAGATGGGAGAAAAAGAGGGAGAAGAAGGAGAGGAGGAGGAGGAAGAGGAAGAGGAGGAGGAGGGAAAGGGAGAGGAAGAGAGAGAGAATAAATAGAGGGGTGGAGAAAAGGATCATTCAGGAATTCCAACATTTAATG
>NW_026526843.1:7741442-8111442 GCF_024362965.1 Panthera pardus
CCAACTGAGCCACCCAGGTGCCCAACGTGGTTCTTTTTTAAAGGGGAACCAAAGAAGGCCTCTCTGAGGAGCAGAGACCTAAAACAATATGAGGGAAGAATGGTTCAGGATGGCTTCTATTATCTCAGTGAAATATAAAGTGAGGTCATCAGTTGAGAAGGAGGTGTGTCGGAGGGTTGAGGAGACAGAGGAGAAGATATGACATAATTGTTCTGGAGAGTGAGAACATGAATTTACCAGGGACATGTACGAGGATGGCCCGGTGGTATTAAGTGGTGTTTGACCTTGGTGATCGTGACTTTAAAGTGAAGGCAAGCGCCCCGATTCTGTGATTATTTCCAGAATCATCTAGTGGCTCAGGTGCTGAGTTCAATCAGAGTTGGGATTTTGTCGGGTGAATACTATGGTGGCAGGAGAGGAGAGCAGAGGAGAGGAGAGGAGAGGAGAGAGAGAGAGAGAGAGAGAGAGACCAGGGAGGTTGAGAGGAAGATGAACAGTGGATTACAGGTCTCAACGAGGTCAAAGAATGTAGACGTGTCTGAGTCCTCACTTAGATTCAAACCTGAATGACCCTCCCCGCACATGCATCCCGCCGACAGAGCCAAATCCTACCATCTACCCAGCTGATCGGATCCATTGGTGCAGCAACTGATGGTTAAGACATTCCTACAATGGTTGATACAGTGTAACGTTTTACATTCACTGGGTAGTTTCACAGCCTCTGGCTTTTCTTTTGCTGTATACCCACAAGTATGAAAGACCTCAAGACCTCCTCAAGTCCATGAAGGGTCAAATTTACTCAGGTTTTGTAATCACGGCTTCCTAATGTCCCACCAAACTTTAGGACATTCACAAAATTGGGCTCTGAATGCTTGCAGTTTTGCTCCTGAAACTGCAAGCCCCCCCCCCACCCCCGTTCCCTGCTTTGCTGTGTAGTCTGTGGAGGAACGAGTTCCTCTAGGATCTGGGCAGAGAGCATTTGACCGAGACCACTTTGGATCACAAATGCATTCTCTGATGACTTCAGACTCAAGATCCAAATCACCGTTAAGTATGTTTTCTCGCTTGCTTTTTTTCTCTTTTCCCTTAGAGTAAATCCTCTGTCATCCTGGGGCATGACCCCACTCCACTAGAGGGAAGGGCATTCTTCACCTTCCTGCTTTAACCCAGAATTTTAATCCTCGTTCGGGAGACTGTCAACTTCTAAACCCTTTTGTGATTTCTCTCAAGAGGCCGGAGATCATTATAGATGGGAATCCTTATGTTCCAGCTGGGCAGCTCAGAGTTTCTGATGTGACTTTGTAGATTACTTGCCGCACTTTTTAAAAGCAATCAAAAGACCAAGCGATTCCTTTTAAGCCAGTTCACTACAACTGTATGTTCGCCAGTTAATTGGTTATAAAGTCCTTACAAGGAAAGCAGCATAACATGAGTGAGTACATGAACTCTGCGAGAAGACAGATCCGGGTTCTGCGTGACCTCTGCCAAGCACCTAACCTCTCCAAGTCTCAGTTTTCTCGTCCATACAGTAGGGCTCATGACTGCTGTGAAGAGTAAAAGAGACAACCCTGGGATGCTGGGGTGGCTCAGCCGGTTAAGCATCCGACTCTTGATTTCAGCTCGTCATGATCTCACAGTTTGTGAGTTTGAGCCCCGCATCGGGGTCTGCAATGGGGCGGAGCCTGCTTGGGATTCTCTCTCTCTCTCCTTCTCTCTCTGCCCATGTTCCCTCTCTCAATCTCTCTCTCTCAAATAAATAAACTTAAAAAAATTTTTTTTAAATAAATAAATAAGACGACCCATATAAATGACGTAGCACAATATAAGCCACGGGGTCATTGCTCTACAAGCATTTGTCAGCATCATTATTGCACTCCACTAGAATGTCAGCACCACAAGAACAGGGATTTCTGTTTTGTTCACCCCTGTATCTCCAGTGCCTGAAACACAGTTTGGTACATAGTAGATACTCATTAACTGTTTGTTGAATGAATAACTGTGTGTCTTCTATTGTCTTTTGTAATTGTCAGTGTTAGAGACATGTACATGTCTCTCTTTTTTTTGTTAATTTTTTAAACGTTTTTATTTATTTTTGAGAGAGAGAGAGAGAGAGAGAGCAGGAGTGGGGGAGGGGCAGAGAGAGAGGGAGACACAGAATCTGAGGCAGGTTCCAGGCTGTGAGCTGTCAGCACAGAGCCCAAGGGGGGGCTCAAACCCACGAACTGTGAGATCATGACCTGAGCCAAAGTCAGACACTCAACCAACTGAGCCACCCAGGCACCCCTGTAAATGTTTCTTAAAGCCAAGAATCCTGGGGCGCCTGGGTGGTTCAGTCGGTTAAAAGTCCGACTCTTGGTTTTGACTCAGATCATGATCTCACGGTTTGTGAATTTGAGCCCCACATTAGGCTCTGCGCTGACAGTGTGGAGTCTGCTTGGGATTCTCTCTCTCTCTCTCTCTCTCTCTCTCTCTCTCTCTCCCTCTCTCTGCCCCTCCCACACCCCCCCCCATCAAAATAAATAAATACACTTAAAAAAAGAACCAAGAATCCTGGAACAATAATTATGGCTATAAGAACCTGAGAGATCAAGACCATCATTTTCATTTTACAGATAAAGAGGACACTGAGGTTCAGGGAGATTGAGTGAGTGGTCCAAAGTCACAGAATCAGTTAAAGGCCATACTGATGGCGAAGAGCCTAGTCTCCAAAGCCAAATGATGTAGGTTCAAATCCCTACGAGCACTCACTAGCTGTGTGATTTGAGCAAGTTACTTCACTTCTCGGCACCTCAGTTCCTCACGTGTGGAGTGGGGGTGCATGGGGAATATAGGCTATAACATTGCAATAATGCTGTTTGGTGACAGATGGGGACTACACTTATTGTGGGGAGCACCCAGCAATGTAGGGGATCGTTGAGTCACTATGTTGCATGCCGGAAACATATGTAACATTGTATGTTAATTACACTTCGGTTAAAAGAGCCCCGAACTCCTAGGGTTGTTCTGCGCATTGGGTGAGTTCGTATGTGATGTGAGCCTGGCGTAGAATACACGCCGTATGAGTTAGCTATTATTATTATTATTATTAGTGGCAGAGTTAAGAGCCTCCCTACTTTCGGTCCCAGGCGCTTCCCAGGACATTGGTCAGTTGAGTGTGTAGTTCTCGACGAATGTAGCTGGAATGAATGACATTTTCCAGGTTTCTAGAAAGTATATAACTGCTTCTGTGAGGGGCAGAGCAGATGAGTCTGCCTCAGATCCCCATCCTCTGTCTGGTGGCTTTTCGCTGTAACATTTAGATTTCAAACGCGGCATTGTTTACTTTGTCATCTGAAATGAGAATATGTACCTCCCTTGGTGCGGAAAGTATGTCTTGAACAAACACCATTCAGGGTCTTTGTCATCTTTTAATTCCTAGTGTCTGGCACATTTTCGAGTTCGGTTAAATATTCGTTGTTTGTTGAGTGAAATGTACCCTCCTTCGGATCCTTAGTCATAGGATCGTGTAGAAATAGCAGGAGTCAGTGAAGTTTTTCTGTAAAGGGCCAGGTAGCAAATATTTTTGGCTTGTGGACCACGCCGTCTCTGTCACAGCTACTCGGCTCTGCTGTGAAAGCAGCCCCAGACAAAAGTCAATGGTTGTGTCTGTGTTCCCCTAAAACTTTATTTACAAAAACAGGTGACCGGCCCATGCGTGCCTGGGTCCTAGTTGGCCAACTTCTGGTTTATAGAGTGGCAAGAGCCTTAGAGATAAAAATGAATGCAAGCAGTAAATCCAGTTAGGAGCAAGTACTCGAATGCATTTGAAGCATTTAGTTTCCACTAAACTGATGAGCAGAGGTTTGCTCCGTAAACAACTTCGTCTGAGTTCTAAGCTTTTCTGTTGGATGTTGCCTGGCTCTGTTTTACGCACGCTGGTGAATGAGTCGAGCAGCAAAAACCAGAGCAAAATTATCAAGGCACAAATTAGCGTGGGAGCCAAGAGTGCAATGGTTCAAACTTAGGGCTTATTTATTCTTCGGGGTTCTTCTACTCGATTCTTTTCGAGTGCTCGTAGTCGTGATATGACTTAGGATGTAGTTGGTCAGTGGCTCTTAAGGACAGGGAAGCACTCCTGGGGAGTCCCGCCTGCCCTCTGCCTAGTACTTTTACCCCCAAACCGACACAATAGAGTCTCTACTCTTGCTTTTAAAAATGTGGCAGGAAACAACAGGGAGGGGATATTTACCCATTCATCCAACAACTGACTGAACATCTACTCCACGACAACAATGATGGGAGCCTAGAGGAGGAAGCAGAAAGAATGAGAAAATGCACTCATTCCTGCTCTCACAGAGCACACAAGCTAGGAGGGGAGACAGACCAGCAAAACCGGAAACAAGAGGGTGTGATGTTGTTAGTGTCCTAGGAAAGCATGGGCTAGTCCTAGAGTTTTGGAACTCTGTACCCTATTATTTGGATACTGGAGGTTTACACCGGACCTGGAAGAAGTTCACCCCTAGTTTTAGTGTAAGTAAAGTCAATTACGATGATAAGAGTTCATTTTATATGCAGATAGATGTGCTTTCCATCAGATCCCGTCCTTAAAAACAAAACACTCAGGGAAGAAAGAGTTTTTCTCATTTCATTAGCTCATGCAGTAGCCATTAATGATCCCAATTTGTTTGCTATTTGTCTGGAAGGATAACAAACCAAACAGACCTGGGGAAATGCAGAGCCCCTCGTTTTCATGGTCAATACTGGGCTTCACAGAACAGGGTGCAGAAAATAAGGAAGAAATATCACTCGTTATAAATATGTCATGATTAAACCCTATCTGATGTATCTGGCATAGGAGAATAATTGGAAATTCTATTTATGGTGCTATTTACACTTCTATTGTCAAAATTAATGATTCACTATAAGTGAGAGGTTTGGCCTGTATTCATTGCCATCAGGGCCTGCGACTAAATGAAGATATGTTTATATTTTCACAAGCCTTGATTTTCTTTGCAAAGCCCCAGACAAAATTTTTATGTGCTAACATTTATGACCAACAGCCTATAGTCTTCCCTACATTAACAAATCCTCACCCTTCAAAAGAGACATTTATTTTTAACAGGCTTTATTAACTACTGAATCGATAGAAATGTATAGCATAGGTATAAGGAATGGAAAACAAACCCGCAAGTATCCACACATGCTTTAAAAGTTAAATTTAGTTTCGTGTAAGTAATGCCTCACGTGGTACAAATTCCAAATTTATAAAAGTTGATACATGGAAAACTCTATCATTTTTCCTGTCCCTGGTCTGTAAAGCACTCCCTTATTCTTTTTAATGGCTGCCAAATATTGTATCGTATGGATGTAACATCAATTTATTTAACCTGTCACTTACTGGTGTATATTTTGGTCGTTTCTAATATTTTGCTGCTATAAAAAATGCTGCACCTTGTATGTAAATTATATATATATATATATATATATATATATATATATATATATATACATGCTAGGTTCACTGGATGTGTTCAGTCAAAAGGCGTGTGTATTTTTACATAGAGAAAATTTACATTTCCACCAACAACGCATGAGAGTACTTGTTTCTTCAGAGCCTTGTCAATGAAATGTACCATTACGCGTTGTCAATGTCAGAGCTGAAAATGATACCTTGGTGGAATTTAAATTTCCATTCGTCTTGGGGCGCCTGGGTGGCTCAGTCGGTTCAGCGTCCGACTTCGGCTCAGGTCATGATCTCACGGTGCATGAGTTTGAGCCCCACCTTGGGTTCTGTGCTGACAGCTCAGAGCCTGGAGCCTGCTTGGGATTCTGTGTCTCCCTCCCTCTCTCTTCCCCTCCTCTGCTCATGCTCTGTCTCTCTTTCTCTTTCAAAAGTAAATAAAAATAAATAAATAAATAAATAAATAAATAGAAATTTGCATTTGTCTTGTTATTACTGAGGCTGAACACCTTTTCATGTGTCAATAGCCATTTGTATTAGATATTGTGAGCTGTGAGCTTCTGTGAGCTGCCTTCTCATCTTCGCCTATCTTTCTATCAGGATTGTGGGTCTTTTTTCACATTAACTTGTAAAGGCTATTCTTTTGGCGAAATCTGCTCTTTATCTAATATTAACCCCCTCTCCCCCCGGTTTGTTTGTCTTTTTATTTTGTTTAGGTGGTTTTGGCCATGCAGGAAATTCTTTCCTATTGTGTGGTCAAATGCTTCCATTTGTGTGTGTGGGTGTGTGGTTTTGGGTTTTCTGACATATTTAGAAAGGTCTTCTTTACTCTAAGAGTGAAATTCTGGGTTAAGCACTTGCCGGATAAAGATGAAAGAAAAAGAATGTGGGAGATAGGTATGTTTAAAAATATGGGAGTGGGGGGTGTGTGAAGGGGAGAATGGTGTGTAGGGTAAGGGGTATGGAAAAGTGAAGGTTGAAAGTAGACCTAACTGGCCTTTCTCGGCCTCCGTATTGGGTCACTGATGTTCTTGTTAATGTCGAGCAGGGATCAGCCTGCTTCAGATGGAAAGGATCAGATAGTATGTATTTTCAGCTTTACAACTCCTTAATTCTGCTTGAACAATGAGAGTCTATGTTCCAACGTAACTTTATTTAAGGACACCGAAATGTGAATTTCTTTAAAAAAAAATTTTTTTTAACGTTTATTTATTTTTGAGACGGAGAGAGACAGAGCATGAACATGGGAGGGTCAGAGAGAGAGGGAGATACAGAATCTGAAACAGGCTCCAAGCTCCGAGCTGTTGGCAAAGAGCCCAACTTGGGGCTCGAACTCACGGACCTTGAGATCATGACCTGAGCTGAAGTCAGACCCTTAACCGACTGAGCCACCCAGGCGCCCCTGAAATGTGAATTTCAATGTAATTTTCATGTGTTGTGAAATACTGCTCTTTTATCTTTAGACAATTTTTCCAAGCATTAAAAAAAATATATTTAAACACACTCTCAGCTTGAAAACCATACAGAAAACAGAGGGCAGGGTCAAGTTTGACCCCTGGGTCATAGTTTACCAACCGCTGATATAAAAGAACCACTGTCAAATTCTGTCCTGGGAGCAAAGTTGGTTTTAGAGACACCTATCAATTGTTGAAAGCCTCACAAACAACTCTAAATCCGTCACTTTATTTTTAAGTTTTGCAAGAGGACTCTGGAAGCAGTGAATGGGGAAGCGGTGAATATGTTACCCACTGTTGCTCAGCTAAACACTGCTTTAAGGTGGAAAGAATAGAGTTCTTTGAATCAAATTCACTGATTCCTTCTGTTACACTGCCTTTCACCTAATATTTCGTCAGAGAATCTAGAAACTATGGTGATTGATGCCATAGAAACACACAGTGAGCGAGCAGGGTGATGAGCTTGTGAATTGTGGCATGGCTGAGAGGCAAAAAAGCTTTTTAGCTGCCAATCTAGAGGCAAGGTAATAGAACAAAATGCAATGCAGCTAGCACGCGGCGAACTTTACTGTTTACAGAGCACTTTCCACATAGATTTTCACCTTTAATTTTACTCAACGCGCACAATAACCCTGTGTGGTAGGCATTTTTATGGTTTCACAGATAAGGATCTGACTTTTCTTCCAGCACATTCACACTGCCCTGCGCGTGAGGACCAGATGACCCTCGATGCTAAGGGTGAGACCACGGTCAGTGAATAATGTTGAAGATGATGAGAGTGAAAAACGTGTGAATCACCGGAGGTTGGTTACGTTCCAGACACAGAGCCAGGCACTTGACACATGAGGCTTCATTTTGGCCTCACAACCGCCCAAAGACGGAGTCATGACGGCATCGTGTTTTTGATCACAAGCTTTGGAGTTAGATAGACCTAGACACAAGACTGAGTTCTGCCAATTATAACTCTTGTGATCTGGGGCGAGTTACCGAACTTCTCTGATTTCCAGTTTCCTGATCTGTAAAAGGCAGGTGACGTAATTCTACCTACTTCTTCCAGCTTTGGCGTAGATCAAATGGGATGATGAGTGTAAAATGCTCAGTACAGTGGCTCACCCATACTAAGTGGTCAATAAATCTTTATTATTGCCACACAGAACGTGTAATACCTCTGATCACCCTGCTAAAGATGATTACAGTACTTTGATAGAAACCACACACTTAGAATGCAGACCTTTAAAAAAAACAACCTTTGTTTAAAAATAAATTTAATGTTCATTTTGTTTGTTTGAGAGAGAGAATCAGAGCGTGAACGGGGAGGAGGCAGAGAGAGGGAGACACAGAATCCAAAGCAGGCTCCAGGCTCTGAGCTGCCAGCACAGAGCCCAACATGGGGCTCAAACCCATGGACCGCAAAATCATGACCTGAGCCGAAGTTGGACACTTAACCGACTAAACCACCCAGGTGCCCTTAAAAAAAATGTTTTTAAGAAATGTTTGTTTGTTTGTTTGTTTTGAGAGAGAGTGTGGGGAGGAGGGGCAGAGAGAGAGAGAAAGAGAGAGAGACAGAGAGAGAGAGAGAGAGAGAGAGAATCCCAAGCAGGCTCCACACTGTCAGCACACAGCCCGACACAGGGCTCGATCTCAGGAACCATGAGATCATGACCTGAGCTGAAATCAAGAGTTGGATGCTTCACCGACTGAGCCACCCAGGTGCTCCTAAAAAATCCTTTTGCTTTGAAATAATTATAGACTCACAGGAAGTTGCAAAAGCAGCAGAAAGATCTGAGTACCCTGCACCAACTTCCCCCAATGGTGACATCGTATATAGCTGTAGTATAATAGCCAAATCGGAAAATTGATGTTGCTATACTAACATTAACTAGATTAAAGCCTTCATTCAGTTTTTGCAATTTTTGAACCTGAATTCATTTATGTGTGCATTTTCCCCCAAGTGTAGATTCCTGCAACCACTGCCACAAAGATACAGAACTGTTTCCGTTAACACAAAATAACTCCCTGACGCTTCCTCTTTGGAAGCTTCCTCTCAGCTCATCCCCATCTCTGTCCCATGACAACCACTAGTCTGTTCTCCATCTCTTAAGTTCTGTTTCAAAATGTTATATAAATGGAACCAGACAGAATATAACCTTTTGAGATTGATTTTTTTTTTCCACTAAACATAATGCTGCTATATGGATAGACTAGAATTTGTGCCACCATCACCCCGAAGAACATTTGAACATTTCCAATATTTGGTGATTACAAACAAAGCTGCGATGAATAATAATGCACACTTCGTGGGGAGCCTGGGGGGCTCAGCGGGTTAAGCACCCAACTTCGGCTCAGGTCACCATCTCATGGCGTGTGAGTTCGAGCCCCACGTCGGGCTCTGTGCCGACAGCTCGGCGCCTGGAGCCTGCTTCGGATTCCGTGTCTCCCTCTCTCTCTCACTCTCACACTCTGTCTCTCTCAAACATAAAATAAAAACGTGAAAAAAAATGCACACTTTGTGTGTGTGTGTGTGTGTGGGTGTGTGTGTGTAAGGTTCCACTTATTTAGGCCCAGGGGTGTGATTACTGGATCATACGGTTTAAGTGTATGTTTAAATTTATGAGAAATCGATAACCTGTTTTCCAGAGTGTCCGCACCATTTTGCATTTCCACCAGCAGTGCGTGAGTCGTCCAACTTCTCCACATCCTCCCCAGCATTTAGTATTATCACTATTTTTTGTTCACTATTTTTAGGAACAAAAAAATCCTAATAGATGTGTAGTGATAACCCCTTGTGGTTTTAATCTGCGTTTCCCAGGTGGCTAGTAATGTTGAACATCTTTTTCCTGTGTTTATTTGCCATATATGTCTCTTCGTTGGTGAAATATCTGTTGATGTCTTTTGCCCGTTTTGTAACTGGGTGGATTACGTTTTTACTCTTGAGTTTTGAAAATTCTTTATACATCGTGACTATAAGGCCGTTGTTGAATGTATGGTTTGTGTTGTGGGCCTAAATGTGTTCCCTGAAAAGATATGTTCAAGTCTTAAACCCCCGATACCTATGAATGTGACCTTATTTGGAAGGAGGGTCTTTGCAGACATAATCAAGTTAAAACGAGGTCATGCTGGATTAGGATGGGCCCAATCAAATAACCGGTGTCCTTATAAGAAAAGGGAAGTTTGGGGGTGCCTGGGTGGCTTAGTCAGTTAAGTGTCCTACTCTCGATCTCAGCTCAGGTCTTGATCTCAGGGTTGTGAGTTCAAGGCCCGCATTGGGCTCTATGCTGGGCATGAGGCCCTACACACGGAGAACATCATGTGACAAAGGAAGCTGGGATTGGAGTGATGTGTCTACAGCCAAGGAGTGCCAGCAACCACCAGAAGCCAGGAAGAGGCAAGGAAGGATCCTTCACTTACAGCCTTCAGAGAAAGTTGCCGGTACCTCTGTCTTGAACGCCTGGCCTCCAGAACCGTAACACGATAAATCTCTGTTGCCTTAAGCCACCAAGTCTGTGGTGATTTGTTGTGGCAACCTTAAGAAAAGAGTCCAGTGTGTGAATATTTTCTCCCAGTCTGTATCTGGTCTTTTCACTCTCTTGACAGGATCTTTCCAGAAAAAAAGGTTTAATTTTGAGGAAGTCCAATTTATTTTTTTTCTTTTCTGGATCATGCTTTTATCATCATGTCTAAGAACTCTTTGTCTATTAGCCTTAGACCCCAAAGATTTTTCCCCTGCGGTTTCTTCTAAAAATGTTTTTATTGGGGCCCCTGGGTCACTCAGTTGGTTAAGCATCCGACTTCAGCTCAGGTCATGATCTCGAGGTTTGTGAGTTTGAGCCCCATATTGAGCTCTCTGCTGTCAGTGCAGAGCCTGCTTTGGGTCCTCTGTCCCCCTCTCTCTCTGCCCCTCCCCTGCCTGTGCTCTCGCTCTCTCTCTCTCTCTCTCTCTCAAAAATAAACATTAAAAAATGTTTTTATTTATTTTAATTTTTTTTCCTAGAGAAAGAGAGAGAGTGGGGAAAGGGCAGAGGGAGAGAGAGAGAGAGAGAGAGAGAGAGAGAGAGAGAGAGAATCTCAAGCAGGCTCAACACTCAGCACGGAGCCTGACTCAGGACTCGATCCCACGACCCTGGGATCATGACCTGAGCTACAATCAAGAGTCGGGTGCTCAACTGACTGAGCCACCCAGGCGCTCCTCTTCTAAAAATGTTTGAAGCTTATGTTTTTGGTTTTTTTTTTTAATTTTTTTTTAATGTTTATTTATTTCTGAGACAGAGAGAGACAGAGCATGAGTGGGGGAGGGGTAGAGAGAGAGGGGGACACAGAATCTGACGCAGGCCCCAGGCTCTGAGCTGTCAGCCCAGAGCCGGGCGCGGGGCTTGAACTCACAGACAGGGAGATCATGACCTGAGCCGAGGCCGGACGCTCAACCGACTGAGCCACCCAGGCGCCCCTTATGTTTTTATCTAAATCTTTAATTTTGAATTAAATTTTGTGTGACATGAGGTTTATGTTGAGATTCATTTCGTTTTTGTCTATGGACTTCCAATTGTTCTAGCACCGTTTATTGAAAATGCTATCCTTTCCCCGTTGGATTGCTTTTGCATCTTTGTAAAAAAAAATCGATTGGTTGTATTGGAGTTCATCTACTCTAGGATCCTTATTCTGTTCCAATTATCTATGTGTCTATTTCTTTGCCGAAGTCCTCCCATGAGGTGGAATGATTCCATCCACTTGATTCTTTTTGAGAATGAGTCCAGCTATCCTAGCTCCTTTGCTTCTCCATATAGATTTTTGAAATAATCTTGTCTATATCTACAAAACATCTTGCTGGGCCTTTGATAAGAAATGCATTAAGCCTATAGACCAACTGGGGGAAATTTTACATTTTTACTATGTTGGGTCTCCCAGTCCATGAACAAGGTATGTCTATCTATTTAAATCTTTCATTTCTTATATCAGCACTTCATAATTTTCAGAGCAGAGGTCCTACGCGCATTTATACCTGAGCATTAGCTTTTCTTTGGGGTGACTAAAATGGTATTATATTGTTAATTTTCGTTCCACATGCGTGTTGCTACTATATAAAGGGGTGATGGAATCTTGCGTGTTGTGTCCTGCAACGTTGCTAACTCAACAATTTTACAAGCCTTTTTCATCAATTCCTCGGTGTTTTCTCTAGACTATGACCCAAGTATTTTTCCAATAATCTGTCTTCTGAAGGTGGCAGCGCACATGAGAATTCTTAGTTACAATAACTTACTTTTAAGTTAACATTAACTCTCTGACAGAAAGACAAGAGACCTGCCTCACATGTATGCATTGCTAAACTAGTATATGTCTTAGCAGCTAAGCTCCGTTCCATTGACCAGTGTGGGGAGCCATGTTCATTTCACTCATTCATTCATTCAACAAATAATTACTGAGAACCTACTCTGTGTAAGTCAGTGGAATTGATGCTGTGGACCCAGAAATAAACAAGATAGATATATTCTCAAATGCATTTGCCAAGCAACATCTTGAGCTCAAAGTAGAAATTTTAAAAAAAGTATGTTTGTGCTGCTTCTAATTTCCTGAAGATTGAATTATGCATTCCATTAACCAGTGGATTCCCAAAGTATCTTCTGCTATGGCATTTCCACTGGGAAAAGCATGAGAAAAACCACCGTGGCTAGACTTCTCGTGACACAATGTTCTATCTCACAAGGAAAAGAAAGGAAAGGGAACACCCAACGGTTTGATTAACGTGGTCACTTACCATCCCCCCGACCCCTACTTTTGAAGGTTCTGACTCACTCCCAGGGCTGCAGGACTGCCTTCCTCCTAGGCTATGATAATTTGACCACCAGCTATAGACTTAGCAATATCTGCAGGCCCTAACGTTGATCTTGACCCTTGCTGCATGCTAGGAATCACTGTGAGGTTTTAAAAAATACACCTGCTAGGGATCTAGACCAGACCACTTGATTCAGGGCTTCTGAGGCTGGGGCCTAGGCATAGGTATCTCTTAAAAGCTCCCCAGGTGATTCTGGGGGCATAGTGAGAACTAAGAACCACTGTAAATCTAGCCCAATCTGCTTATCGTGGTGGTGTAAGTCTACTCTTTGTGGACCAAACTGTATAATTGGATTTTGTTAAGGTTCTACCTTCTACCCGCCAGGCACTGTAGTAAGTACTTTACACACATTGTTATTTTGACTTGTCCAAGATCACACAGCTAGTAGAGCTGAAGCTATTTCTGTCCACCAGCGGCACAAGTGTTGGGACCGTCCTGTCTTAACTGTCACTGTATGCCCAACACCTAGTTCAGCACCTGTACCGGCACATGACAGATGCCCTGGAAGCATGGAAAGCCTGCAAAATCATCCTCTGCCTCTCTGTCCCAAGGTCCAGGCTTTTCTTGTCCCTTGTCCTAGACACTGGACCTAAGCCTGAGGCTGGTGTTCTGCCAGTGACTCTGGGCATCAAGGTCTAACCCAGCTCATCGCCAGGTGTGCTGTTCCCTCCTGCTTAAAGGTATTGGATGTCAAAATACACTACACCAGAGCCAGTGATCTCAAGTAATTCAAAGGTTTATTGTTATATGTAAGTCCCCAGAACCAGTGCACTTGCATTAGATAGATTGAGGTATAGGGACAGCCTCGTGGCCACCTGCAACTCTAATCCCTTGAGGGTCCCTTTTCCAGCTGCTGCTTACCTAATTAGGAGAAGCAAGAACCCCGTATTATTCTGCTCAACAGCTGTCTGCCTTCTTCTAATGAGGTCTAGTTAGTAAGGGGACTTGGTACTGAGTACCAACATGGTGGGGTGGGGTGGGCTCTCAGGCCATGAAAACCCCACGTAGGAGAGGGATCGAGAAGGTCCCCCTTTAGGGAACATCGGGTTCTGGATGAGGCCCCTCCCCTGCCCCTTTTTTCTTCTCTCTCTCTCTCTCTCTCTCTCTCTGTCTTTTAATTTCAAAGTAATCTTGGACTCATCTGTCGTCATTCTTCGCTCGTCCGGCCTTTTCGTCAAGGCCGACACGTAAAGAAAACACAGATGCTTGCATCAAACGTCTCCAAGTGTCTCCTGCTCCGGACGGTCTCTGGCCTTACCTGCTCCCGCTGTGTCCCCCTCATGGTGCTCCTCGGACCCTCACAGCTCAGGACAGCTAAAGCACACCCAGAGAGTCGGCACACGCCAAGCCTTATGAGACTCTCCCACCCCTTCCCCTGCTCCTTGCGACGTCGGCACCAAGTCTGGGAACAGGAAATGTTCCTGAAGAAGCCAGACAGGGAAGGCCCCCTTTAAAGCAGAAAGGCCCCACCCACCCACAGGAGGTCCCTCTCGGCTCGGTGACCAGACCACCAGCCACGCAGCAGCCAACAGGAGCTAAGGCAGACGGCACAGCTACCCTTACCAGGGAAAGTGAGCCACTCTCCTGAGGCGGTCCTCTGGGCCCCTGGGCCCCTGGCAAGGCACCAAAGCCTAATCCTGAACCACAGCCTGTTGTTCTAGGAGGGTCAGCCTCACAGACCTAAAGAGGGAGGAAAGAAGGCAGAGAGGGAAGGAGAGTGGTAGGAAGGGAGAGGGGAGCAAGGAGAGGGAGAGGTCAGCCACGGAATGTGAGGTACCAAGAGGTACCAACCCTTCTATCAGATATAGTCCGTGGAGGCTGGGGTTCTTCCCTGAGAAGAAGAGGCCGAGTACCTCTCATGGAAGGGGGCGGGGCACGGAGCAAACCTGAAGGCAGGAGGGTCCCCAGAGGCTAGTCCCTGAGCCAGATCCCATGGTGCCCCGCGTGAATGCTCCCCTTCCTGCTCCCCAAAGCTTTAACGTGGAGAGAGGCAAGACTGGGTGTGGGGTGAGGTTAGGGAAGGGAGACCTCGCCCCCGGCCCCTAGGCCACACCTCCTTCCAAGTAGGAATAGCTTCATAGTGGGAGCCACCTATCAGAAAGGGTTGGGGGGGTGGGGGAGTAGTGTAGGGGAGGGCAGGGGAGGGTCCTCGCAGGGCTTTCCCCAGCAACCAGAGACTAGGTTCTGAGCAGCGCGGCCCTCTCCCTCTTGATTGGTTTTAGTTTCAGAGACTCTCTGATAAAACGGGACGGGGTGAGAGTGTAGGGAAGCACGGCCACCCCTCCACACGGCCGGCGTCAGAAAGAGTTGTGGCCTCTGTGGGTTCCGGGGAGGCGCGCTTTGAGAAGACTTCTGTGCACCGCCGATCGACCACACCTTCACCGCCTGTCCACACTTGGATTCCACCGCTGCCGATTCAGTCCTGAGCTACACCCTCAAGTATCCCCGGGCTCCTGCCTCCCTTGGGCCCTTTCGAAAGCCTTAGAAGAAGTCATCTGCCAAGCCATCCACTTCCCTTGTGAAGCAACACACAGAAAAGGGCATTAGGTGCTCCAGGGCCCTGCGTCTATAGGGCCAAAACCCAGTTGAGCTGGTAAAATGAGCAAGCTAGGCAGGTGTCGAGTGAGCGGGTCTACTGGCTTGTTAGAAGTCTTCCGGAAAGGAGGCGTTAGTGGGGACAGGGCCACAACTCTTTTTCCAGAGGCCCCTGCACAGGACCAGCTCCCGGCACACCAGCCCCCGAGCTGTCTTGCAGCCCACCGCACAAGGCAAGGATCACTATTGATGCAAATCTTCTACCACACATCACCACCCACACGTATCCCGTCCACACAGCTACCGCTCAAAGATGATAGAAACGCTGTGAGTAATTCCGGGCACCTGCCTCTGTAGAGACAAGAACGCAGCTGCTGCCTCCCAAGAAAGGGGGTCTCCGCGCCCGCCGGTCCAAAGCTGAAATGTGTTCTCCGTCGTGCCTACCATACCCTGCACGGCCAATATCAGAGCTCCCTGCATGGATCTTTCCCACTGAGCCCCCCTCTTATGGGGGCAACACCTATGAAGGGGGAGTTAGCGTGCACGGGGCAGCGAATTTGTCTCTGCCCCTGCACCATTTTTTTTTTTTTTCTGGACCGAATCTCCCCGTCTGGGTCGTTCAGCGTCTCCCTCTGGGCTTCCTGTTAGCCGCCTAGCAAGGGGAGGGTGTATCTTGATCCGTCCCCCCCTTAATCAGTGCACAACTGCTTCCGATGGAAATAGATCGGGCTCTGGGAACACGGGAAAGCTGATGGTATTTCCAGTTCGCAGCCTCCGTAAAGAGTCTAAGGCAACTGTTCAATCTCAGTATCTCTGAGAGGAGAGGGCTGCAGAGACCACAGGCACGTGGCCGCAGAGGCCTGTGAGTAAGGTTCTAGACCTCACAGGGCAGCAACATTTCCTCCTTTGCTACTTGCTCTCTCTGGATGAGCTCTCCTTCTGCTTTTCCCTTGGGGCTGCCTTCTGCCCATGAAGCAAGGGGAGGATGACTTTAAAAAAATTTTTTTTTAATGTTTATTTATTTTTGAGAGAGAAAGAGAGACAGAGTGTGAGTAGGGGAGGGGCAGAGAGAGAGAGGGAGACACAGAATGGGAAGCAGGCTCCAGGCTCCGAGCTGCCAGCACAGAGCCCGACGCGGGGCTCGATCTCACGAACTGCGAGATCATGACCTGAGCCGAAGTCGGCCGCTCAACCGACTGAGCCACCCGGGCGCCCCTGGGGAGGATGACTCTTTATCCAGCGCCCTGATGTCAGACTCCCTCCGCGGAAAATAGGCCAGGGTCGCGGGAAATGGAAACGTTGCCGGTGTCTCTACTTCCCAGCTTCTGGGAAGACGCAAGTGGCAGCTAAAGACCCCCCGTCCATCCAAGGGAGACCAGGGGTCCGGAGAGCCCGAAGTCTAGACTGAACAGGGCAGAGAGAAAACAGAATGCAGGAGAGTGTGTAGACAGTGTGTTGATCCTTGGGGAAAGAAGATCAGTCAGGTTAGGAGAAGTCTGAATCCTTGATTTCTGGCTTCTGCTTCTCTCCTCCTGAAACTCGTGACCACCTGTCTTTCATGTTGACACTCCATCGAGTCACTGCCAAAGATGCAAAAATTCATCCTGGCTCGTTCATGTTAGAAACCAAGCGAGATAGGGTCCACTTGTCCATAGTCGACTGGGCAGAAAGAGGAAATCGTTACCTAAATCCTTCACTCTAGCTCAGCAAAGCCCCGAACACCACTCCTTTTATTTATATACTCGTGATTGTTGTAATCACAGAATCTTTTTCACAGTCTTCCGAGAGATCATCTTCGAGATGATGTAAGTAACCGCGCATATTGATGTGCACGCCAACGTGTGTATGAGAGGGATTTATAAAACAGTTCATTACCCTCGTACAAAAATTACTAAGGCAGGCTTATTAAGCTCTAGAAGACGGGGAAATTGGAAGTGGGGGGGGTGGTGGGGAGTTGCGTCTTGCCCGGGCAGCCTTTTTCTGACCCCGCCTCTGTTAACCAATCTCGGGTTAATCTGGGGATGTTGGTTGCCCAACCTCGTGTCCACCGTGGACCCCTAGTTAGTTAGCTAAGGGCCGTGAGGCTCAGGTTGGTGATGAAATACAATGCAGCCATGCCGAGGGGCAGCCGGAACGCAGACCGGTCCCATGCCACTTCAAGGAGCGGGCCCGGCCAACTTGAATCCCAACCGGGAAGGAAGAATGAACACTTGGGTCTGCCTCACAAAGCACCCCGGGAAGCCAGGTCCCCGGTGAGGTGGGCTTTGGATGGTAAAGGCCAGGAGAGCGGTGAGCCGCCAGCCTGGCCGAGCCCTCCCTAACCTGCTGGTGCGGGGGGCCGTGCGCTCTCCCCTGGGGATGGGAAGGGGGCCGGGTCCCTTTGCGTTTACACAGCCGAGTGGTACAGAGAAGCTATTTACCACAGCATTCTGCTGGAAAGAAAGTGGATGGCGTGCGATCCGAAGGAATGGCATCTTACAACTAACAAAAGAAAGAAAATGGAAGCATAATTACCAATTCGCAAAGCCAAGCAATTTGATTTGCTTCTCAGGAGTCCGTGGTTCACTGGTGGTTAGGTATGTGCATTCTCCCGAGCTTCAAGCCAGCTTTAGCACTCGCGACTATTATCTCAGCTCATCTACCTGTTTACTTTCCCAGGATTGGTATTTGCTTCTTCTCACGGTACGTGACGTTTTATTATTCAGGTCCTGTGTACCTCTACTCAGCGGTAAAGACACCGTGGGCATCTCGCCTCGATGTCCCTCTTCTGAGACAGGGATGTTCTGGGAGTACACACTGCCCACGGAAGTCTGTTTCTTGCACCTGACTCTCAAGTGGTTCTTGTGGCCCGTGAGAAGGGAATAGCAGATCCTGTCACATTCTTAGACTGTTCCTGGGACCGTGGGCCCCCCCGCGTGCATTCAGTCCCAACCCTCGGTTCACAAGAGCAGTACTGGCTTTGAGGCAAAGCTCCAGGCCAGCGTTCTGGGCTCGGCCTCAAGCTTCTTTTCTCACTGCTGTGGCTCCGCCTTTGCGTTTAATTTAGATGACCCCAGGGGTGCCTGGGTGGCTCAGTCAGTTAAGTGTCCGACGTCGGCTCAGGTCATGATCTCGTGGTCTGTGAGTTCGAGCCCCACGCCGGGCCCTGCGCTGACGGCTCAGAGCCTGGAGCCCGCTTTGGATTCTGTGTCTCCTTCTCTCTCTGTCCTTCCCCCGCTCATGTTCTGCCTCTCTCTCAAAAATAAATAAACATTAAAAAATATAATTTAGATAACCTCAACGTTTCTAAACATGGGACCCAATCCTGCTCTTGATAATTTATCAAGTACCTTTCATTTTCCTTCCTCCATGGGAGTTCTCTTGTTTCTTGGTGGGGGGGTGGAGGTGGGTGAATCATAGGTTTGAAATGTTACTATGAGGTTCTGGAAGAATCCCTGAAATAGCTCTGGATCACCAATCCTCATCCTCCCCCTTTTATGTACCCCATCTTCTCTGACATACACAACTCTCCTTCCTCCTAGAGTCGATGAAGAAGCACTCGTTCCTTGTAGCTTTATTATCTACCTGTTTCCCCAATTATGAGCCCAACTCAGAGAAGCCAGGTCAGATACAGCTCTCAAAACTTCCCACAAGGGACTGAGGGTCCCAAGACAGTGCCAAAGGAATGTCAGTTAAAGACCATTCGGGTCACTACTCACAAAGCAGGATCCTAGAGGGGGTGCCTGGGTGGCTCAGTCACTTAAGCATCTGACTTCAGCTCAGGTCATAAGCTCATGGTTTGTGAGTTCAAGCCCCGCGTCGGGGTCTGTGCTGACAGCTCAGGGCCTGGAGCCTGCTTCCGATTCTGTGTCTCGCTCTCTCTCTCTCCCTCTGCCCCTTCCCTTCTCATGCTCTGTCTCTCTGTCTCTCACAAACATAAAAAAAAAAAATTTTAAAAAGCAGGATCCTAGAGATCCTTTAAACAGCCACACCTGCCTCCACACTGTGCACCAGGTATCTGCCCAGAAAAAGGATGCCTTAGCACAGACACAACTGTTACCAGCCTGCATTCCTTGTACCTGATTTTGTCTTGCTTCCAGCTCATATTTATGCTTCCTCCTTTTCTGCTCGGCCCTGTACACGAGTAAAAAGAAAACAGACCTTTGTGGGCGCCTGGATGGCTCAGTGGGTTAAGCATCCGACTCTTGGTTTTGGCTCAGGTCATGATCTCACAGTTCATGGGTTCGAGCCCTGCATCGGGCTCTGCACGGACGGTGTGGAGCCTGCTTGGGATTCTGTTTGCCCCTCTCCTGCTCTCTCTCTCTCTCTCAAATAAATAAATAAACATTAAAAAAATTAAAAAAAAAAAAAAAGAAAATAGACTTTCATACTAGCAGGCTCTGGATTGGAATTCTGGCTTTTCCACTTACAAATGTGTGTGACCTTAAGCAATTATCTCTACCTTATAAGCCTTAGTTTCTGCACCACTGAAGCAGAAGCATATCATCTACCTCTCAAAGCCGTCTCTGGATCAAAAGGGATAACATATGCGAAGAATACATTGTAGCGCCAAGCATACAGTAGGTGCTTAAGTGCACGGCGGCTGTCATTTCACCTGAGATCAAACCACCTAATGTAAGGCTCGCTGTGGTCAAATAAGAGGACAGAGGAAACGCATATTCTGTTCTTTATATTTTTACCTAGTGACTCTTTTTGTTTTCGCTAGAACACTTTCCTCCACAATTATATGGGTTCTCCCCGCCACCGTCAGCTCCAGCAAATGGGCCTTTCTGTGTTTCAGTGTGGCCTAAGGAACCCCCTTTGAGGTGCCTCCTGACGCCCAGCCCTTCGCTGTACTACAACAAGCACTGCTTGTGCTGAGTGGACCCAGAAAAGGGGAAACTGGAAACGCAAAACGAGACTACATCTTAAAACCAAGTAAGGCGACAGTGCGGTCAAAGATAAGATGATGCACGGGCAGGTCAAGGTGATGTTCAAAAGTGATGCCAGGGGGGCAGTGGCTGCCTCAGTTGGTAGAGCATGAGACTCTTGATCTCAAAGTCATGAGTTCAAGCCCCACGTTGGGTGTAGAGATTACGGAAAAAAATTAAATCTGAAGAAAAAAAAATAATTCCGGGGACACAACCGGTCTGCCACAGTATACCCCTTAGGTACAGTTCAGTGCACTTAAAAAAAAAAATTAAGTTTATTTATTTTGAGAGAGAGCATGACCAGGGAACAGGCAGAGAGAGAGAGAGGGGGAGAGAGAGAATCCCAAGCGGGCTCCACACGGCCAGCGCACAGCCCCACATGGGGGCCATCTCACTCATGCGCCATGGGATCCTGACCTGACACGAAATCAAGAGTCGGACACTTAACTGACTGAGTCACCTAGGTGCCCCCAGTTCAGTGCACTTCTTGAGGGACAAGGTATGCTTTGTATTTTTTTTTAAGTTTTTTTTTTTTTTTTAAGTAGTCTCTACATTCAACGTGGACTCGAACCCACAACCCCAAGATCAAGAGTCACATGCTCGGGGCACCTGGGGGGTTCAGCCGGTTACACAACCGACTCTTGATTTTGGCCTCAGGTTCATGATCTCAGGCTTGTGAGACTGAGCCTCGCATCACGCTCTGTGCCGAGTGTGGAGCCTGCTTAAGATTCTCTCTCTCCCGGGGCGCCTGGGTGGCTCAGTCTGTTGAGCGTCCGACTTCAGCGCAGGTCATGATCTCGCGGTTTATGGGTTCGAGCCCCGCATCGGGCTCTGTGCTGACAGCTCAGAGCCTCGAGCCTGCCTCGGGTTCTGTGTCTCCCTCTCTCTCCCCTTCCCCACTTGCGCTGTCTCTCAAAAGTGAATAAACGCTTAAAAAAAAATTTTTTTTTAAAGATTCTCTCTCTCCCTCTCTCTCTCTACACCCCCCCATCTCTTTCTCAAATAAATGAAGAAATAAACAAGAAAAAAATCTTTAAATAAAAGAGTCCCATGCTCTACCTACTGAGCCATCCAGGTGCCCCCACCTTATGTGTTTTTAGAGAAGCCAAGATCGTCCAGATACCCCCTTGAATTTGCCCAGCTGCACAGCCCAGCCACAAGTGTAGTGTGGCTGCTGTATCCCTCATTTGCTAACCAAGAATCTACGAGAATGCCCCTGGGTATCTGGTCTGAGATTGTGGAGAGGGCGCCCGAAATACCTTCTTATTGCCTACTGAATGAAGTGCAGCCTCAGCCCACGGCATTCGGGTGTTTCCCACTGGTTAACTTCAACCTGCTTGCCGGGTTTATCCACCCTGCTTTCCCATTCACACCCACATTTCAACCACACTGGACTGTTTACTCCCCGAACCCGCCCCCATGCGCTCCCACGCCGGTGTCTGTGCTGTTTATTTTTAAAGGCCAAGTCTGAGGAAGCAGTGAGTTGGGGTACACTATGACGGCTCTCATCTGAATCTGTCCCCAGCCCAGCCTCCCTGGATGCATGTCCGTGTCCTAGCCAGGCACCTGTTTGCATCCAGGAAGGAGTCTCGTGGTGGCAAAGGGAATGAGATCCTGACTCTTCCTAATACAGCCCGCTTAGGTCCAAAGGCGTTAACGATGTCTGATGGCCTGGGATAGTCCCAAATGAGGCCAAATTCCAGAGAAGGACCAAGGAGGGTCCTCTGAGGGGAGACTTGCCACTGAAAGAGAATGTGGTTGGGTGATCCACACTGGTAATCAGAGTCCAGCTGGGGGTAGTGGTTAGGAACACTGACTCTGGAAGCAGGGACCTGGCTTCAACAGCTTGGCTCCTAAGTAGTGGGGATAATTGAATCAGCCAACTGAGAGCTGTAAGTGGCATCACCTTGATGTGGCCGGTTGTGAAGTTCGTCTCAAGAGGCAAGATTAAGCTGCCAATAGCCCAGCGGGCTGGATTGAACAAATAAAGGACTGATGTGTGCCTACGTGGACGACTGTGGAGATTCTTGGGTCTGTTTAAGGAGGAGAACTGTGAAAATTCTTTCTACCAAAACTGAGTGTGTAGAGAGGGATGTTGAAAGACAAGACATGTTGTTTTGTTTTTTTTTTTTAATTGAGGTGTCATTGACAGAGAACATTATATCAGCTTCGGGTGTACAACATAATGATTCAATATTTGTGTATATTGAAAAATGATCACCAAAAGAAGCCTAATGGGATCAATAAGTCACAGGGAGTAGGGGTACAGCATAGGGAATATAGTCAATGGTATCGCGATAGTGTTGTATGGTGACAGATGGCAGGTACATTTGTGTGAGCACAGCGTAACATGTAGACTTGTGAAGTCACGATGTTGTACATTTTAAAAAATAAATAAATAAAAGGGGAAAAAGGATTTTAAAAAAGAAAAAAATGTCTAGTTAACATTCGTGACCACAGATAGTTACGAAACACTTTTTCTCCAAAGATTTAAAAGATTTTTAGACTAATCTCTATACCCGGTGTGGGGCTTGAACTCACAAACCATGAGATCATAACCGGAGCCAAAATCAAGAGTCGGAAGCTTGACCGACCGAGCCGCCCAGGCGCCCCAAAACATTTTTTTCTTGTGATGTGAACTTTTAAGATTTAAAGAGACCTTGGGGCGCCTGGGTGGCTCGGTCGGTTAAGCGTCTGGCTTCAGCTCAGGTCATGATCTCACAGTCTGTGAGTTCGAGCCCAGCGTCAGGCTCTGTGCTGACAGCTTGGAGCCTGGAGCCTGCTTCGGATTCTGTGTCTCCTTCTCTCTCTCTGTCCCTCCCCTGCTCATGCTTTCTCTCTCTCTCAAAAATAAATAAACATTAAAAAAAATGTTAAGTTCCATCATGACAAGAATTAGCTTTGACAAGAAATTCCATTTAAAAGAGCCAATTGGAATTTCTATTTTTTGTAGAGCCTAGCAGTGCATAAGTTATGTTTATTCTACCTAGTCTTTGCAAAGTTCCTTCTGAAGAACAGTGTCCCCTTCAAATATGAAACTGGACCAAGAAAGTTTTGAAGCAAGAAATTTTGAGGGAGAACAGAGAACTATGACCACAGGAATCACTATTGCGGAGATCCAAATACATCTACAAGTCAAATTGTGTCCTCTTAAAATGGATCTAGCCCAGTTAATTAATAACAAGGAATTCCATCCTGTTATCCAGCATAAGACTAGTTTTTAAACTTTTTAAAAAAGCTTAGCCATTTATTTTGAGAAAAAGAGAGAGAGTGTGCATACGGGAGAGGCAGGGAGAGAGGGAGAGAGAGAATCCCAAGTGGGTTTTGTGCTGTTAGCATGGAGCCAGACGAGGGGCTTGATCTCATGACCTGAACTGAAGTCAAGACTCGGATGCTTAACCTGCTGAGACACCCAGGCGCCGGAGCATAAGACTAGTTTTTAAAAAGGAGTCTCTGTGATTAGAGACTTACAGGCTGAGAATTCTGGTTATTCATGTGTCAGTTCTTAAATACACAAACTGTGCTTGAGTAGTCAGCAAAGAGTTTACCCACTTCATCTTTCTCCCAATGGGAAGAATCACCCCAAATCTTTTGGGTGACTTGGAAATAGGTAGTCAAGAGCTCAGGAACTCTGGCTTACCAGGGACTGAGAGATCGAGGCAGGATTATTTATTTTAAAAAAATTTAAAAAAATTTTTTTTAACGTTTTATTTTATTTGTTGAGAAGAGAGAGACAGAGCATGAGCAGAGGAGGAGAGAGAAATAGGGAGACACAGAATCTGAAACAGGCTTCAGGCTCTGAGCTGTCAGCACGGAGTCCAACACGGGGCTGGAACTCACAGACCGTGAGATCATGACCTGAGCTGAAGTCGGATGCTTAACCAACTGAGTCACCCAGGTGCCCCTAAAAACTAATTTTTTTAACGTTTATTTATTTTTGGGAGGCAGAGAGAGAGCACGGGAGGAACAGAGAGAGGGCGAGACACAGACTCCAAAGCAGGCTCCAGGTTCTGAGCTGTCAGCACAGAGCCCGACGTGGGGGTCGAACCCACAAACCCTGAGATCATGACCTGAGCCGAAGTCGGACGCCTCACCTACTGAGTCACCCAGGCGCCCCTATCCAGGCAGGATTTTTGAAGTATTCATCACCTTGCAGATTCCCTTGCTTTTAATGAAGACCCACAGAAATATGTCTCTGACCTCAGTATCAGGAAAAGCCATACTTCTCTTGAACAGCTGGCTTATTCTTGTCCTGCATCAGTGGTTCTGAGAGTGTAGTCCCTGACCAACAGCACCAGTAATCCTCTGGGAACTTGTTAGAAATGCAAATATTCAGGGCGCCTGGCTGTTTCAGTCAGTACAGCATGCAACTCTTGATCTCGGGGTTGTGAGTTTGAGCCCCACGTTGGGTGTGGAGATTACTTAAAAATAAAATCTTAAAAAAATAAAACAAAGAAACGCAAATATTCAGGCCCCACCCCAGACTTACCCAAATTAGAATCTCTGGAGGTGAGATCCAGCAATGTGCTTCGATAAGCCTTCCTGGTGATTTTGGACACAAGACAAAATTTGAAAACCACTGTCCTGCTCGACTGATGCCTGAGAACATCGGAGCCAAAACTGCAGACTATCTCCAGCAACTGTTTTCCAATCCCTCTCCCACCACCTTAGAGGCAGAGAAGAGTTCTGCAGCACCCTTGGATTCCCAGATCCGTGGAGATTTAAAAAAAAAAAAAAAAAAAAGATTTTAGCAACACTAACTGAATTGGGCTGAACCAGGAAACCCCAGCTTCAGAAAACTGGCAACGTGTTTGTTCAATGTCCAACATTTACTTTGAGTTAAAAGGCGACATTAGGATCGGATTGCAGTGGCTTCATCTCCAACAAGTAGTTGGATTTGAAAAACTTGGATGATTATATTGACCAAGTATGCACTAAACACAAACAACAAAGGATTTCGCCCTTTTGTAGAGGCTAAGTGCCCTGCAACTTTAACTAGGAACAATTAATTAGACATTGCCATGGTTGGTGGGTGAACTGTAAGCTATTGAGTGCTTGTGTGACCCCTCGCGTGAGATACTTTTCCCCTCTGAACCTCAATTCTGCTCCTGAGAAAACTAGAGGACTTGATTTCATCAGCGCCAAGGTTGCTCCCGTCTCTGACATCCTGGAATTCTGGAATTCTAGAGATCCAAGAACACCACTGCTCCGGCAGTGCCCCCAACACCGCTGCTGTCTCCTAACCTCTCCCGACCAGGAAGAAGAAAGGCACGCTGGTAGCTGAAGCCTCCTGAAAGCACGCCTGAGATGTGTGGAACTCAGATAATGTTGGCAATCACACGCCAAGAGTTTGTTTCTTACTACCCAGTGCCGTGTGGCCATCAGCCGAGGTGTGAATTGGAAGATGGTTTGCTCTTTGCCACATGACACACAAGAATCCCAGAGAGATTCTGTCATTGGCTTGTGAGAACCAGATATGGACCAACTGTATAGAGCCAGCCCAGCGCATGACATTACTTGTGTGTATTCTTAAAAGCTAAGGGGGTTGGGTTTATCCAAACACTTCCCCTCCCCCACTGCCATCAGAAACAGTTATTTGGCTGAGTAAGTCAAGCTGTGGAGGTAATTTCACAAAGGGTGGGGGGATTGGTGTGGTTTGGGGGACCCGAATTAACCAGATGATTGGTTCAATTCATCCGGTTCGCTTTCCCTGTAGGATTTATTGCACGTACTCTGTCAGGTATAAAGAGCAATCCTGACTTGCCCCTCCTGATCACTGGCTAGCCAAATACTTTGCTGTTTTTCATTTCACTTCCCAGACTACCTCTGATATGGGCATATTTATAAAAACCTCACTACACAGAGTTTTCTCGTAGCCAGAGATCATCCTTTGCACTGGATCATTTCAGAGACGATTTCTCAGCAGGTGATATATTAAATGCCTTCAAATGGCTGGCCTCCCACTACCAAACACCCCCCCCCCCCATACGCACACGGAAATCACATACTTACATTGCCTGCAACGAGGGGCTTTTCTTACTGGTACTAAGGTGATTGCCTTAATTTTCTTCTTCCTCCAGCTGATGGAAACATCATCTACCTGCCTGTCATCTCTGGAGCAACCCACAGCATTCCTACATTTGAAATGAATGACTCTCATTCTTACAAGTCCTTTTGTGTCAGGACCTCTGAGCAGCGTCCTGTATTACTCCGTTTTGCAACAAGGCAGGTTCATTATGACCATTTCTGAAGAGAGAAACCCTCAACAGCATTTACAAACGTATGGGGCATTAAAACAGACAGTCAAACAGCTAAAGCTGTTTGATTAGGACATTTAGAGACAAAGCAACTGGTGGTTTGCCTGGATTTTTCGTCTCTGAAAGGTTGCGTGGATATTCTGTGGCACGGCCCCCGTAATGTGCATGGTGGGGAATTACTGTGTGTCAGAGCTGGGCGATAACTAGGGTCGCCTGAATGATTCCTGCTTGCAAATGACATCAGCCCTGTCAAAGTGGGAATGATTTGTTGCTTCAGCGCCTCTCTGATATTAAATCTAGAGGGGTGGATTCAAGTTAGTGCTTCAGAGGACACACATACCTATTTCTCACGTAAAGGAACATGCAGTAGACCATCTTCTGATTGCAGAGAAACGAATGAGCCCGGGGAGAAAACGGACGACGCCCATGTAGATTTTCGTGGCCAGACATGGAAACAAGGTGATTCTAATAAACTATAAGTATTATTTTATAATATCTAATTATTCATAAGATTCCCCAACAGGGAAGAACAAGCAACTGCAGAGCATTTCCCCAACCCCCCTCCTTCTGTCACGGAAACGCCAATAAAACTCCTCCACCTCCCACCCTTCAATGCCAGATCGGTAAGCATTTAGCCAAGCATGCTGGGAGACACAGAACAACTGAAGGAAAGGAGTATCCGGGTGTCTTGGATCTGCTTGCCATTCTGCTCTGTTCTACCATCTCGTTACTAGACGTAGGCATTAGACGTGACAATCAGCCACATTTAAACTGAGCAGAAGAAATATCAAAGGCAGAGCCCTCAGAAGAAATGTCTCAAAGACAGCTTCAGTCACCTAATCAGACTTTAATTCCAATCACAAATGACACAGACTCATCAAGCTCTGTCGTTCCTAATGATACCACAAATAAAGGACGGACCGGAGACAACTCTCCAGGAATAGAAGCTTTGTGTGCTATCTACATCACTTATGCTGTGATCATTTCAGTGGGCATCCTTGGAAATGCTATTCTCATCAAAGTCTTTTTCAAGACTAAATCCATGCAAACAGTTCCAAATATTTTCATCACCAGCCTGGCGTTTGGAGATCTTTTACTTCTGCTAACTTGTGTGCCGGT
Organism: Panthera pardus; assembly: GCF_024362965.1. NCBI lineage: Eukaryota > Metazoa > Chordata > Mammalia > Carnivora > Felidae > Panthera > Panthera pardus. The sequence continues at coordinate 7,768,985 of NW_026526843.1, forward strand.
GGATGCAACACACTACCTTGCGGAAGGATGGCTGTTCGGAAGAATTGGCTGTAAGGTGCTTTCTTTCATCCGGCTCACTTCTGTCGGTGTATCAGTGTTCACGTTAACAATTCTCAGCGCTGACAGGTGGGTTTCTTTTCTCAGTTTTATTTGCTAGGATGTGAAATTAACCAAAAAAAAAAAAAAAAAAGAAGAAGAAGAAAAAAGAAAGGAAAGCTTGTACTCAGCATTCACCGGCTACTGTTCTGCTTTTCTTACAGTCTGTAACCTAGATGTAAGATTGGAAAACCGGGGACTGGGGGGGGGGGGGGGCAATTAAAAAAAAAGTTGGTGTGAGAAGGTTAAAATTCCTGGGTTAGCATCGGAGGAAAGGCTGGAATTGTATGCTTTGGGAATAATTTATTCTCTTTGGAGTGTAATTGTTTGCTTGAAACAATACTGAACCGTGTGTGTTTCCACACCCCCCCCATTCAGTTTATTTATTAAGTAAGGCAAATTGTTCCAGGTGGAAAAGAAAAACAATTCATGCTTTATACATTAGTGCAGCCTAGTGGTACAATATGGTCAACATTAAAACATCAGCATAGGTGTGAAATTGACCACATACACATGCATCTAATTTACTTGAAATTCATCAAATTAACCAATGGCAGAAAAATGGTGAGGTTTTCGGCTGCCTGGTAACTTAATGTAATGTCACCACCTAATTGTATTTGTTTTCTCTATAGGCAGTCAATGACATTCTTGTTTCCGGAGAAATAACTTAATCCGGTTGACTTTTAGAGCTCTGTGGATAGAGCGTGTGAGAACCTCCGGCAGTCAGGGTATTCCGGCTCCGTTAGGATATTTTCAGTCTAAGTACTGTGTTTTTCTGTGTTCCTATTGTAGAATAACTGTGAAAGCATGAAAAAAATTTTGAGGCTCCAAATGTTCAGATTCTGGAATCAGAGAAGAGGAAAAGCTTTCCCTGTGTCTTTTATGGATTTTTGCTTTGACTGTTTTTATATCCTATTCAAGTGCAGATTTACTTAAAGGCTGTAGATTTTAAGGCGAATTTGTCAGCATAAAGACATCTTTGCATGGGCACGGGGTGTCCAATTTCACCCTTGCCTTGCTCTAAATTTACCTACAGATCGGCTCGGGCAACAAATAAGCACGTATGAACAGGGGAGAAATTAACCCTCTTCTCTTTACCGCACAAACTCATGGAATTCTTTCCTAGGAAGGTTGATGACTGCTCACTCACGAAGGAAGGAGAATTAGGTTTAACCTCAGTCACTTATACAAAAAGGAAATCTTTTAGAACCCATAAGGTGATACACAGGTAATGAGTTACTCTCAATCATACAAAGAAATCATGCTGAAAAAAATGTATTCGTCCTAAATAGAGGATCTACACACAAAATTATAAAATTGCAAATCTGAAATAGTTCCTCCTAGTGAATAAAAGATGATTGGCAGAAACATAAAATCCTGGGGTGTATTGTGTATTAGTTATTGAAATCATAACTCATTCAGTTGCTTAATGTTGACCTGGTTATATACATGTGTATAGGAGGCAGAACTGGATGGCCACTGAGATCACTTTTAGCCCTAAGACTCTGTAGTTTTGATATGTATTTTGACCTTTGCCTATGGTTATTTGTTTCCAGATACAAAGCAGTTGTGAAGCCCCTAGAGCGACAGCCCTCCAATGCCATTCTGAAGACCTGTGCCAAAGCTGGCTGCGTCTGGATCGTGTCCATGATCATTGCTCTACCAGAGGCTATATTTTCAAACGTGTATACTTTTCAAGATCCCAACAAAAATATGTCACTTGAAGCGTGTACCTCCTATCCTGTTTCCGAGAAGCTCATGCAAGAGATACATTCTCTGCTGTGCTTCTTGGTGTTCTACATTATCCCACTCTCAATTATCTCTGTCTATTATTCTCTGATTGCTAGGACCCTTTACAAAAGCACCCTGAACATACCTACTGAGGAACAAAGCCATGCCCGCAAGCAGGTATGTATTAATCAGGACTCATGCATGAATTTAGAAATGAAATTCCTACTTTTGCACCTGTGAGCAATAACTACGATAGCGGGATAGTAATTTTGCTATGATCACGGACTCTGGAGTCTGTCAGACTGTCTGTCATTCTGGCTCTATCACGTACTAGCTGTGCAGTCTTGGGCAAGTGACTTAACCTCTCTGAGCCTCGGTTTCCTTGCCTGTGAAATGAAGATGGGGGCTGGGTGAAGTATACGAAATACTTAGCATAGTTCCCGGTGCATCGTAAGCAGTTGATAAGTGGTGGGATTGCTATTGTTAGACAGGGGACAGCTGAAGTTTGGGAGCCATCAAAATTATTTACACCATCGAGTAGTGATGAACAGCACACAAGGTGAGACTATGAAGTGAAGCATCTTTTGCTTTAGAAAGTGTAACAGAATGACAAAAACACAGGATGATAGAACTGGCAAGGAGCCCTGATATTATTCGATGCAAACCACTTGCAAACCAACCGGCTTATTCAGATGAGCAAGCCGAGGGCTCAAGGGACGAGGTAAGTGCCAGTGGCAAGAGAACACAGTGACTCACAGAAGTTTGATTAAGACCATTGCAAGAGCCAGTGTGCCTCCTTCCATAAAGATGAACAGAATAAAAAGAATGTTGCCAAAACATTGTTCAATTTGATTAAAAACACACCAACAGGATTTCTATTTTTCCTGGGGGGGGGGGGGGGCTATTCTTGACCAGTCCATTCAGTTGGTTCAACAGGGGTGCTCATGAGGCTGAAGTTGCATATTTGGTGCCCGTGTGAACAGTTCTCTTTACTCTGTGACCACAGGGACTTAACCTGGTTCATTTCCTTCATTAACAGGTGTAGGCAGCATACTTTTCACAGGTATAGGTAGGATGACACATTGGTTTTCATTCCTTTGACTGTAGGGTCAGAATTCTTACAGACTACAAATAATTTTTGGCAACTTTCATAAACCCCGGAAGAACACCCTAACCTAGCCAGCCTCTGCTGAGGCAGTGAAAGCAGTTTCGTATAGCATCTCTCTGTTTTTAATTAAATTAAAATTTCAAGAATTCCACAACGCTCCTTGAGATAATCGGAGACGACCCAGAGTATCTCAAAACTGGGGCTGGGAGTCTCTGAATTAGAGCTAATGAGACCAAGATCATGGGTTACCATGCCAATTAACTGGCTGGATTCTATAGGCACGGGCTGCCTTCCCACAGATCCCAACCAACGCGTTATTTCACAAACGCATGCTCAAAGGGATGCCAGCCTGTTAACTGTTCATGTCTATGTAAATCTAGAGCGTGGCTCGTTAAAATCTCTGCCAGCTAAATGATTTTTTCCCCCCTGTGGTCGTTTTTCTTCCCCCCTACAGATTGAGTCCCGGAAGAGAATTGCCAAAACTGTTTTGGTGCTGGTGGCCCTGTTTGCTCTCTGCTGGTTGCCGAATCACCTCTTGTATCTCTACCACTCATTCACTTATCAAACCTACGTGGACCCCTCTGCCATTCATTTCATTGTCACCATTTTCTCTCGGGTTCTGGCTTTCAGCAATTCCTGTGTAAACCCCTTCGCTCTGTACTGGCTGAGCAAAACCTTCCAGCGGCATTTCAAAGCTCAGTTATTCTGTTGCAAGGCAGGGCTGCCCGACCCTCCTCCTGCCGAGACCCCTCTTAACAACCTGGCAGTGATGGGAAGGGTCCCCGGCGCTACAAGCACGCAGGTGTCTGAAATTAGCGTGACCTTGTTCACTGGGTGTAGTGCGAAGGAGGAAGATGACAGAGTCTAGCTTTTCAATTAAAAATGGTATTTTTCCTCCCAGCATGAGTATCCGACTCTGAGCTGTGAGTAGGTGGATGGTGTCAGGATTTTTGTTGTTTGTGCATTGTGCTGAAATCCTAGGAGTGAGAGATCCTTATAAAGGAAAGGACAAACCATGATATTTTTTTTTCAATGTACAAACGTTAACGTTACCGGGCTTTCTAAATAAAATGAAGCCCCACTAGGTGTCAAAAGACACGTTTGTATGTCGGCAGGTCCTACGGGACCTCGGATGGGAGAGAAGGTGAAATAAACGGGATGACACTGGAAAATCCAACGTGTTCCCGTCACATCTACGCTTCTCATTTCTCGTATACTCCTGTGATTTGCATAACACTGTGTCTGTGTTCAGTATGTGGTGCAAATCTAGAGATCCTGCTTTGTGTATGAAAAGGGGATCAGATAGAAATAAAACGTCTGCAGTTTTCTTGCAAAACAAAGTCCTTAAAAAATAAAGCTTCGCAGGTGTTTTTGACTGCTCTTTTCCATTAATCTCTGTCCCATCGTAACTAAAACTCTGCGATTCCAGTGAAAATGTTTTGGGATCAGTGACTATAACGTACCGAGTAAGGATCTGGGGCAGGGTGTTTGTCTGACTGGGTCAACACTTACTGACTTATTAGTTCCACTTACAACCAGCATCGATCGATAATGGAGCACATGTCTCTCACAAATATTGTGAAGAACTCGCCGTACTCACGGGCAGGATAAGTGGCCACGCTTATTGTCATCGGAAGGCCCCAGAGAAGGACCCCTGTCGAAAACCCCGTGGACCAGCCAGTGTCTGAAATTCTTCCTTTAAGGAAATTCATTTCTCTCTGGTAAGCAGTGCCCTCTTTCTAAAAAATGGAGAAGTACCACGCGAAATCCTTTACATCTGGGCGTGCAGTTGTTCCCAGATCATCTTCCTGCTTGACTTCTTTAAACCCGATGGGTGCCTGAGTCCTGTAAGAGCGTGGCCTGATTAACCTCTGCCCTTGGAAATCAGATAGAAGGTTCTGAATTTCTGTCCTTTGCTCCTACTTGCTAACGCTTTAAGCTTAAGAACTGTTATTTCAAACAAACTGTTGTCAATAGATGTGTCAGATTTAGATTTGTGGTTTTAGAAAATGTTTTCTTGGGGCAAATTAAAGGATATGTTTGGCGCTTTAGTTAAATCCGTATCTCCAAAGCCTTGATTGTGGAGTGTGCTTTTGGTAGTTTTGAGCTTTCTGTAAATGGCTCGTGTAGTTGTGAACTTTTGCTGATGATGTGGCTCCAAAAAGGGAACGTGTTATCAACACTAAACTTTACATGTGTGTAACATTGTTTTACTTGGGGGGGTGGTGCCCATATTGTGTTAGTGTTAAGTTGGACATCATAATAAGTGGTGGGAAATAAATATCAAATAAAGTTTTAAATGACTCTGTGTAAGTTTATATTTTAAAAACAATAGTTCTCACAGGGGCACGTGGGTGGCTCAGTGAATTAAGCATCCTCCTCTTGATTTCAGCTCAGGTCATGATCTCGCAGTCTGTGAGTGCAAGCCCCATGTCAGGCTCTGTGCTGGCAGTGTGGACCCTACTTGGGATTCTCTCTCTCTCCGTCTCAAATAAACTTAAAAAACAAAATACAAGTAAGGAAAAAACAATAGTTCTGGAGGAATATAACTGAGAACCCATTTTAATCAGAAAATTTAAGTTATTTGCATGTCACAAAACGCCCAGATGTTTTACGATTTCCTCACTCTTGAGTAAAAACTACGTCTTTACTCTTCCAAGCATGGCATTTTAGAAATAACTGATAAAAGTACCAGATAACAAAAGCCAAGAAAGCTGTTTAGCAGTTGGTGAAACTAGAACTCAAAGAACGTTCATTTTCCTCACTCTTAGTAATTCAGGGGTGACTCAGGGATCTGATATAAAATAATTCCCTAAATGGTTTTATAGGGCGTCGCCCCCCATCCAGAGTTGGGGAATTGAGATTAAAATCCATGGCTTTGTTTTGATTTTTTTTTTGGAGGGGGTGGCCTCCCTCTCTCTCTCCCTCTCCCTATCTCTCTGTTTCTAACAGATGATCCTTATCAGAGCTAACCTTTTAAGTAGATCCCAATAGCCACAATTTCTTTCACACTGCCTATTGTGGTTCCAGGAACGTTACTATGGAAGACTTCATTTCTCTGGAGAGGGTCCCAAATGGGGAAAAGCTTGGGGTACATGAAAAACAAATTCTGTATACTTCCCAATTTTGCTCAGGGTGTGCCCTGACCCAAGACTTCGAATAAACAACCACAATAATACGCTACAAAGCAGGAAAACAAAGTCACAAACGTAGGTATAACCAAAATGTGCAATGGTAAGTCTTTGTCTTTGACGTTGAAAGTGCCAGAAAACATTTAACACTGGCATACCCACCGAAGGTAGCAAATTTGGGTTAGAAGGATTTCTGCAGTGTCAACCATCTCAGGTCAGGGATCCATCACTCTTTTTGTCAAAAGGAGTTCCTTTTATTTCCACTGTATGTTGAGATTACAGGAAGCAGGGACAGGAAACCTCCTGAAGAGAGCGAGCTTGAAGAGGCCGTTAAAAAATATGGATATAGTTTGGTATAGGCCAGTAATTTTCCAGAGTTCCTGGGCCAGGTAGGAGATTTCTCCGGCTGAGAAGTCTGCTTTTTCAAATTAATGTATTCTTATCCACCAAGAAGGCCATGACCTATTAGGCCAAGAGCGTAGCACAGATCGCCCCTAAAAAGATGAAGACGTTCAGAGAGAAGCTGGCTGTCTGGGTCCTGAGAACTGGCTCAGCTTCCTGGGTCCAGCAGCTTCTTCCTGGTTCCCTCGTGAGACCCGGCTACATTCCCACCCTGGAACTTCAGGAGCTATCCTCCTCCTCATCATAGATAGGTATTTTTTGCTTGTTACCTTGAGTGTTTCTATGACTTGCCAAAAAAGCTTGAAAAAGACGGGTCACAAACACAGAGATGCTTACAGATTCCCTCCGTTACCAGGGAGTCAATTCTACGAGCACACAGGGAACTAAGAACCGGGAACCAGGCCTCATAGAGACAACAGCGTGGTTAAAACGAAACAAGACAACGGTCAGGTCTCGTGGTCGAACAGAAGGCCACTGTAGGTACAAGGGTGCGTGGCTCCCAACACCACTGCTCCACTATCGCGGTCACCCGGTGAGCCTGTGTCACTGCCTCAGCTTCTCCTCCCGCTCCCGGGGAACTTCACAGCAGGCCCCTGTGCCACTACCTTCCCTGTGTGGGCCTCCCGCCCTCCGTGTTACTCTGACCGTGTCCCTGCCCATTCCGGACTCGTTCCTGTCCCTGGGAGAGGTTGTTATTGGCTCATACGGCCAAATTCGGTCTAGAATGCAGGGCTCCCCTGCCAGGTCACCGGGCAGACTGGGGGCCACGCTGGCTGGGTCACAGGGGACCCAGGCCTAAGGAACCATTTTGGCCACCTGTTCAGAGGGGCCCGTGGATACAACAGGCATCCAGAGGGTCACGTGCCGTAGCAGGGCTGTGTAGCATATTATCACCTATGCTGTGAACTCAGGAATGAAATCGGACCCCAATAACACATTGCTGAAAACAGGTGTACACTATTTTGGGATCCAGGAAGAAATACTTAGCAACGCTTAAATAAGTGAGCCTAATAAAACTCGTGTTGTCTATATCATAAAAACACAAGCGACTCCAGTTCTCCAATGGTCCCCAACAGCACGAGAACTTCATGAAAAAGAAATGTAACTGGGAAAAAAAAAACAAAAACAAAAACCAACCCACCCTAACCCAAGCTACTGTTTAAAAATCACCGTTTATGGCTGAAACCATGTCCTCACAGCTGGTATTTGGGGAGTTAGGATTTTCTAGAGCCCATGCGCAACTGCTATATTTAGAATCAAAAGGTCACTGGAAGAGCAGAAATAATTTCTTCTGGTAAGCTTTTCCCCACCCTCAGGTCTGGTTTATAAAATTTTATGTGTACACATAATGAGTTTATTGCTGTTGTTCTTAAAGGAATTAATAAAAACTTTTAAACGGTTGCTTCTCGTGCAACAAATACTGGTAAGAATCATCTACATAAACAAGCGTGTCTCTCTCGATTCGAGCCTGTCTTGTTGACTGCTGGCTCGCCAGAGCCTAGCAGTCCCTGGTACCTGGTGGCTCAACAAGTATCTGCCCAATAAGAAGAGAGAGAGAGAGAGAGAGCGCGCTCTTTATTTTCTACGGTAAATATGTCATTTCTGAGAAAAAACTGTACGGAGGAAAAAACATTCTGTGCTTTTCTAACAGGCAAAAAACAAAACAAAACAAAACAACGAAGTTAGTGGGCCAGTAAAGTTGGTGCTTACACTTGGCTGTTTAAGGTTTGGAGCTGAGCATCTCTGAATCCCGGTGGACAAGGGGCAGGGATCTACTGCCCGCCCTCCCTTTCCATAGAGTCGACCTCCAGCCTGGGAAGGTACCGGAGAGATTAAAGGAGGGGCCTGAGGCGGGGAAAAGAAGGTTGGTCCCCATCCATCGTACGTTCGTACGTTCGTTCGTTCGTTCATTCATTCATTCATTCGCTCACTCATTCAACACGCACTAGACACCACACCCCGTGCTAGGATAGCTTAGGCTACGAAGATGAACCAGAGCCGGCGTCGATCCCGGGGAAATCATAAAGAAACGAGCCAAAGCCACGTTTCCCACGCGGAAGAGGGGAAGGAGGCCCGTCTTCTTGGCAGCAACGCAGAGCCGCCCCGCCCGCCCCATCCACTCTCCCAAGATGGCGCCCGCCGAGGGGGGACGTTCCCACGCCTCCCGCTACCGCCCGCCGCGGCCCCCGCGGAGCCCAAGGTCCCGAGGCGCCGCGGCCCCCCGCAGTCCCCGCGCCGCCGGCCCAGGAGGCCCGGGTGGGCAGCGGGGCGGAACGGCTGCGCGCCACACCAGCGGGCCCCCTGACGCCCCGCCTCCGGGGCCCCTGAGCCGCCTGCCCGCTCGCCCGCCCTCCCGTCCGCGTCGGCGGTTTCTGACGCCACCGGAGGCGTGTCGGCGCGACCCGCGACGTCGCGACGCGCCAACAATGGCGACTGCGTCAGCCTGAGCGGGCCCCAGTCGGCCGGCCAGCTCCAGATCGTGCCGCGCGAGCCGCGGGGGCCGCGAGCGCCTCGGACCGGGTCGGCGGCGAAGGCGGCGGCGGCGCGCGTGCGCGTGCGCGCTCCTGCCACAGCCGGGGTCGAGCCGCGGCGCCGAGGCCCCGCGGAGCGAGCCAGGTGGGCGGCGGCGCGGCCAGGCGGCCAGCGAGCGGCGCGCGCAGCGGGCGGGAGGCGAGGGGGGCGGTGTGGGCGCCGGGTGGCCCCGATCTCCCGGGGGCTGCTGGGGCGCCGCGGGGAGGCGTGCCGGGGGGCGGCGGGCGCGGGCCGAGCGCGGCCGACCCTCCCTTTCTCTGTAGCCTCCGGCAGCATCTGGGCCTCCACGCTCGCCGGGACCGTCCCTTTCCCAAGTCGGCAACATGAGCGGCAACAACTTGGATGGGAACGACGAGTTTGACGAGCAGTTGCGAATGCAAGAACTGTACGGCGATGCCAAGGACGCTGACACCCAGAAGGAACCCGACGGACAGCCCGATTCTTTCGGACAGCAGCCGGCTGACACCCCGTACGAGTGGGACCTGGACAAGAAGGCTTGGTTCCCCAAGGTAGGAGCGTGGCGCGGGCGCCACTGCAGAGCGGGCCCTCCTGGCCAGCCCTCGCGGGGCGTCCCTTTTCCGTTTTCTTTGCTGAGGTCCCGAGTTAGCGCCCCCGCCCCCCCCCCCCTCCGCCGCGGGTCGCGACGTTTCTTTTTGTTGTGTCTGTTGCAGAACCGGTGTGTAGAGAAACGTAAATCGGTACGAGATGCCTTAAATGCAGTTTAATTCTTAAGGCTTTTCTATGTCTTATGAATTTTGTCTGTGAAGGTCACAGTTGGTTATTGCATCGGTGACTGCTTTTTATTGCAAAGAGGAAACACACCAAGAGCAAATTTAGTACTTGTTAATCTAAGATAGGCAACCTCACTTACCCTAGGAAATTCAGATGTTTGTTCCGCTGATGTACTGTGTGCAAAATGTAGCTTCTTGGTTTTGGGGGAGGGTGGTGGAGAAGTGGCCATTTGTATCTCTTTTTGGAGTCAACTTTGTAACTCTCCTTCCTATTGAATTGTGTCCCTGGGCATGTGTGTTTGAACTGAAGAGCCACAGGAATAGCACTAGAGGGGCAAAGAATAGTTACAGAGATCTGTGTCGATTTGTGTAGAGTGCTTGGAAATTAAGTATCTTATCCCAGCTTGGAAGTAACATAACTGGTGTTAACTTTGTTCTGTAAACTTTTCGGTCGAAGTATCCTGTTAATCAAAGTCTCCTAGGGGTGGAAAAAGATACCAGAAGCAAACGAATCAGCTTGCAGGCTGGTAATATAAACCGTGTCTCCACTGTGTAATTTGACTGTTATTCTTAAAATTACTTATTTCAACTTTTTTATTTTCCATTTTGTATTTGTGTATATATATTCCATTCCCTCAACCTTGTTAAATTTCTCATTTTGCTTGTATTGCGGTGCCAATGCCAGTGCAGATTTGGTTTCTGAGTACTTTTCACAATAGTCTGATCACGGATTCATTTGTGACTCTGTCTCTTTATGTTATGGAAGCCCATACCTCTTCAGACTTGGAGTTTTAAATGTGCATAACATTGATCAGAATGAAGATAGAACTCTCATTTCTTTCGTTGTGCGCCTGTGCTTCCCCCCCCCCCCCCCCCCAAAAAAAAAGCCAGGAGGGTAGATGTGAGCTGAATTTGTTCTTAATTTGGTCTGGCACTAAATGATCGTGTGATTTCATTAGTGAAAGAGTTAAAATAAGCATTTGGTTTTATAATTGTGAACTTTATTCTCTGTGTAGCGAATCAGTCCCATTCTGCGTCCTCTCTGCGCGCAGATACTCAGATATTTGGTGTGCGTACGCTTCTGTGTATCTCTGTAGCAAAAGAAAACTGGATTCCGTTGTTAGATTCTTAGTTGACGGTTGGTTTTTGTTCTGTTTTATTGTTATCTGGTCCTTCCTTTGTTGTATGTACTTTAGCCTTCGGCAAGTAGACCGTAGAGAGGTAGTGATTTATAAATGAAACAACTAGAAACCGGGCCAACATCACTTAAAATGCCAGTAGCGTCTCAGAGTTTCGCGTTGATAACCCAAGTGCCCGTGTCTTTTTTTGTTTGTTTTTTTAATCATTTTAGGCACCTTTTCTGTGTAAGGTGACTCTTCTTGTATTTACACTGTAATCACTACAGCCGTTATCTGCAGAAACACTTCTGGGTCCAGTTGTATAACCATGTTGCCATTTAACACAATATTAAACTTTTTCTGGGAAGAAAACATTTTTGAATTTCTGTATGTGTGTGTGCTGAATTTTTTGTTTAGATCACTGAAGATTTCATTGCTACGTATCAGGCCAACTATGGCTTTTCTAACGATGGGGCGTCTAGCTCCACTGCAAATGCACAAGAAGCCACTGCCAGGACTGCAGAAGAACCTCCTCAAAGAAAAACCCCTGAACCCAGTGATCCCAAAAAGAGGGGAGAAAAGAGAAAGGCCGAATCAGGCAAGTGGATTTAACTTGCAAAACAGGAATGTGAAAAATTTTGATGTTAGTTATGTGCATATATAGTTACTGTTGGGAGAATAATACCAGCTTGAAGGAGGCATAAAATGAGGGGTTTTTAATACGATTATTTGGGTTCATATATTGGCTCTCGCACTAACTCGTGGGCATTGGGTAGGCCGTTGCAGTTCTGTGCCTCAGTTTCCTCCTCTGCAAACTAGAGCTATTGTTAGGGGATTATCAAAGGTTCTGCTTGTAAGGTAATTTTGTTACACGTTTTGAGTTAAATTGAACTCAAGGCAATTTTGTCTCAGCTTGGCCATGTCTAACACAGAGATTGGAGTCAGAAGCAACTTACACATGCCCCAGCCTAAAGTCAGCTCAAGGATGAGTGTCTTTTTAAGGCAGTATGAGAAGCATAAAGAACCGAGATAACGAGCCATACTTTTTCAGACAGGGTTCTGGAACAGTGTGTCAAAAGATCCAGTACTTTGAAAGCTGGACAGTGATTTGAGTCGGTCTCTCTTGTGCTAAGGATAAGAAAAGAGTCCTGGAAGTTTCAAGAAACTGCCACATTGTCCTGGTTTCATAGTGTGACTCTTACCTTTTCTTGCATGTGTTCTTTTTTTTTTTTTTTTCATTTTTAGGATGGTTTCATGTTGAAGAAGACAGAAATACAAATGTGTATGTGTCTGGTACGTATACCCTCAAACAAAGCAAAGAAAATACCTGGTTTTGAGATTTTTTTTTTTCACAAAGTGCTCTTTAGTTTTCTGCTTTTCTAAAATCTGTTGGTTTTTAATCATTGTGTCACTTTTTTGTTCGACTGCTTGCATTTGTGAGGAATTTGGCTTTTGTTAGTTACAGAGCTGAGAAAAATTAAGTTGTGTGTAACTTTGCATGCTTTGGGTCTGCTTTACGTAACTTAGAACAGTTTGCCCCTTCAGCGATACAAGGCTTAAGCAAACCGTGATTTTAATGTATATTTGAATACATGAAAACATGAAATTTCCTCAATTCTGTAGCTGGGAGATTTTTTACATGCATTTAGAAAATCAAAATTGTGGGGCGTCCGGGTGGCTCAGTCGGTGAAGCTTCTGACTCTTGGTTTCTGCTCAGGTCACGATCCCCAGGGTCATGGGACGGGAGCCCCGCATCGGGCACTGCTGACTATGGAGCCTGCTTGAGACTCTCTCTCTCTTTCCCCCTGTGCCCCTCTCCCTGGCCCACTCTCGCTTTCGCTCTCTCTTTCTAAAAAAAAAAAAAAAAAAAAAAAAAAAAGGAAATTATGTTCATCTGAGTTATAGATTTCTTTTTTCTTTTCTTTTTTTTTTTTTTTTGAGTTGTAGATTTCTAGCTGGTGGAATGCTTACATAGCCCTCACTGTCACTGTACATGCCTTTGTAATTTTTTCCCCTCATGTTACAGGTTTGCCTCCAGACATTACAGTGGATGAATTTATACAGCTCATGTCCAAGTTTGGCATTATTATGAGAGATCCTCAAACAGAAGAATTTAAGGTCAAGCTTTACAAAGATAACCAAGGAAATCTTAAAGGAGATGGTCTTTGCTGTTATTTGAAGGTTAGTTATGTGGTCAAGTTTCTCGTCGTTCCATGTGTAACTCAGGAACCAGGCCTGAGAACTATTCAAAACAGGATGCGAAAGAAAACTGAAATTTCAGATTGCGCCTGTGTGTATCGCGTCGGCGAGGTTATTGTTCTTTTAGGAAAGTACGTTACCAGGTCAAGGTGTTACGTAAGTCCTGTGACTGAAGTGCTACTTTTGTCTTGAAAGGATTCTCACTGCAGAGATCTCTCTAGGAGTGTAGGCATAAAGTCTGCTCAGAACACATTTTAAAAATCCACAAAGAAAAGAAAGCCAGTAACATTTTATTTGCCCCCTGGAATGAATTGGACCAAGGTTTGGCAGACTCCAGCCCCACTGCCTGTTTCTGTAAATAAAGTCTTACTGGGACGTGGCCACATTCATTCATTCGTTTCCTCATTTGTCTGTGGCTGCCTTCAGGCTCCAGCGGCAGAGTTGAGTGGTTGAGGCACACAGCACGTGGTCCACAAAGCCTAAAATATCGACCAGCTGGCCCTTTGCAGAAGTTTTCTGAGCCCTGAATTAGACCCTAAAGGAGATGGTGGGGTCCGCTTACTGCTTTGAGCTGCATTTTTGATGGGAGGGAAGAGAGGGCGGTATTGATAGAAACTTGCAGAACTTGATGTGTCCGTGGTAGCATAAATTGCACAGGGAAAGCCCCGAGTCAAAGGTAGTCATTGTTTCTGGAACGCCTCTCACCTTAGGGGCACGCGTTCTACGTGACTGCAGGGTACAGAAGCAGTGGGCACATTGATGACCGGTACCCATGTCATGGAAGGGGAAAAATAATTAACGCAGTAAAATGGTAGTGACCCAACAACAGTATCAACACCACACGTGTGTTGCGAGTGTGCAACATTTCAGTGAAATCAGACGGGGGGGAGGGGGAGGGTTAAGCTGACAGCTCTCTCCGGAAGATAGGTTTTGGGTCTGGTTCTTGAACGTGACGGGGTCATACGTGAGTATGACCGTTATAGGCAGTTATTAATTTTCAAATACAAGGAGACCTGAGGGTTTTACGAGTTCTTCAAGGGTTATTAAAAATCTGTAAACAGATTCTTAGAGTTTGGATTTTCTTAAAAAAATTTTTTTTTGTTTATTTCTTTACTTCGAGAGAGACAGAGACAGCACGAGTGGGGGAGGGGCGGGGGGGGAGAGAAAATCCCTCTCTCTGCGCTGGCAGCCCGGAGCCCGACGTGGGGTTCAAAACCACGAAACCGCAAGATCGCGACCTGAGCCGAAACCAACAGTCATAAGCTTAACTGACCGAACCACCCAGGCGCCCCAGTTGGATTGGATTTTTCTTTTTTTTTTTTTTAAGAGAAAAACGAGGTTTTGAGTAACTTTGTATGTACAGTTTTAGGATCCGTAACAGCGCAAGGTTGGCCAACCAGTAAATTAAGCTCCAAAAAAATCACTGTTCTGGGATCCGCGCTTGATTGTGCGGCTGAGTTCAGTTACTTTTCGTGTCCTCCTCCTCAGGTCCTCAGATCTTGGACTCTGTGTAGGGCCGCCGGCCGCCCCCTTTGCCCAGAACCCGCAAACGTATTCAATGTCCAAGCTGTCAGATAATCACCTTCACACTGTCTCACAGACCTCCATTTTAACTGGTGAACAAAAAAATTAACGGCCGGCTGTGCTCTTCCCAGTTCTTGAGGCATCTAGCCTTTTAAGGAGGACTGTTTTAGCATTTTAAAACTGGAAGGTACCTTAGAAGTCACGCGGGTCCATTTGCCTCATTGAGACATTGAGACTCCACGGGACAGCACTACTTACTATTCCAATAACGACGTGATTCATCGAGCACCCACTCCATGCCGGTCCCTGTCTCTTATGTGCATTCTTCCTCTTAATTTTATCAAGCACCCTGCAAAGAAGGCATTTCTCTTCCCATTTTACAGATGAAGAAATTGAATACCTTGCCCAAGTTCACATAGCTGGTTGGGGGACAGCCGCGTCCAGAGTGCAGGTTTCCTCATACGGCATTCTCTCTGCTTCTTTACCTCAAAGGAGGTAGTTAGTGATGAAACCTTGATTGTGTGTGTAGTCCTCATTCACCAAGAAAAGCTCCCAGAGGTTTCGGGTGAGCGTGCAAATTCCTGACTGTCTCATTTTACCTTTATAAAGAGGGAGTCCGTGGATCTCGCATTAAAACTTTTGGATGAAGATGAAATTCGAGGCTACAAGCTACACGTCGAAGTGGCAACGTTTCAGCTGAAGGGGGAATATGATGCCTCAAAGAAGAAGAAGAAGTGCAAAGACTACAAGAAAAAGCTGTCTCTGCAGCAAAAGTTTGTGGTTTTGTTTTCCTTTTTGAAAGATTTCTTGTAAATATCCGAGAGCACGTTTTTGGTAGAGCCACCTAGTTTTCTTCCATCAAATACACCTTTGAATTATTGCTTAATTAGATTGTCAGAGGGCTTCGGTGATCTGTGCGGTAGGATGATCTGGCCGTGTTTTTATCTTCTGGTGTGTTTATCCGTAATACGACGTGAGCTTGAGTGAGACCCTTTGGAAGAAGTTGAACATCGGATTAAATAAAGCAGTTGAGGTTGCTATGTCAGAGCCAGTAGTTCACTTTTGGTGCGAATGGACATCAGCTACACTAGGAGGTAACGCGGTATGTGTAGGCTATGGGCTCGTTGATAGGCGTTGGAAATTAGAAACGATGGCTTTTTAAAAAAAATTTTTTTAATGTTTATTTTTGAGAGAGACACACAGAGCAGAGGAGGGGCAGAGAGAGAGGGAGACACAGAATCCGAAGCAGGCTCCAGGCTCTGAGCTGTCAGCACAGAGCCCGACACGGGGCTCGAACTCACGAACCGTGAGATCATGACCTGAGCCGAAGTCGGACGCTCAACTGACTGAGCCACCCAGGCGCCCCAGGAAACAATAGCTTTTATCACTATATTTACTGTGTGGTTGTCCGTGGTGTATACGTGATGTCATCAAATTTCTACCACTCCAATTGGCTGGGGAATATGCTTTTTGAAATCTGCTAGTTTTAAGAAGTTAGCCAAAAGGATAAGTGCTTTGTTTTCTCAGAGTGAGTTCTGATAACGCTTCTAACACTACGCTCACACCAGCGGTAAAAGGATCAAGAAAGCATTTAGTTGTGATGTCCTATCGTTTTTACGGGAACGGGTGGATTAAATACCTACCAATTTTATAAAAACTGTCAATAAAATTTAAGGTTGTAACAGATTTTATGTTCACATATTTCAATGCATTTGGTTCTCCGCCATCATAAAACGGCTAAAAACCAATACGATTTGAACACGTTTCTTGCCCTCAGAGCATAGTCGTAAATACTGGATAGTTATAAATAGCCAGCACTTTTTCCAATAGCCAGCACTTTTACAGGAGTCTCCATGGAATGTTTGTGACCAGACAGCAGTTCTGAAAAAAAGATACGTCCTGGGGATTTCAAGACACTGGGTCCGTCTTTGACCCACCGTTATTTTTACTTTAGACAGTTCTCTGAATAGGACTGTTGTTGTGGAATCACATCTTTAACGTCCTTAAATACGCCGTAGAGGATTACTGTAACAACTCCTCGTCTTCTCTCCCACAAGTATGAAACAAAATTGAGTTTCTCGTACGAAACAAAATTGAGTTTCTTGTTACTGCTTTGTTGCACCAGGCAGCTGGACTGGAGACCCGAGAGAACAGCTGGCCCGTCCCGAATGCGCCACGAACGAGTTGTCATCATCAAGAATATGTTCCATCCAATGGATTTTGAGGTAGGAGGCGGTATTCTCACTGACAGATATGCTGGTTGTGCTGTTTGTCCCCAAGGGAACCCACAGCTCCCCTCGCCCTGTCTGTCTCGTGCCGCACCCTCTGCGTCCACGCGGTCGGCAAGGTAGGAAGACGGAGCCGAGGGTCCCCCGCGGTGTTCGGATTTTCCCGTGGTTAGCCTAGGGCTCCCTTAGCTGTCTCCCAGGGGGCGCCCACACTGCGGCTGCAGGTGGCAGCTCCCTGCTTACGGGAAATCATTAAAAATATAATCACGGAAAGATTTCCGGGCGCTGCTTGTAGATTCTGAGCGCCGTCCGGCAAGTACGGGCTGCTCTGGGTGGGGCGTCATTTCACACCCAGAAATGAGCACCTGCCTCGCTTTGGTACTGAAAGTCTGATCCTTCAAGAAACGTCAGGTTAAGGAAATACAGCTCCTGGTGTTGACGTAGGGAAGGTTTGTTCTTCCAGACGCAACTCGGACAGAATTGTTCCGTGGCTATCAGGAGGACTTTGCAATACCTAACGCCCGTGTACAATTCTAAGAACCGCAAACAAACATAGCCTCGCCAACCGGGCCGCCTCGTGCCGCGTCCCGCCTCCTGTTCTCGTCGTCTCCTTGCGTAGACCCGTGGGCTCGTTTGTGAAAGAACTTTTCTTCATTCCCTGCCTGGGTTCTGAAATTCATGATAACCAGTTACACATAAGGTAGAGAAAGGTGACAGGTAAAAAGGTAAGCAAACGGAAAGATAACAAGCTACAGAAGAAGAAGAAAAAAAAAACGTTCATAACGTAAAATTCCAGGTTTACAAATGATCCAGTTGCAACCAAAGCCCTTCTGTGCATTTAAACAGAATGGCCCTTTCCTTGTAGCCCCCTCCGAGAGGACCCCGGAATGGTCTGTTGAGCTCCAGCCCAGCCGATAGCGATGTGACGGGGTTCACTGTGCACCTGTGGGGTCTGCGTATCTTTTGAGATCATTCGGGAGACACGTGGGCAATACGTAACGTTCGATGTCTCTTCTGAGTAGAATTCTGGAGAAGCTTGAAATAGAGCAGAACTGCTTCAGGCTTGCAGTGATAATGGCAAATGTTTAAAAACCACACATGTACACATGCACGCTCTTCGAAACACTCTGCCTAAAAAATACTCTTTGGTATCAGGGTGAACAATGTGAAGACTAAGATATTTAACTTAACTTCAGAGGGTCTCCGGTATTTTATTCAAAGCCTTATTTATTTATTTATTGGTTTGTTTTTTCCAAAGCCTTATTTAAAAATGCATGTCTGGAGGCACCTGGCTGGCTCAGTCAGAAGAACGTGTGACTCTTGAGCTCCGTGTGGTGGGTTTGAGGCCCCATGTTGGGTGTAGACATTATGGAAAAATAGATAGATAGATAGATAGATAGATAGATAGATAGATAGATAGAGGCACCTGGGCGGCTCCGTTGGTTAAGTGTCTGACTCTTGATTTCAGCCTAGGTCATAACCTCATGGTTCGTGAGTTCGAGCCCCACATCAGGCTCCGTGCTGACAGTGTGGATCCTGCTTGGGATTCTCTGTCTCTCTCCTCTCTCTGCCCCTCCCCTGCTCACACACGCTCACTCACTCTCGCTCTCAAAAAATAAATAAGTAAATAAATAAATGCCTGGCAAATTTGAATACTAGGAGATGACGAGTCAAAATCTCGATGCAGATGTAAGTTTCTCATTATGTATACCAGCGCTGTCCAATAGAAATAGAATGTGAGCCACATGTGTGATTTAAATTTTTCTGGTAGCCACAGTTAAGATATAACATGAGGGGCGCTTGGGTGGCTCAGTCGGTTGAGCGTCCCGACTTCAGCTCAGGTCATGAACTCGCAGTTTGTGAGTTTGAGCCCCACATCGGGCTCTGTGCTGACAGCTTGGAGCCTGCTTCAGATTCTGTATCTCCCTCTCTCTCTGCCCCTCCCCTGCTCACGCTCTGTGTCTCTCTGTCTCTCAAAAATAAATAAATGTTAAAAAAAAGATATAACATGAGATAGGGGAAATTAATTTTAATGATGAATTTATTTAACCCAATATATCCAAAATATTTTTAATTTCAACATGTTATGTAAAATATCAATGGGTTACATTGTGCGGTTTTTTCTTCCCCCTTTAGTGGCAAATCTTCAAAATCTGGTGTTCATTTCAGACTTGGAACACAGCTCAGTTTGAACTAGCCACATTTTAAGTGCTCGGTAGCCACATGTGATTAGTGGCCACCGTCTTGGCCAGTGTAGGTGTAGATTAGATATATGGTTTATTTCTTCCTGGGAAAACAAAACACCACCCTGGGAAAAAGTTAGGAGAGTCGTGCAGAAGGTTTCAGTGCATCAGTCTGATTTTTTAGTCTCCAGCCCATTGCCTGCCAAGCGTTGTCTTTTGAAAATTTCCATTTTCAGTTCTGTTAAAGAGTTTTCCTACGGGAGGGAACTGTTCTCTTTAAGCTTCAGGATACTACACAGCGGTGAGGATATATTCATTTTTCAAGCTGGTATAAATGAAAAGGGAGATACAGGAAGATTTTGGCTCAAATTTGATATCCTCGTAGGAAAGGCCCGAGACTTTGCTATGGAAATAAAGAAAAGGATGCTACTCCCCCACTACCCCACCCGTACCCCCAACAGTGGAATCCCACCTAAATGTATTAAATATTTTGAACAGTTTTTGTATGTTTTTACTAGAATCCTGATTTCCCTCGGTCAGTAAAGTAGAGGCATTGGTCCAGCCGTCTTAAAGCTGGGCCGGCCTGAGGTGGCATTTGACTTGTTAGAATTTTGTAGACCTTAGACAAGAATAGCTAATTTTACTCAAAACCTCTTTTTGTTTGTTTGTTTGTTTGTTTGTTTGTTTGTTGGCTGGTCAGAGTGAGAAATTCGATTCTCAGCATGTGTACTTACAGAAGGGGGCAAAGCCCGTTTTAATCGCGTGTGTTTCTTGCAGGACGATCCACTGGTGCTGAACGAGATCAGAGAAGACCTTCGAGTGGAGTGTGCAAAGTTCGGACAAATTAGGAAGCTCCTTCTCTTTGATGTAAGTCCTTTCTGTTTACTAAGTTATTCCCAGAGGTCAGCGGGCCCCAAATCTTAGACTCGTGGCTGCCATCTAGTGGTGGTCATCTGTTAGCAATAATTAGATGAGCTTGGATTGCAAGGCAGGGCTTCACTGGATGGTCAGATACTGTCAGATGAAAGAAAGCACGAGAAAGATGTGTGAGACCTGGTGGTTTCCTGTTTGCCTTTATTTCCGCCTCTTTGTGAATCATTCTCCTCCATATTCGAAGAGCAATCCAGCAAAATATTTTTCGGTATGTTCCCCTTGTTACCCGTTTTTTACGTCCAAGAGTGACACAGAATAATGAAAAGAGTCACCATTTATCGATTGCACACGAGTTACGTTACACGTTCCCTCGCCTAATCCCTCATGATCCTTTGCAGTGGATGGGTGATAGGTGCTAGATCGAGCACCTTGCTCAAGGTCACTCAGCTGCTAAGTGGCAGAGCCCCACTGGGACTATTTGACTTGAGAGTCTACACTCGTTAACAGCTCTGCCATCTTGCCTCTCTTTAGACAGAGTTGTCAGTAGAAACATTTCCAAGGACATCCTGCTCGGTTCTTGATAGACAAGATTAAGCTAAAGCAGCCGCTAGCTTCAGGTCACTGGCTGGGGTCCAAAGGAAGAAAGGCTTCGTACAGAAAACGTTTAAGCTCAGGTTATCAGAACACCACCACCACCACTACGCGCCTGTTTTGTCAAATGTGTGCGTTTTATTTTTAATTGTCTCATTCCTTCTCTTGTCTTTCTAGAGACACCCAGATGGTGTGGCCTCCGTGTCCTTCAGAGATCCAGAGGAAGCTGATTATTGTATTCAGACTCTCGATGGAAGGTGGTTTGGCGGCCGTCAGATCACTGCGCAAGCGTGGGATGGGACTACAGATTATCAGGTAAATTCCGTAACTGTCAAGGGCACAGCAGTTGTTTCATTACCAACAAATACTGGGCTGGTGGTCCTTTGGGTTCCGTTTAATCTGTTTAATGTAACAGTACTTCTTCTAAATAATACTTTGCATTCAGAGCCTCGAAAGAAAAACGTTTTAGTCTTTCAGTTTAGAAGCCTAAAATTTGGAGGCGTGCTCAGAATAGTGATAAGTAAAGTACAGGCAGAGTTCAAATATTACCGGTTTCGTTGATGAGACATCTCTGGAGTACCGTGGTGTTGGGCATTTATTCAAGCGATGTTAAAATCAACTCTAGTTAATCAAGACGTTAAAGTTTTGCAAACCGGAGATAGAGGAATGCTCTGATTTCCTAAGAAGAGACGCCTTATAAAATCGGGTACTTGCGTCACTATCAGAAGCATGCAGAGAGATGTCACTTCTTTTTGCCTAAAACTTATTTTGATGGCAGTTCCCGTTTCTCCACAGGTGGAAGAGACCACAAGAGAAAGGGAGGAAAGGCTGAGAGGATGGGAGGCTTTCCTCAATGCTCCCGAGGCCAACCGAGGCCTTCGGCGTTCAAATTCCATCTGTGCTTCGGAAAGGGCAGGGCCTTCCAGAGTAAGGCATTTTTCAGAGCACCCTAGCACGTCTAAGATGAATGCGCAAGAGGCCACCACTGAAATGGCATTTGAAGAGCCTCTAGATGAAAAGAAGTTTGAAAAAACCGAAGATGGGGGAGAATTTGAAGGAGATGCTTCTGAGAAAGGTGCCAAAGAAAGTGGCCCCGAAAAAGAGGCCGAAGGCTGCCCCCAGAAAGAATCTGAAGAAAGCTGCCTCAAAACAGGGTCTGAGGAAGGCTGTCCCAAGAGAGAGCGTGAGGAAGACTACCCCGAAAGAGAGTCTGGAGAAGGCAGTCCTGAAAAGGAGTTTGAAGAGGGTAGTCCCAAGACAGAGTCTAAAGAGAATGGCCCCGAACGGGAATCCAAAAAGAAGAGGCTCAAAAATGATTACGAAGAGAACGGCCTTGAAAAGGAGTCCGATCAAGATGGCCCCAACAAGGAGGGTGAGGAGGAGGAGAGCCTCCAAAAGGAGTCTGAAGAAGACGACTCCGAAAGGGAATCCGAAGAAGACTGCTCTGAAAAGCAGTTTGAAGATGGCTCCGAAAAAGAATTTGAAGAGAATGGCCTCGAGAAGGATTTCGAAGAGGAGGGCTCCGACAAGGAATTCGGTGAAAACATTCTCGACAGGGAGTTCGAAGACAATGACTCTGACAAATCGGAATTTGGAGATAGCAGCTCTGAAAGAGTGTTCGACGAGGAAGTCTCCGAGAGAGAGTTTGACGAAGAGTCCGATGAAAAGGAAGAAGGGGAAGACACCTATGAGAAGGTCTTTGACGACGAGTCCGACGAAAAAGAGGACGAGGAATATGCCGACGAAAAGGGCCTCGAAGACGCCGACGAGAAGATGTTTGAAGATTCAGACGACAAAGAAGACGAGGAGGGCGTAGAGGTAAAGGAAGATGAAGACGTGGACGAAAAGATGTTCGAAGAGGATGATTCCAACGGGAAACTCTTTGAAGATGAAGATTCCAACGAGAAGCTGTTCGACGATTCTGACGAGAAAGGGACAGCGAGGGGCTTGGAGAACGCAAAGGAGGAGGGGCCCCTGTCCACAGGCAGCAGCTTTGTCCTCAGTAGCGATGACGACGTCGAAGACGACATTTAATCCTTTACACTTGCTTTGTAGGGAGCTTCCCCTGGCTCCATTCTGCCTGTGCTCCAGGGCAGTTGCTAGTAGTGTTACATGCACACGTGCCTCGTGGTAGGATGCCATCAGAGTAATGCAGTGACGTTTTCATCGTACCTGTACTCAATGATTTTAAATCTGTGTTCATTGGCCGTTGAGTTAAAACTTCATAATATAATGCAAGTAAGCTGGGTACTTTGTCCTTTGTCTGATTTGTTAATTGCATGCAGAATAATGTTTTTTAAACTATTCTGATTGAAGTTTGTGATACTCAAAAATAAAAATAAGTTGTTAATATGCTGAAACTGATAAGAGGACTCGGCGTTACATTGCATTTGAAATTCTCGCTGTTGCTTAATTCTTACTAAAGTGTGGTTTTTGTGAGGATTTGAAAAAGCCCGTAGGAGTCGTCTTGCTTCCCGCTTACACTAGAACTTACGTCCCCACTTCCCCTCCCTAAACCAGAACATGTTACTAAACTTATAAAGCAGATAACACTCTGGAGTTTTTCCCTGCCCGGTCCTTGCAAGTTACTTTGATAAATGTTTTCATTTTTCACCCTCTTCCCCCGGAAATTGACTCGTAGATGTGCGAAAATGAACTTCCTGAGGCCCACAGCTTCCATTCATTGGAAATACGGAGGTTAGAAATCTGTGTACTGTTGGGGCCCCTTTAGAAGCTGATTAGAGTTATGAGACCTTGCCCCAGAAAAATGTATGCACACACTACACGGCTTTTTTTGTATACACTTTTCAGAGGTTTATGGATCCCCTGGAGTTTAAGATCTACTTTTGTCATGCATACTTCGGCTTTTTGTTCTACATTCATGGTGGCTAGTACTGTGTTCAGTTGTGTAGTTCCAATAAAAATTGGAGTCTTTCTTCATTGTGCTTTCCAGATTCAGTATTGGTGAATTGACTTCTGATGTAGTATTAAGAAGTTACTCTCGTGAATTAGAAGCATTAAAATAAACTGCCTTGGTGCTTTTTCATTATACCGTCTGTAAGTGTAATCATTACCCTCTTGAGACCAAAAAAAAAAAAAAAAAAGTTTCAAGCCAAAGCTGAGAATTTTGTAGTTGATGTCTGGGATTTCTTTTTTTTTTTTTTTATGTCTGGGATTTCTTAAATCTCAGGATTTTCACCAGGGATAAATCGGTAAAAGAGCTCAAGAAATTTACTGGGGCGCCTGGGGAGCCCAGTCGGTTGAGCATTGGACTCTTGATTTCGCCTCAGGTCATGATCTTGTGGCTCACAGGATCAAGTCCTTCCTCGGGCTCTGTGCTGACACTGGAGCCTGCTTGGGATTCTCTCCCTCCCTCTCTCTGCCCCTCCCCCACTCGTGCTCGCTGGCCCTCTCAAAATAAATAAATACAAATTAGCAACATTTAAAAATAAAAGTAACTTAACAACAAGAGCTAAAGAAACAAGTCTAGAAAAGTTGCAAGCCATAATAGCGTTTCCTTTAAAGGTAAGCCAGAAGCATTTAACACTATATTTACTGGTTTCCTGAACGTCAGGTCACGTTTATCTTCCATACACAATGGTTGGAACGTGGAACCACAACACAGACCAGCTCCAAGGCCATTAGAAGGGGACCATTTTCTTTCTGACTTCTTTTCCCCTGCTCATTAATTTGGCTGATAACAAATATGCTCATTTTCTTTGAACACCCTGGAAGCAAAAGTCACACATAGCTGTAAAATGGGAAGTCATTTGCGAGATGGTGTCGGCAAACACATGAAAAAGCATGAAGCATATGCGCACAGTCGCCTGTTCACTAAGTAGTCGGACCAAGACGGTGGAGTTGATTGTGAGGCAACAACATGTGCTGGTAGCAAAAGAAAAGAACGATATAGGGGTGGGTTTTAAGCACAGTAGTGCTCCACGATTACCTGACAACGTCTAAGCTTAATGTTCCTTAGGACGGCGTAGCTTACGTGAATCTCAAGTGGTGTACTTAACCCTGAATGTGTGAACCAGAAGTGGCTTCGGGGATGCCTTCAAGTCTCTAATAATAAACTTGAAACTCCATGTTAGAAGATAAAGGTACTAGGGGTCTTGGCAATATTCACGAGATACTTGAAATTCTTAACTGCTTTCTGCAGAAGAAACCTGATAAGGGCAAAATCGGAGTAATATGTTCCAGAGGTCTCTTGTTTTCCTCCTCCATTCATGATAACTGTGGGCTCTTCCTGAAGCCCCGAGCGGCCAAATCTGGTCGATTTAGAAGCCACTGCCTCTTCCTTTTAAGAAGAGAATTTATTTTTCTGGTATGAATTATTTGGGAATTCTGAGGCTTGGAGAAGAGGTAGGAGTTAGCTGATTTTCTGAATACGACTTTCCCGATGTGAATCTTATTATTTTTTTATTTTTGGAAAGTAAACTAAACTTTTCAGTGTAATGCTGAGAAGTGCTCTTAATTCATTTGAGCAAAGCCATGGCTTGGATAACAGGAAAAGGCTTATAAATATGTCCCTTGTAAGGATTTGTCAGTATTCTTAGAGATGGTTTTTTCCTTATTGAGTCTCCGATACAAACTACGTGCCTTTTTAAAAGACAGTCACATCATTTAAAATCCGACTGATGATTTTTGCCTCTACCCACACCTCATTTACATGTCTGGCTAATTCATACCCAAATAAAATACTAACCTGACGTAAGAAAAAAAAATTACAATTAGTCCTTTCTAAAATCACAAAGCAGTCACTGCAAATAAATGGGCTAAATTCTTAGACACCAGGTGTCCTAGGGATCAATTGCTGGAGAAAAAAAAAAAAAAACCTTCATGGTCTCACGTTTACTTTCAGATGTTCAGAGTCGCACGGATTTGTCTCTTCACTCGGAACCGAGAGGGTTGTGATGCTATGGGAGGTCACACGCGTTACACGCACGTAGAAAGCAAAAAGCAGGGCAGCTTGTGACTAGTTTTCTGTAGAACTTCCAGACTATGACGCTAAGATTCAGTCCTGGTCCCGGGCTGGGTAAGGAAAACTAGACCAGCAGTGGCACGGAGGTGGCTTTGCTGCTGCCAGGGTTTGACGCCACGCCACTTCCTAATGCCTCTGCTGAAATAGCCATGATGACGTGAGAAGACTAAGGCTCTAAGCAGCAAGCGTTGCTCCACACCTGTCAGAGTGGCTAAAACCAACCCCACAAGAAGGAACAGGTGTCGGTGAGGACGTGGAGACAAAGGAACCCTCCCACACGGTTGGTGGCAATGCAAACCGGTGCAGCCACCGTAGCAAACAACACAGAGGTTTCTCAAAAAAATTCAAAATAGAACTTACCTTATGATCCAGCAATCCCACTACCGGGTGTTTACCCGAAGAACACAAGAACGCTAATTCAAAGGGATACACGCATGCCCATGTTTATAGCAGCACTAACTACAAGAGCCGAGATATGGAAGCAGCCCCAGTGTTCATCGATTGATGAACAGAGAAAGAAGAGGTCACATAGGGGCGCTTGGGTGGCTCAGTCAGTTGGGCGTGCGACCTCGGCTCAAGTCACGATCTCGCATTCATGGGTTCAAGCCCCGCATCCCGCCTTGTGCTGACAGCTCAGAGCCTGGAGCCTGCTTCGGGTTCTCTCTCTCTCTCTCTCTCTCTCTCTCTCTGTGTCTCTCTTTCTCTCTCTGCCCATCCCACGAGCGCACTCTTTCTCTCTCTCCCTCTCTCAAAAGTAAACAAACATTAAAAAAAATTTTTTAAGAGGTGGCATATATATATATATATATATATATATATATATATACTGTGGAATATTACTCAACCATAAAAAGGAATGAAATCTTGCCATTTACAATGACATGGATGGAGCTAGAGAGCATAATACTAAGCAAAATTGGTCAGAGAAAGACAAATACCCCATGATTTCACTCATACGTGGAATTTAACAGACCAAAAAAAAAAAAAAATGAGCAAAGGAAAAAAAGAGAGACACAGCAAGAAACAGACTCTTAACTACAGAGAACGCACTGATGGTTACCAGAGGGGAGGTGGGGGGGTGTATGTGTGGCTGAAACAGGTGATGGGGACTAAGGAGGGCACTTGTGATGAGCCCTGGGTACTGGATGCAAGTGTTGAATCACCATATTGTACGCCTGAAACTAATACAACACACTATGCTGACTACACTGGAACTAAAAGCTTAAAAGAAAAGTAATAAAATCTGGGGACACCTGGCTGGCACAAGTCGGAAGGGCACGCAGCTCTTGATCTCGGGGTCCCGAGTTCAAGTACCATGCTGGGTGTAGCGATCACTCAAAAACATAAATACACTTAGAAAAAAAATAAAGGTCGTTAAAAAATAAAAGAAGAAATAGATTTAAAGAGAAAGCATGTTTTCATTTGCCATTTCCAACTTATTCATAGAATTTAGATTTAAATAAAAGTGATGATAAATCTGCATCATCAGTGTCAAATTTCTAGACTCAACTGTATGTCTAAAGTTTGAAAATGTGAGAACTTGACCTCTCTTTTTCTTGAAGTATTTTTTACCGCCCTTGTTTTTTTATTAAGTAATCTACACCCAACGTGGGGCTCGAACTCAGGACCCCAAGGTCAAGAGTCACACACTCTGCTGGCTGAGCCAGCCAGGTGCCCCATGAGCTTGGTTTTTGGTGATTGATTCTTTTTATTATTATTATTATTATTAATGTTTATTTTTGAGAGGGAGAGAGCGTGGGGGAGGGTCAGAGAGAGGGAGACAGAGGATTCAAAGCCGGCTCTGTGATGACAGCAGAGAGACCCATGTGGGGCTGGAACTCATGAACCGTGAGATCATGACCTGAGCTGAAGTTGGGCACTTAACCGACGGAGCCACCCAGGTGCCCCTGATTCTTTTTTTTTTTAAGTTTATTATTCTGAGAGAGAGAGAGAGAGAGAGAGAGAGAGAGGCAGAGAGAGAGGGAGAGAGAGAATCTTAGGCTCCACACTCAGCGTGGAGCCCGATGCAGGGCTTGACCTCACAGACCGTAAGATAATGACATGAGCCGAAATTAAGAGCCTGGAACCTGCTTTGGATTCTGTGTTTCCCTCTCTCTCTCTCTCTCTCTCTCTGCCCCTCCCCCACTCATGCTCTGTCTCTCTCTCAAAAGTAAACATTAAAAAAAAATTTCACTGCCTGAAATGCCCTGACAGTGTTCTATGACTGTCGTCCAATAGCACTTAGAATAGAATCCAAACTCCTTGCTGTGACCCGCCCACAGAGCTCTGAATGGCCTTGCTTGCCTCTCCAGACTCATAGCAGACTGCCTCCTCCCAGTGCACCACTCTTCAGTCACACGGGCATTAGTTGTTTCTCATCCTGATCTCAGGACCTTTGCACGTGCCTTGGCCTGGGATGCTCCTTCCCCAGCCAAGCTGCACCTTTGTAATCCTTCAGAATGCTTCAGTATCGCCTACTGAGAATTCCTGACCATCTTAACCATGGTACAATGCCCCTCCTCCCTACCCAGCTGTCCTTCCATGCCTTCATCCCGGAGCCTTCTTCAGAGCAATGATGCACTCTAACACTATCTTGTGTTTGTGTGTTTGCTTGTCTTGTCCCCACCTCCCCCCACCCAGCAGTGTACAAGCTCCGTAACAGCCAGGCTTTCTCCTGGTCTCTGCTGTCTCTCCAATGCTTAGAGCGGTGACTGGCACGTGATAAACAAATACTTTTTCGGGACTGGGAAGAATCATCCAAAGGTGTCGTATTCTGTAAAGAACTCCGTATTTTTAGCGAAACGTGCGGAACTTCAAGTAGGACAAGGGAAGGGGGAGTAATGACAGTTATCTGTAATATAAAACCAAGGAGATAATATTTTGCAACTACAAGGCTCACAGGTAGAGTTAATCTCTGTTTGGGGACATAAAAATTATATTATTGCAGTTTTATCACATCCTTGCTCATTATCGTCATGGGGAACTGGATTTGAATTATAATAAAAAGGCCTTGGTAAGATATGTTAAACTTTCTAACAGTTAATCACCAGGACATCTCAGAGGGGAGCCTATGGAATCCACGTTTCTGGAAATCTTACTGGATGTAAAATGTCTTTCTTAAATGAATTATGTCAAATTTCCTTGGGAAAACACCTTGATTTGATTTCTTCTTTTTCTTAATTTTTCTTAATGTTTATTTATTTTTGAGAGAAAGAGAACGTGAGCAGGGGAGGAGCAGAGAGTGAGGGAGATACAGAATCTGAAGAAGGCTCCAGGTTCTGAGCCATCAGCACAGAGCCTGACGCGGGGCTCGAACTCACGAACCTTGAGATCATGACCTGAGTCGAAGTCGGACGCTCAACTGACTGAGCCACCCAGGCACCCCCACCTTGATTTGATTTCTAATATGACTTGTTCTCTGACTTCCTTACACTCTTCTTCCCTGTCATTTATTCTCTCTACCTGCTCTGCAAACAACTGGAAAAGTTTACCAAAATTGTGTGTCTTTACAAACGTGTTTGGGTCCCTTCCAATCTGACGAGACATGGTCCCATTAACCATTCGAATGATCTCCGTCTTTGATGACAAGGAAGAAATGAGAGCCGGATTCAAATGCAGATGCCAGCACCCCTGTAGGGATTTGGACCAGTTGGCATGAAGACTGTATTTCGTGTATGTATTTACCAATATTTCTGTTACAAATTCAGTCTTAACACCAAGGCCAGTTCTAGTTGGGTGTAGAAATCACCCAGAATGATGGTAGCAGGGATAATGGTGAAGTCAGTCACCTCTTCAAATGAATCAGCGGGAGCGTGCGAGTATATCCATGGAATACGAGAACAGGTCTGCAAGTCTTAGACTTTTTCTATCTGCGTCCCATGCCATTGGGAGTTTGTTTATCAAACTTTCTGAAGCGGGGCCCCTGGCTGGCTCAGTCGGTGCAGCATGTGACTCTTGACCTCGGAGTTGTGAGTTCGAGCCCCCACATTAGGTATAGAGATTACTTGAAAAGAAAATCTTAATGGGGGTCACCTGGGTGGCGGCTTAGTGGGTTGAGCCTCCAACTTCCACTCAGGTCATGATCTCATGGTTCGTGAGTTCGAGCCCCGCGTCGGGCTCTGCGCTGATGGCTTGGAGCCTGGAGCCTGCTTCAGATTCTGTGTCTCCCTCTCTCTCTGCCTTTCCCCCACTCATGCTCTGTCTCTCTCTCAAGAATAAATAAACATTAACAAAATTTTTTTAAATCTTAATGGTAGTTTCATGTTTGCGTGGATTCCCTGTATGTATCCCTATTAAATTTTATTTTTCTCCTGTGAAACAAATCTAAAAAAAAAAAGAAAAACTTTCTGAAGCATTAGTTCATCTGCTCATTCATTCAGTGAATCCAAACTATGGGCCAGACAGGTTTTTAGGTCTGGAAATACAGGGATTAACAAGAGGAAATTGAGGGAGAAAGAGACAATACTCATATATTTTTATTTTATTTTTTAATGTTTATTTTTGAGAAAGAGCACGTTCATGTGCGAGCAGAAGGAGGGGCAGAGAGAGAGGGGGACAGAAAGAGGGGGACAGAGGATCCAAAGCAGGCTCTGCGCTGACAGCAGAGAGCCTGACGCGGGGCTCAAACCCATGAACCATGAGATCGTGACTTGAGGTGAAGTCAGATGCTTAACTGACTGAGCCACCCCAGTGTCTCTCATATATTTTTAAAAGATAGATTCAGATAGTGCTGGAAATAAATCAAATCAGGGTGATTTCCTAAAGACAAGTAAAAAAAAAATTTTAATGTTTTTATTTTTGAGAGAGAGAGAGAGAGAGAGTGCGAGCAGGGGACGGGCAGAGAGACAGGGAGACATGGCATCTGAAGCAGGCTCCAGGCTCCCAGCCATCAGTACAGAGCCCGATGCAGGGCTCAAACTCACAAACCTTGAGATCATGACCTGAGCCGAAGTCAGACGCTTAACTGATTGAGCCACCCAGGCGCCCTGACAATATTTTTAAATTTCATTTTATTTACTTTTTTAGGTGTACTTATTTACTTATTTTGAGAGGGAGAGAGCACCAGTGCACACGAGTGAAGGAGGGGCCGGGGGGGGGGTGGGGGGGTGGGAGAGAATCTCAAGCAGGCTCCACGCTGTCAGCATGGAGCCCGACTCAGGGCTCAGTCCCACGACCCTGGGATCATGACCTGAGCCGAAACCGAGAGTTGGACGCTCAACCGACTGAGCCACCCAGGTGCCCTGAAAGTTGAGTTGTGAACAGAGTGGTGATGCAATCTGATTTCTTTTTCAAAGGGATATTTCTTTTTTTTATTTTTAATTTTATTTTTTTTATTTTTGAGAGAAAGAGAGAGACAGAGTGAAAGTTGGGGAGGGGCAGAGAGAGAGGGAGAGACACAGAATCAGAAGCAGGCTCCAGGCTCTGAGCTGTCAGCGCAGAGCCCGATGCGGGGCTCAAACCCACACACTGTGAGATCACGACCTGAGCCAAAGTCGGATGCTTAACCGACTGAGCCACCCAGGCGCCCCTCAAAGGGATATTTCTAACTGCTGCATAGAGAATGAACTAGAAGAAAGAGCAGAAAGGAGGCTGTCTTGGTCGTCCAAGCAAGCAAAGATGGTGGCTTGGACTAAGGTCGTAGCTGCAGGAGTGGTGACAAATGATCGTGTTCAGGACATATTTTGGAGGTGGGGGAACAACCGAAGGCTTCTGTCTCAGCCACCTGGTTTGAGATGTCTATCTGACATGTGCACGAGATGTCAAACGGGCAATTTGATATGTCTTTAAAGCTCGGGATTGGAGTCAGAGCTGGAGGTTTCGATTTGGTGACATCAGAATATAGACGATATTTAAAGGCGGGAGACTGGATGAAGCGACTTCCAACATTCCTGCCACGTCTGGTTCTGTTTGCTCTGTCTCTTCAAACTGGTTTTTGCCATTTAATGTCTCATCATTTTTTTATTTTCTGTTGTCTTTTTAAACAATGTTTGTTTATTTTTGAGAGAGAGAGGGAGAGAGACAAAGTGCGCACGAGTCAGGGAGGGGCAGAGAGAGGGGGGGACAGAGAATCTGAAGCAGGCGCTGCGCTGACAGCACAGATCCCGATGTGGGGCTCACATTCACGGACCACGAGATCACGACCTGCGCTGAAGTCAGACGCTTACCTGGCTGAGCCACCCAGGTGCCCCTTTCTTTTCTTCTTTTAAAGATTTTATTTTTAAGTGATCTCCACACCCAATGTGGGGCTCAACCCCACAACCCCGAGATCAAGGGTCTGATGCTCCATCAACTGAGCCAGCCAGGATCCCCTGGTGTCCCCAAAACTTAACTACTTACTAATTGCCTCCTGTTGACTGGAAACCTTGCCGATAAAATAGTCAATTAGCGCACATTTTGTATGGTATATGTTTTATAAACTGTATTCTTACAATAAAGTAAAGCTAGAGAGAAGAAAATGTTATTAAGAAACGCACAAGGAAGAGAAAATGCGTTACATTCCAGGAATGTACTGTATTTATTGAAAAGAATCTATGTATTAGTGGCCCCGTGCTGTTCAAACCCGTGTTCAAGAGTGAAGTTTCCTTCCTCCAGGTCAGTTAGGCTCTGATAAAAACCGGGCTAGCTCATTTCTCTTGAAGGCAGACCTTGTTAAGAAACACAGAATGCTCTGGTGTGTTCCCTGTGGTTCGCTTCCCCCATTCGCCCTGCCAGAAACACGAGGGGGCATTTTTCTCGGATATTCAGTGTGAGAATCTGGCCAAGCTCCTAGAGCTAAAACTCACAAAGCTGTGGGGAGCCACCAGTGATCGGGTCCCCCTGGAGCCTTCGGTGTCTCAGACGTGTCCACGCTGAGCCTCCAGCAATGCGTCAATTACACGTCCGGTTTTGCGGCCCAGCCCTGCTTCTCTCTCTCTCTGTCTCAAAATATTCAAAAGACTCTGGGGCCAGTTCACCCGGACGGATGCAATCAGGTGGCCTTTGGCTGCGTAATTTGATGGATCGCTGCGAGTTGTCTGGCACAACATTGTGTCCAGCAGTTTCCCCAACCTCATCCTACCGGGACCAAACACATCCCGTACTCGTGCTCGCTTTGGGAAATGGGCTGGCTTTTAAGTGCATTGCGCAGAACTGTCTACATAAAAGTCGCCTATTCAGTAGCAGCGGAAATCAGGCACACTGCAGAGGTGAGCGGCAGCCCTGATCGGTTCTGGAGCACGTGTGAACACGCCCTCGGGACTCCCAGAAACACTCGGGGGCGGGGGTGGGGGCGGGGGGGGGGCAGGAAGCGGACCCGAAAAGGACTTAGGAGACCTGCGAATGTAGGTGATCAACGGAGCTCGGATCATTTGAGCACTAAATGTCAATGTGATCTCATTCGTACGCAGGAACCCAAGAGGCTCTGGTGACGTGCTCCTAGGGCGGTGCTTCTTAAACATTAGCAGGTCTGGGCCTCAGATTCAGTAGGTCTGGGGTAGAGTCTGAGATTCTGCCATTGCTAACAAGCTCCCAGGTGGCTACTGTCGCTGCTGGTCTCCATAGGAGTCTGGCCTCGGAGAAGTGGGGCACAGAGAGGCTGATTCCTTCTCAGTGGAGGAGGTCAGGAAAGGCTTCATAGGAAGGGTATGTGAGCTGCAAAGATGCATGGATGTAAAGATGTGTTGGGCCTGCCAACAACAGGAGTCGTCGAAGGGCACTCGTTTTTCATGGTGGTGACAGCTCCAGCTAACTTGATCATGTGGCAATTGACATTGTTAACACAACTGTAACGAACACATCTGCTGTGCTGGCGACCATTCCAAGGAAATACCGACCTCAGGTAATGCAATCCTAATGGATGTGTTAATTTCAGTAAATAAATATGATGGGGAAAGATTTGAATGACCCTTGGCTATTTCTGTACTGCAAATTTAGATTATGGAAATCCTAATTCCTTTATAACACTTTAAAAAAAATTTTAGTTGTTTATTTTTTTAGTAATCTTTACACCCAATGTGGGGCTCGAACTTAATGACCCTGAGATCAAAACCACATGTTCTTCCGACCGAGCCAGCCAGGCACCCCTAATTCACTTATAAAAGAGGAGAAGAAGGGACATGAGTGTTTCGTTTCCTGCCATAAAATATAATAAAGTTTTAATAAATACTTTAGATAAATATCCACCTTACCTCCTCCAGACATCCTTTGCTTATTTAATAGCTGCAGCCTCTACCCATGTGATGAAGAGAGAATTTTACTGTACTTCCTTATAGATTGACATTCTTTAGTTCGGCTTAATTTTGTTCTGTTTTTCTTTTGTTGTTGTTGTTGTTCTGTTTTTGAACTAAGCAAAAACCAAGAGCATTACCAGTCCCTCTGGAGGCTTGTGCAGATGAACAGTCTTCATGTTGAAACCTCGCAGTTGCCTTGTAATGATCTTGTTAAAAATCAGAAATCTGCTTTTGGAGCACCTGGCTGACTCCGTCAGTAGAGCATGTGACTCTTGATCTCAAGATCATCAGTTCAAGCCCCACGTTAGCTATGCGCCTACTTAACAACAACAACAACAACAACAACAACAAAATATATATATACACATGAAACAATAAAATAAAAAATCTGTTTTTGTTAAATGCAGGTTTATTTTTACATATCTTTTAGTATTTCTTTAAGATAGACTTTATAGGGGCGCCTGGGTGGCTCAGTTGGTTAGGCATCCAACTTCGGCTCAGGTCATGATCTCGAGGTCCTTGAGTTTGAGCCCCACATGGGGCTCTGGGCTGACAGCTCGGAGCCTGGAGCCTGCTTTGGATTCTGTGTCTCCCTCTCTCTCTGCCCCTCCCCACTCACGCTCTGTCTCTCTCTGCCTCTCAAAAAATGAATAAATGTTAAAAAAATTTTTTTGAAAAGATAGACTTCATAAAGGGGCACTGGGTGGCTCAGTTGGTTAAGCGTCCAACTTTGGCTCAGGTCATGATCTCGCAGTTCTAACCCCGCATCGGGCTCTATGCTGACAACTCAGAACCCACTTCGTTTCAGATCTTCTGTCCTCCGCTCTCTCTGCCCCTCTCCCCCTTGCACGTGCACACACACATGCACTGTCTCTCTCTGTTTCTCAAAAATAAACATTAAAAAAAATAGATGTCGTAAAGTAGGTTTCCTGCATCATAAATCATATGTATTTGACATTTTGATTGATGTTGCCAAACTATGCTCCAGAAACATGGAAGTCACACCAGCACTCAGCACCACTGTGTGTGACCGTGTTCGGTTGCCCCTAAAAGAAGGTTTTAGGAGTGAAAAGAAAGGGGGCAAGTAGAGACAGTGACCAGCTGTTCCAGGAGTTCACGTTCAAGGAGTGTTGCTGAAGGGGAACAGAGGAATGGAAATAGAGGTGGCCGGGTTAACAAAAATGGGAGATACGTGGGCATATTTGGTGATAGAAACGAGCCAGTAGAGACAGAGAAATTGAAGCGGGAGGGAAAGGGGTAACCGCTTAAGATGAGCCCCTCACTCGACTCATTGCCAAATGAATAGGCAATTGTCTCAGTACCATCAATTGATGAATCCTGCTGTTCCCTATTGATTTGAAATCTTAAAAAGAGGACATTTTCCCCCATGTGCTTTACACATTGTTCCCAGTCAGTTTGCAAGTTATAGTCATTGCTATTTACCCGTCTTTTTTTTTTTTTAAGTTTATTTATTTATTTTGACAGAGAGAGAGAGAGGGAGGGAAAGAGAGAATCCCAAGCAGGCTCTGCGGTGTCAGCACAGAGCCCAACGCGGGGCTCGAATAATCCACGTGAGATCATGACCCGAGCCGAGATCGAGAGTCAGACGCTTCACTGAGCCAGCCAAGCACCCCTGTTATTTACCTGTCTTATTTCAGCAATTACGTTATCAGTTTGTGAAAACTCTTCTTCTCCGATCACCTTTTTTTTCATAGCAGAATGATTTTGTTCTATGGATGCAAGATTCTCTTGGACATGTCTCAAAATGCCGATTCGAAGTTTTGAAACGTTTTCCACATTAACTTTCCCCTCCAAAGTCAGTTCGTTTGCTTGTTCATGTTAGTGTTTCTCTGTCACGCTGTTGGTTTTGCTTCAACGTCTGGTGATTGGCCATTCATCTGAAGGACTAGATGACTACAGTTTGGCGCCGGGTTTGGGGTCCTCTGCAGTTGTGAAAGGCACTGTTCACCTGATGGGTTTTCTCTCTGAAAGCGACAGAGCTGCGCAAGTGAACGTTTGGGGGCGGGGGGGGGGGGGGGGGGGGGGGACGGGTGTGCCCACAGCAGGGTTCCCATTTGTGAAGCGTGCATAGGAAAGAGGTTGCCATCGGTGTCGGACCGGACGTATCGAGTTTCAGGGGATGTTCTGCCAAGATGCCTTTTGTCTCTACATTCTCATGGCTGACCCCCCAATTACCTGGGCACTCCCTACTGTCTCCGACCACAAAGTCCAAGCGGGGCTCCGTCTCTGGGCACAAGAAGTGCTTTATTTATAAAGCTGTTCTCACTGGCTGTAGCCAGGGGTGAACACTACAGCAAGACACTGTGCACAGAGTTGGAGAACGGCCCATCTGCCTTGGCAGACTTATAACTAACTTCTCTGCTTTCTGCTCCATGACTCACTCTAGCCTCTACTAATTCAGAGCTTTTCCTGGGGCTCTGTTTGAAAGATTCTCAGTCGTTTCTCCCATATTCCTTCTCTCATCCCTGTGTTAGCAGGGTGTGGGTTCCACATTATAACTTCCAGAAGTTGCTTTATTATTCCTGAAAGGTCACATAACCGTGGTTTAGTGCACCGGCTCTAGAGTCAGACGGCTTGGCTGGGACAAGCTCTTAACCTCTCTGTGGCTCTGTTTGCTAATTGTTTTTCCAGTGTTAAAGTCTAGTTTATTGATATTGCCTTATTGGGCTAGCCCAAGAATCAGCAAACAGTTTTTCTTTTTCTTTTTAAATTGTTTTTGATGTTTATTTATTTTTGAGAGAGAGAGAGACAGGAAGTGCCAGGGGGGAGGGGCAGAGAGAGAGAGGGAGACACAGAATCCGAAGCCGGCTCCAGGCTCCGAGCTGTCCGCACAGAGCCCCACGCGGGGCTTGAACTCACAAACCGTGAGATCATGACCTGAGCCGAAGTTAGACGCTCAACCGACTGAGCCACCCAGGCGCCCCTTCTTTTTCTTTTTTATTGGAATGTAGTTGACATAAGAATGTATTCGTTTCAGGTGGACAACATAGTGATTCATTTATATACATTACGAAGTGATCGCTGAGATAAATCTAGCTGCCATCTGTCACCATCCGGTGTTGTTACAATATTATTAACTATATTCCCTATGCCGCACTTTACAGCCCCGCGACTTACTTATTTTGTAACTGGAAGTGTGTACCTTTTAAAGCCCTTGCCCTTTTCACCCATCCCCCTCTGTTTACTCATCTTTCAATTTAGATAATAATTGTAACTTTTCTGGGTTTTTGTCCTTCTTTTTATATTTCTTCTGGCATTTTCTCAGGGTTTTGGAAGGACGACGAGATTAAATATGTGAACTCTGTCCATCACCTTGAACTGGAAGGGAGCACTTGCATTTGAAAACAATAAAAATGGACGTTCTAGGTGGCTAATTGTCTACCATTTTGAATTTCACAATATCTTAGTTTACTTAGAATAGCACAGCCATAGGAAATCCTAGAGACCCTCTAATAGAGTACTCAGTCTTTAAAAATGAGCAAAGACTGGGGTGCCTGGGTGGCTCAGTTGGTTGAGCGTCTCACGATCTCATCGGGCTCTGTGCTGTCGGCACAGAACCTGCTTTGGATCCTCTGTCCCCCTCTCTCCCTGCTGGTTCTCTCTCTCTCTCTCTCTCTCTCTCTCAAAAATAAACAAATATTAAAAAATAAAATAAAATGACATCTTTAAAGAAAAGAAAAAGGAACAACAAACTTATTGGACCCCCTCCCGTACCCCCAGACTCTGCTCGATCTCTCCTCCCCTTTTCACTTCCAAATTCCTGCAAAAAACTTCCTCGTTGCCAGTCTTTTCCTCTTGTCCCACCTCACTCGCATCTGCCTCTGGCCACATCCCTCCTTAAGATCACATATGATCTCCATGTCACAAAATCCAGCAGAAAATTCTCGGGCCCCAGACTCTTGCAGTTCTCAGCAGCATTGGCCCCAGGTGACCAGCTCTGTCATCTTGAAACATGTCCTTTGGGCTTTAGGACGCTAACACCCTCCTGAGTTTTATCCCGCTTCCTTGCCCGCTCCTTCTGGGGGTAATGTTTGCTGGCTCATGGCCACTACCCCGCCTCGGACCTCTCTCCTCACCGACCGGTGTCGTGTCTTCTCGGACGGCTCAAAGACTCCTCAAAATCAACACGTTCAAACAGCAATCTTTCTTTTCTCTCCCAAAGAAGACACTCTTGCAATGTTTCATAGCTCAGTGAGAGGCACACCAATCGATCAAGTGATGCACTAGCCAGACCCAGCGGTTATCTTTGGTCCCCTTCCCCCTCTGGATCCAATTCAGCACCAAATCTATTTTATTTTCTAAATACGTCTTGAATCCGTTCACTTCTCTCTACATCCACCTCCTTCCCCCCAACCCCCAGATGCAGCTATCACCATACCTCCCCCAGACTACTTGAGCAGCGCTCTGACCGGTCGGTCAGTCCGTGTCGCCTTGATCCTGCAACGCTTTCTCTACATCACAGCCAAGACGGATGGCTTCAGCACACATCTGATTGGGTCATTTCCCCTCCCCCCACTCCCCCCACACTCCTCCACACAGACCTCCACCAAATCCTTTAATAGCTTCTTTTTATTCCTAGGAAAAAATGCAAACTATCTCAACGTGGCCTGCAAAGCGCAGCTTGGCCCAGACCCCTGCTCGGCTTTCCACTTCCTCTGGCACCTGGTGCTCCCCCTACTGTCTCCATTGCGAATGCTGCTGCCCTTTCCCCTTTCCCTCTGTTTGCCAGGCCGCTCCCACCACAGGGCCTTTGCACTAGCTATGACCACCCCCCAACCCCCCTCAGCCCCGCTTTGGGTGGTTCGCCGTTTCTCAGCCTGTCAGATCTCAGGTCCGGCGTTAGTTCCCCAAGGAAGACAGTGTTCCCTGATGAAGTCAGAGCTGCTTATCAGTGGCGCTTCTGTGCCCCGACATTGGCTTATTACCATTGCAGATGTGCGTTCATCTGGTGCATAGTTGAATCATTTCTCTCTCCCCCGTCACTCATTCCTTCATCCGGCAGATATTCACCGAGCCCCTACTGTATAGCGGGCGTTATTTTAGAAGGGGAGGCAAACTGTAAACAAATAAATATGCAACATGACGTCAAGCAGCAAGAAGTGCTATGAAGAACTGAGAAATGGGCTAATAGGACAGAGAATACGGGATGCTGCTGACGTGGGATAGGGCACTTCAGAAGCCTTCTCAAAGTGACCCAGTGGGGGCGCCTGGGTGGCTCAGTTGGTCCAACCCCAGACTCTTGATTTTGGCTCGGGTCCTGATCTCACGGTGTGTGACAGTGCGGAGCCTGCTTAAGATTCTCTCTCCCTCTCTCTCCGCCCCTCCCATACTTGTGCTCTCTCTGTCTCTCTCAACGTAAAAAAAAAAATAAAAATAAAAAGTAACAAAGTGACTGAGCGGAGAGGTAACGAGAGGGCAAGTCCCAAGGGCGTGTGGGGGTTGGGCATCCCAGGGAGAGGATGTTGACCCCATTCAAGGAAAGGCCGAGAACCCTGCAGGGCTGGAGCTTAAGGGAGGGGAGGGTGGGGAGAGCTGCCGAGAACAGGGGGTGGGGGCAGTTCCTTCCCTTGGGCCCTTGTCACCGGGACGTGGGAAGAGAAGCCAGTAGAAACTTCTAAACAAGGAGTGACTCGATTCTACGCATGTTCTAAAATGATCCCTCGTGCTGTCTTGAGGTGTTTGGACCAAGAAGGGCCACGGGTGGAAGGAAGGAGCCCCGTTAGGCTCCGGGGCGGTGCTGAGGAGAAAGGATGGGCGCTCAGACCTGGGCGAGCCTGGGGGAGGTGGTGGGAAAGCGATGCATTTTGAAGGTAGAACTTGCGGGAGTCGTTGATGTGTTTTTCTCCAAACCCTCCAGTGGGTTTCCTTTTCACTTGGCGCAAAAGTCAAAGCCCAAGCGTGGCCCGTGGGGCCCTCTGATGTGGCCCCGTCTCCCTCGCCTCCCTCCTCTCCAGCCCCTTCTGCGAACAGACCAAGCACGAGTCCCCCCTTCTGCCTTTGGTTTCCCTCGGATATCAGGGAAAGCGGAAACGCACACGGTGTGCTCCCTCAGGGTTCTGCTCCAATGTCACTTTGTCGGAGAATCCTGTCTCCGTGGTCCCGTACGTCCCCCTTCCCTGCTTCCTTTTCCCGGCTCACTGCTCTTTGCGGCACTGACTGCCGTCTGACACACACACGCCGCACACGTGTCTGTGAACACCCCGGCACGTAAGCTGGGTGTGTATTCCTTCCGTGACGGCGGAGATTTGGTCTCCCTCTGGGGCCCACGGAAGCCCGTGACACGTCCGGAATTCTCGGGGTGTGGGCTCCCGTCTTCTTCCCTCGGGGAGAGAGGGCGAACGCTGGGATGGGCCGAACACACTTTCCCGGTCCCTGAGAGTGAAGGTGACTGATGTTCTAGACGCCGGTGACTCTGTGTGTGGTTTCCGGCAAACAACTGGCCGCCTCCTTTAAGAGACAATATCACTAAGTGCTTTTTTTTTAATGCAAAAAGAAAGAAATAAAAAAGAGCTCCCTCTGTTCCTCATTCCTGCAGGTGCCCAACCCGAAGGACTTGTCGGAGTGCATTTTCTGCATTCTTAATAGATAGCCAGCAGGAAATGCCTCCTATAGCCCGGGCTGGAGGGGTAGAAAGTAGCGAGGGGAGGGTACAAAATCCCCAGCCCCTGCTTCCGCAAGCCCTGAGCTGCTCCAAAGTGGGCCAGGCGACTCTGACCACCCCTACGCACCTTTGCCCAGCCCTGGGATCTTGCTGTCTCAGTTTGATGGTCAGGAGTTAAGGTAAGAGAAGCTGGTGACTTTGGGGCGGGCGGGGGGGGGGGTGGCAAGGAGTGATGGAAATTCAACCGTGAAGGAATCGGGGCGGAGAAGCGGTGAGCATCCCACACTTTGCTCACTGATAGACGATCTGGTCCCTTTGGGGCTTTCGTGCCAAGTGGCGACCTCTCTGACACGACACCCCACCCCCCGCCCGAGGTGCCTGGTACCATTCTGCAGACGGGTGGGAACCGCGTCCCTGCAGGCAGACCGCTGGCATAGGAGTCCTTGTTGGAGTATTTGTGCAGAAGTTTGGCCATTATTTTGAGGTTGAGTTGGAGCGCTTGGCGCCTTTGTCGTTTCCGTGCTGGGGACATCGCAAGCGACCAGGGTACTTTTGTGATTATGCTATTCTAGCCGCACAGCTGGCAAAGCTTGACCTTAGGGTTTTGTCTGCAAGAGGCTTTTGCTACAAGCCGGGGACTGGGACCGGGCCGTCTCCCGGAAGGTCCCACCCTCTCTCCGCCTCGTGGCTCTTCTCTGGGTTCCAGGTTTGCAGTATCCCCTTCTCTTCAGCCAGACCCCAGTTCACTCCTGGAGTCATTTGGGGATGGAACTGCCCGTGTTCCTCCCGAGGTGCCGTGAGATGCAGCTTTGCAAAGGCTGTAGATGGTAACATTACTCTGAATTTCATAGCCCTCCGAGGGGGCTACGAACATTCCCACAGAGGTGTGGGTGCCGGCCGGACGCTTGCCCTTGAGCTAGATGCAGAGACGTAACCCATGGTTTCCCTTGGGGACGTGCGTCCGTGTGTTCGGGGAGGACGAGATAGGGCAGAGGTAGCAGTTGTGGCTTGTTCAAGATCCCACTTGCGTAAGGTCTGATCCTTCCAAGATGATGGGGATGAGGCGTTGCCTCTGGCTCTCTCAATAACCTTTCCTGGCTGTGGCCAGCGGCCTGTGGTCTCTGTGCTCTTTACCCGAGGAGACGAGGGCCGTGCTCCAGGGCCCTGATGTCCCGAAGGGTCCAGCCGGCTGTGGCTTCAGGGAGACTCCGCAAAGACAGATTTGCAAGCTGTGTCAAGCCTGAGCTGAGATCAGTGGCCACTGGCATTTCCAGGGGTAAAGCCGTGAGTCCTGCAAAGGTGCGAAGCAGCCCTCGCAAGTAGAGGCTTTACGGAGGCGCCTGGAAGGGGTGTACAGATGTTCTGCTTGTATCCCCCAAAGGAAACCAGGTGGCTGCTTTAGGGCCTGGCTCCAGGTTCCCTAGATATCAGAAGCCAAGCCTTTACGTTTGGTAGACTGGGGCGGACGGAGGCTCATAGAAGGGGACTGTTAGTCCCACCAGGTAAGGGACGGTGGGGAAAGGACAGACACTGAAGCTAGAGAGGGTTCAAATCCCAGCTCTGCCTGCCACAAGCCTAGCTGTGCGGCCTGGGTAGTTCATTTCCCCTTCTGGGCCCCCATATTGCTCATCTGCAAAATGGGGTAATAGTACCTGCGCCGAGGGCTGTAAAGACTGGAGAGAATATCCGTATAGCTTCAGGCACCGAGGAGGTATTTCGTAAACCGCGGCTTTAGAAAAAGCGCTGCCTCCCAACATTTATCATGACCTTATGCTCCGTAACAGCTTTGCTTTCCTTTTTTTTTCTTTCTTTTGCTGTGTTTTCATACAACTGTGTCCATTTAAGGTGTTCCGTGTTAATTTGATAAATGTATACATTGTCATAGGATGGCCCCTCTAGTGATCATGCGTAACCCCACGTAGTTACTTTCTATTCGGCAGCTGGAATAGTTTAGTTCTAGTCTCTGCAAATCCGAGGATTATACTGCGATAGGGTTGTGTGTGCGTTCTCTGTACGGTCTCAGGTCTTTGGGGTTTATTTACTCCTTATAACTTTGTATCCTAAACAAGACTTGCCCGGTTCCCACCCGCCCCCCAGCCGCTCGTAATCATCACTTTAATCTCTGTTTCTATGAGTTTGGCTTTTTAAAATTCCGCACACTAGTGATATTATACGGTACACTTGACTTTTGAACTACAAGGGTTTGAACTGCGTGGGTCCACTTATGCAGTCTTTTTTTTTTTTTTTTTTTTTTACAGTGCAGCTCTGTAAATGTATTTTCTCTTCCTTACGATTTTCTTTACGTTTCTTTTCTCTGACTTTACTGTAAGAATGCAGCGCATAATACATATACAAAATATGCGGTTAAGTGACTGTTTACGTTACCAGTAAGACTTCCGGTCAACAGTGGGTTATTCGTAGTCAGCATCCCAAACTCATAATGTGCTCAAGGATAACACCTTTGTTTTATTTCTGCAATGCTGAGTATCTGGATAGAGCACGTGCTTTAAAAAAAGTTTTTTTTCAATGTTTATTTATTTTTGAGACAGAGAGAGACAGAGCATGAGCGGGGGAGGGGCAGAGAGAGAGGGAGACACAGAATCCGAAGCAGGCTCTGGGCTCTGAGGTGTCGGCGCAGAGCCCGACGCGAGGCTCGAACTCATGGGCCGTGAGATCAGGACCCGAGCCGAAAAGTCAGGACGCTTAACCGACTGAGCCACCCAGGCGCCCCGCATGTGCCTTTTTTAATCGAGGAATAATTTACCTTTAGTGAAATGCGCAGATCTTAAGCGTACCATCTGATGGATTTTGACAAACGCGTACTCCCACATAGGACATTCACCCTCAAGATGTAGGACATTTTGAACACCCGTGAGAGTTCCTCGTGCCCCTTCCCAATTTCCACCCTACAGCCAGCCACTATTCTGATTTCTACCCCCACAGGTTATTTCTGCCAGTCTCGTGTAAGTGGAATCCTACAATATGTGGTCTTTTGTGTCTGGGTGTTTTTTTTTTTTCACCCAACATAGTATTTTTGTGATTCTCCACGCTGTTGTGTGAATGGGTAGTTTTTTCCTTTTTCATTGTTGAATGACATTCCATTATACGATAGTGTCACAGCTAGTTTATTTATAATCCTGGTGATGGGCATTTGGCTCATTTCCACTTTTTGGCTACTATAAATAAAGCCGCTATGAATATCCTATACAAGTCTTTGTACGGACATATGTTTTCATTTCTCCCGGCTCTATGTATCTAGAAGTAGGATTGCGGGGTCATATATATAGCAAGCATATGTTCAACTTTATAAGAAACTGCCGAACACTGTTTCAGAGTGGTTGTTGGCATGTTTTTTTTTTTTTAAATAAGTATACAAAGGGTTCATTTTTCAGGTCGGGCCTGGTGATGCTTACTTAGCGTGGCTGTCCACCAGGGCGAAACAGAACGATGTGCTCAATTGAAAGCTGTGTTGTTATGAAGGCTTCATGACGGCAGAGCCCAGTTATGACTGGGGCCAGAATGAGTCGGAAAGGAGAACTTTTTGGAAGGGTCCCCTGCTCATCACAATCGATTGACACTAGGAACCTAAAAGAATGGGCTGCAGAATTCATCGTCTCCAACCTCTTAATTTTACTCAAGAGGAATCTGCATCCCAGAGAGGCTATGTGCCTCCCTCCAAATCACACAGCTGAGGAAAACCCCAGGTCTTCTGACTCCTAATTGGTATGATTGCCTTGCGCTGTGCTT
Organism: Panthera pardus; assembly: GCF_024362965.1. Classification (NCBI taxonomy): domain Eukaryota; kingdom Metazoa; phylum Chordata; class Mammalia; order Carnivora; family Felidae; genus Panthera; species Panthera pardus. Next base: position 7,812,992 of record NW_026526843.1, read on the forward strand.
TCTCTGCATGACATGGCATTGAGGCACTCGGCCATTGTTTAGTGACTAGAGAAGAACACAGAACATAGCTATTGAACTGTAATCATTTCCATCATATTCACAAGAATGAATAAAAGTGCTTTTAGCCAGAGCACCTTGGCAAGTGGGGTTGGGGGGGCCAAAGGTTAAGAAGCACAGGCTACTTCTCTAGTAAAGCAAGGCCACGCAGGAGGTCTTGAGTGCTCACTGTGTGCCCAGTCCTGGCTTTGGTGCGAGAGGACAGTCTCTGCTCCAAAGGAGCTCATGGTTAGGATACAATGATGGAAGCCAAGTTTAAGGCAATTCAGCAAAGGGCTATCGAGCTTCTACGGCGTCCCGGGCATTTTTCTAGGTGTGGAGCATCTGGCGGCCAAGGGGGTTGACATCCTGGCAATCTTTCAAAAGCTTTTCACCAACGTTGCCATATATATTAGTGTAAAGCATGTTCGTTCTTGAGATGTGTGTTCGGTTCAGAATTTATGTGTCCGGAGGCCTTAGGACCGGTGCTGTTTTTAGTTGCTCGTGTCCAGCACGGGGTGGGGGGTGGGTGCAAGGATCAACAGCATCAGGGGGCGGGGAGAATTCGATGTGTCTCATTCCCTTGCACGAAAGCGGTCAAGGCAGAAAGCAATGCTTGTTATGAAAAGTGGAATCTTCGAATACCCACTGGATTGCTTAGTCAAGCTGTCCGGGGAGGGGGATCCACATGCAGTTCCGGGTCAGTGTTGGCTCCTTTGTTTTGCAGGAGGAAGGCACTAACCCAGGAGGCAAGTTACAGTTTGGGCCTCAGTGGCTTTTTTTTTTTTTTTTTTTTTTAACTCCCTGCTGTTCTTGTAGTGGAGTTGCCGGATCCTCCTCATCTGAGGCTCTTGAGGACCCCTTCGGCGCTTTGTAGACTCTTGTCTTGGTCCCTGAACGTTGATCACACAGGGCTCCTCTCCTGGTGCTCAGACCAGCGCAGCGGGGTGGACGAGCTCCCCGACGCCGCTCAGGGGCCCGGGTTCCCTGGAAGCATCGTGAGAGCTTTTGGGGTGCTTGCCCCCCAGGGGCCCCTCATCCAAACGATAGCCAAGCCGCTCGGAAAAATGGTGCCAGTAATGTTTTGTGTTCGATCTGCAGCTGTCATCTGCGTCCCTCACGATGGAAGAAACGGGGAAGACCGCTATCCAGCTGCAGAGACCCATAAAGACTGAGTGGAATTCTCAGTGCGTCCTTTTCACCTATTTCCAAGGGGACATCGGCAGCGTAGTGGACGAACACTTCTCCAGGGCTCTGAGCAGTGTCAAGAGGCCCCAGCAACTGAGCCCCTCGAGCCAGAGTGCAGATGTGATCCTGAGGAACGGTGAGCAGGCTGGGTGGGAGGAAGCTGGAAGTTTCTATCAAGGCTGTACGGAAAGACCGGTTCTGCGATGCCTTTGTGCTCACACGCGTGTATTTGCTGCAGGTGAGTCACACTGTAAATGAGAAGCCGCACCCGTTTCTTAGAAGTTTCATGTCAAAATCGGGACACCTGGGTGGCTCAGTCGGTTGAGCGTCCGACCTCGGCTCGGGTCGTGATCTCGTGATCTCGTGATCTCGTGATCTCGTGAGTTCGAGCCGACTGAGCCACAGCAGGCGCCCCTGCTGTTTGTTTATTTTTGAGAGAGAGAGACAGACCCAGTGTGAGTGGGGGAGGGGAGGTGGGCAGAGAAAGGGGGAGCACGGAGCCCGACATGGGGCTCGGTTGAACCCATGAACTGTGAGATCGTGACCTGAGCCGAAGTCAGACGTTTAACCGACCGAGGCACCCAGGCGCCCCCCTCCAAACACCATTCTGAAATGTGCAGTGGACCAGGGCCTGGTTGATTTTAAAAACTCTCTATTGGGGGAGGGGGAGGAACTCTCTACTGTACTCGCCCAGCACCCACATCGAATGCCCGGCCCCCCCTTGGGCCTTGGTTGCTTGTTTTGTGCAAAGCTGCCAAGTGGGGCCTCTGCCTGCGGGGGAAGATGTCCCCTCTTTGCAGAATCCATCACTCTGGCTTTGCTCTTTGGGCCTGGACGCGGACGTGGTGTATATCTGATGTGTTCACCTTTGCAGCATTTAGTGCTTTTCTAGGAGTTATTTGTCCAGCCAGGCAACGTGATTTTCCCCGAGTCCCAGGACACCAAAGGGCAGGATGTAGAGTTTGCTGTTGCCGTGGGCGCGAAGGGCAGGGGGCGGGGAGTGGGGAGTGCCGTCCAACAGTGTGATGAGTACTTAGAGGCGGACCAGGAATGAGTGTGACCAGTCATCCGAGGCACTTGGTTGCCCCCTCTTTCACAGGGCACCCAGGTGGCTCAGTCAGTTGAGCATCCAACTCTTATTTTCAGCTCTCAGGTCAGGATCTCACAGCCCGCTTCAGATTTTGCGTCTCCCTCTCTCTCGGCCCCTCCCCGGCTTGAGCTCTCTCTCAAAATAAATAAACTTCTAAAAAAAAAAAAAAAAAAAAAGATTCCCTCTGCCCCTTCCCCCGCTCGAGCTCTCTAAAATAAAAAATAATTAGAAAAAACCTCCTTCATTTGGATTCCGTAACACCACACTCTCTTGGTTTTCCTCCTTCCTCTCTGGTTACTACTCCTTTTTTAAAAAAAAAAAGAGGTTTATTTATTTTTGAGAGAGAGAGAGTGTGTGTACCAGTAGGGGAGGGGCAGAGAGAGAGGGAGAGACACAGAATCCAGGCTCTGAGCTGTCAGCACAGAGCCCAACGCGGGGCTCGAACCCACAAACGGCGAGATCATGACCTGAGCTAAAGTCAGATGCTTATTTTACTGAGCCACCCAGGTGCCCCCAAATTCTGTCAGTTTTACCTTCAAAATATATCCAAGTTCTGGGGCGCCTGAGTGGCTCAGTCAGTTGAGTGTCAGACTCTTGGTTTCAGCTCAGGTCATGATCTCACAGTTCCGTGGGATCGAGCCCCATGTTGGGCTCTGAACTGGGGCTGCAGAGCCTTCTTGGGATCCTCTTTCCCTCTCTCTCTCTCTCTCTCTCTGCCCGTCTCCCGCTCATGTGCACGTATGTACGTGCTCTTTCTCCCAAAATAAATAAACATGAAAAACAGTATATATCCAAGTTCTGACCACTTCTCCCCACCTCTGCTGCTATGATGCCATCATCTCACCCCTGGATTTTTGCTTCCCGATTGCTCTCCCTGCTTCCACCATTGCTCCCCTTCAGTCTGTTCTCAAGGTAGCCATCAGAATGGTATCACTAAAACGACAATCTCCTCCTATCTCTCTTCTGTTCAGAAGCTTCTAGTAGCTTCCTGTGTCTTGGAATCAAACCCAAAGTCTTGAATGGGGCCCCACTCTCTTCCTGATTTCATCTCCTCCCACCTCCTACTTCACTCAATCCAATCTAGCCTCCTGGCTATTTGTAGGATGTGCCAAGTACAATCCTGCCTCGGGCCCTTTGCACTTCCTTTCCCCTCTCCCTGAAACGCTCTTTCCCCAGATAACTGCCTGACTTTCCGTTTTCTTCATTCAGGTCTCCCCTGGAACGTCACCTCTTCGTCCAGGCCTTCTCTGCACAATCTCTTTAAAAAATAGAAGCCCCCCCCCCCCCAACCCGTCAACCTCTGTCATCTTACACTATCTTATTTTATTTTTTATATTTTATTTTTATTATACGTTTTCTTTCTTGTCTCGTCCCATCCTCTAGACTCTGAATTCCGTGGCAGCAAGGACTCTGTGTTAATTGCTGCTTCCCAAGTAGCTAGCCCAATGCCTGACACATGGAAGGTGGTCAGGAAATACCGCTTGAATGAATGAAATTGTGATTTGGATCATAGGCTACTGATGTCCGCCATAGAAGGCGCCACTGAAGAGAGTGAACACCATGTGATGTATGGCTTTAGAACCGGATAGCCTGGGGCCCAGGCCAGCTCCACCATTGATTAACAACGTGATCTCCGGTCACATCACTTCCTCTATCTGTGCCTCGGTTTCCTCATCTCTACAATTGAGTATTATTGAACTATAGAAGGAGTCAGTGACATAATGCATAGCCACTGGCACATAGTGCCATGTAGGTGTTATTTTGTGTGGGTATGAGGGCCTGTGTTCAAAGCATTAAGACCACAGAGCAGCAGGCCTCACCCGGAAGCCTGCACGTTTTCTAGGGACTTCTGGGCCCTCTGTGGCGGCTGTACGGTTTCCTATGCCTTCTGACTTCATTCTATTCTGTGACACCCCTGTGCATGAAGGGAACTTGGACGTGGCCCTGTTCCTTGTCCAAACCAACCTTCCCAGGTCAACCAGAGGGGCAGCCATCTTCCCCACTACCTTCCCACTTGCGTTTTCCCTGTGAGAATCTCCCAGAGCCCTCGCCTGTCAAGATGTCTTCCACACAGACCGTGGGGTGGGCTAGGCAAATGTTGGCCCAGCTGACTGAGCGAATGAGGGCCCGTCCTCCTCAAGGCCTCTCCTTGCTGTGAGGAGTCAAGTGTTTCACCAGCTTTGCTGCCTCGGGGGAGGCCCCGTGGAAAAAGGGCGGCCCCCCAGTGGTTCTCACAAGAAGTGCTGTGTGAGAGACAGGCAGCTTCGGAAGTGGTGGCAAATCCATAAAGTGGCCTTTCATGACTGACCGTTAGCAGTGTCTCAGCCCCTGCGGGCCAGGCCCAGGCTGCCCGGCCCTGGCTGAACCATGGCCGACAGAACAGGCGCCCATTCACAGGCTCTCACTACCAACCCGGCCGCTTTCTAAGGGTGCTCTGTCAAGCCAAGTATGCAAAGCCCAAACACGGAGACCCACATGGCTAGGAAATGCCATCGAACTTCCTGGCTGCTTTTCCCAAATCAAACTTGTTTTAATTTACCTATGTATATTTTTATACTGGCTGTACTTCAGAAAAGGAAACGCAGGGTGAAGTTATTTTTGAATGATCCCCCTTTTAAAAAGACTCCTGGGTTTCAGAGTCAGTAACCGGAGAAGCTTCAGTGGTTAACCACTTCCGGGGCAGGAGACATGGTCCCGGGGCACATCCCGCTCCGTATTCTTCCCATCCCAGTCCCAGCCCCAGGCCGGGCGACGTTGCTCAAGGGCTGCTGAGAGGTGAGTGGATGTATACCTGAGCACCCAAAGGCCTTGGGAGCCAGACCCAAAAGATCCCACCTTCTTCTCTCTCCCCTCAACCATAATCCACTGGGAAGGAAACTGAGGCTCAGAGAGCCACGTGATCACTAGTGTCTGTTTGAAACCAGGCTGATCTGACACAGATCCTGAGCTCTTAGCCACTTGAAAATACTGCCCACGTTCTGTGTTTCATTTTCATTTTCGCCAGGGAAAAGGTTCTGGATGACCCGCCAAAGACTAGGTACCCCAGGGAGGCGACCATAAGGCGGAAAGTGGGACTGAGCAGGTCGCCTCAGAGGCCTGGAGCAGAATCGTGTCCTGTAAGCTGTCCCTGGTGTTGTTTCAACCTCGGCTAATACAAACAATATCCTCTTTGTTTCTGGGGAGAATGAATAAGAGACCAGCGCCACTAGCCAAGAAGGCAGAGAAGGGAGCGTCCATGCGTACAGATCGGACAGGGCCAGAGGTTGGACTTTTCGTGGTGCAAGACGTGTGTGCTGGGAGGGTGCTTCGTTTTAACTTCTTCAGAAAGCAGGATTTGTATTAAAGGCGGAGACAGAGGGGCGCCTGGGTGGCTCAGTCGGTTAAGCGTTCGACTTCGGCTCGGGTCATGATCTCGCGGTTCGTGACTTCGAGCCCCGCGCCGGGCTCTGTGCAACAGCTCGGAGCCTGGAGCCTGCTTCGGATTCTGTGTCTCCCTCTCTCTCTGCCCCTCCCCTGCTCATGCTGTCTCTGTCTCTCAGAAATAAAGGCGGAGACAGAAAGGGGAAGAGGAAGAGAAGAAAGGATGGACAGAAGGAAATCTGGCAGTTATGGATCGATCTTTTACAACTGTGACTCGAATTCTTTGAGTCGCGTGGTTTCCCAGTTTTTACTTAAAATAACTTTTTCTCATCACAAAAGTACTGTTATCTTTTCAAAATGAGCATCTATGCACCCTGCTACGTTTTATAGCGTATCATCATTTTGGACATAAATCGCGTATCTCTCTCTCCCGTGCCGTTACATGTTCTGCTACATCATTTTAATGGCTCAAGCGTATCCATTTTAGGGCGCCTGGGTGACTCAGTCATTAATCATCTGACTTTGGTTCAGGTCATGATCTCACAGTTGGTGAGTTCGAGCCCTGCTCCGGGTGAACACGAGCCCCGGGTGAGCCCCACTTCTCAATCTCTCTCTCCTCTCTCTCTCTCTCTCCCCGCCCCTTTCTCTCTTTCTGCCCCTCTCTCACTTGCGTCCTCTCTCTTTCTCTCAAAAACAAAGGAGTATGCTTTTTAAAGATCTATGGAATCTTATAATTTTTGGACACTGGATTGTTGTCAATTTTTCGCCGTATTCTAAATATCACTTTGCATATCTTTGTAGCTAAATTTTTGCACCCATCATTGATTTTACCCCCAAATCGCCCTAAGGGCAATGACTGGATCAAAGGGTGCATACAAATCCCACAGAGATATTGTGTCCACCTGCCACCCTTCCAACGCCAGTAGTTCCTGAAAACGCCCAGCTCCCTCTGTTCTTTGGAATATTGTGGAGACATAGCTGCCTAGGGCACGAGTTTGGCAATCAGACCGCTTAGCGCCATCGTGGCATCTGGCTTGCTGTGCGGATCACATGAGATCACGCACACAGAGTGCTAAGCAAGGTGCCTGGCCCATAATAAGTGCTCAATAAACAAAACTGTTCCAGGGCTGCCTGGGGGGCTCTGTCAGTCGAGCGTCTGACTGTTGATCTTAGCTCAGGTCATGACCCCGGGGTCGTGGGATCGAGCCCCGTGCCGTAGCCACTGTCTACGCCATCCTCCACATTGAACATGCACCTGCTTCTGCTTCCCTGGCACCTGGTGGCCAACGGCGGGGGGCGGGGGGTACCTTCCGGCCTCATGCCATTACCATTGTGCTTTCCCCTGGGTGGATCTACGTGGAGAGTTCCAAACCAGGAAAGAAGCATGTGAATGTGAGCCCCCAGTAACAATTGGTAATAATCAACAACAGCCACAGCCAGGTGCTATGCAAGTCCTTGAGGGTGTGATGGTGAACAAAAGAGAAATGGTTTCCGTGTTCCTTTTTTTTTAGATGTTTATTTATTCTTGAGAGAGAGAGAGAGAGAGAGAGAGACAGAGCATGAGTGGGGGAGAGACAGAGAGACAAGGAGAGACACAGAATCCAAAGCAGGCTCCAGGCTCCAAGCTGTCAGCACAGAGTCCGATGCGGGGCTCGAACTCATGAACTGTGAGATCATGACTTGAGCTGGAGTTCAAGGCTTAACCAACTGAGCCACCCGGGCGCTCCCGTGTTCTTTTTTTTTTTATGTTTATTTATTTATTTTGAGGGACAGAGACAATGAGTGGGGTGGGGGCAGAGAGAGAGGGAGAGAGAATCTCCAGCAGGCTTGGGGCTCGATCCCGGGAACTGTGAGATCATGGCCCACGCCAAAATCAAGAGTCAGATGTTTAACCGACTGAGCCACCCGGGCGCCCTGATCTCTGTGTTCTCCAAGCTTCCTGGCTAGTGGGGGAGACCAAGTGTGAGTGAGTGAGTGGAAACATTGCAGATGAGGGTTACTGCTACAAAGTGTCCCAGAACCAACATGTCCCTTGACTGGTCTCTGCTTGTGAATGTAGTTTGGGGTTATATAAAACTTCAGTCTTCCTTGGCGCTCCCTCTCTCATCTCTAGAGGTAACTGGTGGGGGGACCTTGGGTAAGAAACTGTCACCAGGGTCACTTCTAGCAGCAGCAGCAGCAGCAGCAGCAACCTTGAGTCAGGACTGTGGCTCAGGATGCCTTCCCGGTTCACAGGGTAGGGGTCTGTGGCTGCTGGAAAGAGTGGCTCACTAGAATTCAGGGTCTCAACTCCATGGGACAGCAGCACCCATGCCTGCTCTAGAAAGGCGGCTTTCCCCGGGCTCCCCAAGGCCCACTGTGGGGCTGCTGTGAATGTGGGATTTGGGACAGTGTGCCTCCCCACACGCTGCCATCCAAACTGAGCACAGTGACCAAGTGGACCTGCTCCTGGGTAGCCCCCTTGGTTGAGCGTCCAAGTCTTTACTTTCAGCTCGGGTCATGATCTCGGTCGTGGGATCGAGCCCCTCATTGGGCTCCATGCTGGGCATGGGGACTTCTTGAGATTCTCTCCCTTCCTCTCTCTCTCTCTCTCTCTCTCTCAAAATATTCCAAAGACCCTGGGGCCCTGCCTTGCACATTTCAAGCATTCAGTGCCTGGGTCAGATGCTACACATTGTTTCTAACGTGTACTCAGGACATGTGGTACCTTATTCCACACCAAGCACACATAGCGATTATACTAAGTCAGCGTAATCTTTCTCTATTTGTGCCACGCGGGATCCTGAATCGCTGCTGGTCTGCAGGTATCAATTTTCCAAAGTGGCGTTCATCCCCAAGAACAAATCTTAATGTGTTCCCTTGCCCTTGGTTTCGCTGAAAGGCCAACCATCGGGCCGTTGCTCACGGTGAGTGGTGCGAAACGTTGGGTAGAATGTCTGTGCCGCGTAAGTTAGGGCTTATTTTGCTCTTATCTATATTACATGAAAAGGTAGGACGGGAAGAGGGGGGAGGCTCCAGTGTCACTGCACAGACCACTCAGCTGTTTTTGTCTTGTACACAATCCAGGCAAGTGGAACATTCAGGAGAGCTGGGAGAGGCACATGTGCAGGGGGGCGGGGAGGAGGAGAGAAGGGGACCAGTCTCTCCAGCCCTCCGATCTTCCTTTGTCTCACGCCCACGCCCCCCTTCATTATCTTGGCTAGATGAGTGCCAGACCTCTCTCCCTCCTCCCCTCTTGCCTGAGTGGGTGTTGCGAATAGAGAAAACATCCATCCGTGTCTTGAGCCGTCCTAGACTTTTTGAACACTCAGATTCAGCTGCTACCATAGGAACAGTTAGAACAGTGTCTATGAGACCGAAGGAGGCTCCGGCCTCGTTAGCTGGTCCGCAAGAACTTTGCAAGAAGACACCGAGTCACCCCTTGACCTTGAGCATTTTGCTTCTGCGGGAAGAGGTGCAAACAACCATTTCTGTACCCATCACTTACGGCTCCAGCTCGGATCCCTGCTTGGCTAATCTGCTCCGCTCGCTTGGTCCAGTCTTAACATCCCCATGCCCCAGATCCCTCTAGAAAATGGGGTTTCAACGCCTCGACTTCTTTGAGTGACTTACACAGGCAAATGTTAAACCCTTCATAAAGTTCTGTGGGGTCCTTCTGTTTGGTGCATTCAAACCACCAGCTGTAAAATAAAGCCAGCCGGCAACAACCAAACAGAAATCACCTTTAATCAAGCAATTCTACTTCTAGAAAAGTTTCCCGGAGGGGCTCTTTGGACATAGATGCAAAGATGTATATACAAAGATGTTCCACCACGGGTGCCATTGAGATCATTGAAACGATGGAAATAACTGAGTTGCCCACAAATACCATGTCTGTTGGCCACATTATTAGTGTCTCAGGAGGGAATACTGGGCAGCTATTGAAAAGGCTGGTGTTGGCTCCGTTTGTCGCTATGGGAGGATATCTGGGATGTGTTTAACGATGCAAAAGCAGCCTTCAAAATCATATACATGATGTGAAAGCCGCGCGGGCCTGAATGGAAACAAATCCCAGAAAGAAGGCGGATGATGGTCTGTGGTGATGATGGTTAAGGCTTTGTGGGTTCACTTTTTCTACATTTTCTTCACATCAGAAAAAGAGTACGTATTAACCAGGAAAAAATGAAGCTCCTTCCACGTCGCGAACAATGAACGCCTAACATGTCTTACGAATCTTTCCTTCCCAGATGGTGACATGCCTCCGAATCGGTGGCGTTTCTCTTCTCAGTGGACAAAGCCAGAGCCCGGAGCATCTTTTGCATACGGCGCCACCGACTGCAGCTTCCATGGGCCCGGTCTCATGACTATGGATCACTACCCGGTGCCCCTGGCGGGGAGCCCCTCCGTTCCGTCTGGCGAGCCGTGGCCTTACCCCTCCCCGGCCAGCCCCAGCTCCTCGGAGCCTGGCTACTCTCACGCCTACTCCGGCGGGCACGTGCCGTCCGAGCCCCAGCCTGACGGGAAGTATGAGCCTTTCCTAAGCCTCCTCCAGCAGGACCGATACCTAGCCCCTCCTCAGGAAGCTGCGGTGTGGGAGGATTGCAGCTCTGCTCCGACAGCCGGAAGCACGGGATTGACCTTCAACTTGCCTGCCCGCTCAGCCCACTGTAAGGAAACGCCTCCGGACGCTCGGAGGGCTGGCTTCCGATTGGTCGCAGTTGAGAGGGAGTGGGCATGAGATGGGGTGCTAAGACTCATTGCTCCCACTCCAGATGTGGGGCTTCTGAGGGATGGGACGTTGTGCTCGAACGTTCCGTAGACCTGAGTCTAAGTGAACTTGCTAAGCACTGAGGGTCACAGCTTAATGATTCAGGGTTACCCAGGGAGCCAGCCAGATGGGCTTGGCCCCGAATATTGACCCCAGTCTGTTGACTCGGGACTTACCCTAGAAAAATGATTTCGGCGGCGCCCTAAAAAAAAAATCACAGGGTTCTGCATTCACCTCGCTGTAAGCTGCCAAAGAATCCGGCTGTAAAACGGAGCTCTGTGGCATACCTATGGGCTCCAACTCCATGCTCCAAACAGGCTGGCAACTCGCAGTGACGCCCGGTTCCCGGGCAAAACCAAGGGCCATCTATACCAACCACCTGCTCCAAACATTAAAATTCAAAGCCACTGTAGAGCCCGGCGGTCCGTGGCTTGTGCTTTGCACGCTGGACCCCAACCTGATCGGTTTCCCTCAGGTTCCCGCTCCCTGGCCACCACCCCTCCCCCTGAACTAAAACCCCCTTAAGGCTCCTTCGCTTCTTCGGTCGCTCTTTCTCCCGACAAATATTTCATTAGTGCTTACGAGATGTAAAGTACCTACCCCGGAACCAAGACTCCCTTCTTTGTAAAAGGCTGAGGGAGAATTGGCCCGAAGTATACTTTCAGCCACAAGACAACTCAACCTGCTACAAAATTTGCCTTTCAGGGTAAATACTGGTAATAACATATATTTGATAGTTTCATGGGGCCATGTCTGCATCCTCTGGCCTTCTGTACTCTGGACGAATTTTCTTTTACAGCCCCCTAGTCCATACCTATCTGTAGTTCCAGTGTCCCACGCCCGAGAGGAATTGCTAGAAGCCACCTTTACCCTGAACTACACATACAGGGCACAAAGGGCCTGTTCAGCGTAGCCAACCTACGTCAGGCCCTGGGTTCCAGCCTAACGTCGAAAACACATTTCCCATTAAAATAACCGCTCTGTCGCTTCTAGAGTTTGAGTAAGAATGTACCGGATCCAGAGGAAGAATTAGGCCAACTGTGTTTGTACATATGCCTGTGCGTACACACAGCAGAGCCCTGTTTCAGCAGTTAGTGAGAGCACGGCTCGCGCAGATCCTCGCCTCCCAAACATAACAGCTAGACGGTTCAAACCCAGTTCAGCAGATGTTTGGTAAGCATCTACTACACACCGGGCGCATCAGGGCAAAATGACGATGACACATCCTCCGATGTTTATCGCCAAGTCTGACGATAACTGCACACTCCACACTCTCCTCCGAACGTTGATGTCAGTGGTATTACTTGGCCTGATGGTCTAGGATCTGCTGGGGAAGTCGGGAATGCTCCCTGTAAGATGGGAGCAAGGCCCAAGGTCCCTTCAAAACAGAAGCTTCTCTGTTGTTTGTTTTTTTGTAACTTCTGATAAAAGGGAAAATATGCCCCGTGTCTGTACGCTGAGGGGCAGACCATCTGGGGTCCCTGGAGCTTTGTTGTCTAATCAATGCCCTCGTCGCAAGTGAAAGTATGTCTCTGGTTCTGCCTTTGTTTGAAACACACTATCAAACTCAAGTTTGTTCTTTGTATCTTGAGAACAAACTTGAGAGGACTGGAGTGTGCAAACCAGGCTCTTCAGCTGAAAAGATCTTCATTTCTATTGAGTATTGTCAGAGCCGGAATTTGTTTCATCTTTCTCTCAAGGAACCCATGCTCTGGTTGCCTCATGAACTGTCTTGACCATTTTCTTTTAATTTTTTTTTTATTTTTGAGAGAGAAAGGGAGACACAGAATCTGAAGGAGGCTCCGGGCTCTGAGCTGTCTTGACCATTTTCTTACGCTGCTATCCTCCCAGCTCGGTTGAGTTCTTTTACCTGAGCTAGATTCAACCCAGGTGACTCAGCAAAATGAAGAAATTCATGAGGATTAGTTTGCTCTGTACCAGAAGTTCAGTGTTCAGGCTAGAACATCGGGCCACCCCAGGACTCTGCAGACCAAGAAAATGCCACCTGGGGCCAAAGGCCAAGACTCTGGGCTCCACACTCAGTTTTTTTTTAAGCACCATTTAAGTTTATTTATTTATTTTGAGAGATACAGAGAAAGCACAAGCAGGGGAGGGGCAGAGGGGGGCGGGATCCCAAGGAGGCTCTCTGCCCTATCAGCTCAGAGCCCGATGCAGGGCTCCGAACCCACGAGCCGTGAGATCATGACCTGAGCCCAAGTCAGATGTTTAGCCGACTGAGCCACCCAGGCTGCCTTCCATGCTCAATTTGAAAGTGGTGTCAGCGGCATCTGGCTGGCTCAGTCCGTAGAACATGTGACTCTTGATCGCAGGGTTGTAAGTTTGAGCCCCACGTTGGGTGTAGGGATGATGTGAAGATAAAAAATCTTAAAAAAAAAATGGTGTCAGTAAGAACATCCAAATGGGCACAATCTGGGTGGAAAGGCATGAGGCTCTTTATGGCCTGGGTTCCCATTACTTACTAGCTTCAGAAACTTGGTCACATTTCTTAACCCCTCCATTCTTCGGCTCATTTGCAAAATGAGGATTAAAATAGCGTGAGCCCCGTTGAGTTTCTGTGAGGATTAAACGAAATAATATATGTAAATGCTTAGGATTTACATTCCAATGTAAATTAGCCACGGTGAAGGGGGCGTTGGGGGAAAGCAAGCCACCAAACCCACAGCAGGCCATCAAAGAGTGACTTCTGGGAAGAGTGCCTCAGGCTGTGCTCTGGGCTGTGTGTGTGTGTGTGTGTGTGTGTGTGTGTGTGGAAAGGCTCCCACAGCCCCAGTTGTCAAGTTCTTTACAATCTAGCGAGGAGTGGGGTGAGGGCAGTAGTAGACCGTGCTAGAATGTTCGCTCCTTGAGGGCCAAGACTTTGAAGTGTGTGCCCTCACATCCTAGCTTCTGCAACAGAGCTGGCCCAGAGGTCAATACATATTTGTTGAATGAGTGACTGAATGCTAGAAACCACAGAACATTAATTAATGAACGTCAGGATTATAAAGTCTCCTAAGTACTTGTTAATAGTGTATATCTATATTGAGGAGGGCACCTGTTGGGGTGAGCACTGGGTGTTGTATGGAAACCAATTTGACAATAAATTTCATATTAAAAAAATAGTATATATATATATATATATATATTTAATGTCAAGCCTTAGAATTACTGAAAACTTGATGCTTTAAATTATTCATAGGCCAAAACTAACAGCAGCATGTACAGATGGGGACTACGAGTCAGGTCTTAAACACATCATCCTGCTCCGGCCCCAGAGTGACCTTGTGAATTGTGTACGTGCCTTACGCAACAAGTATTCGGTAAACAGGGATTGACTGAATGAGTAAACAGTCTTATTTTATGGATGAGGAGAGTGAGTCTCAAACAGGTGAAAGGGCTTGCCTTAAGATCACAGCAGAAGGGGCACCGGGTGGCTCCGTCGGTTAAGCGTCCGACTTTGGCTCAGGGCATGATCTCGCAGTTCGTGAGTTCTAACCCCGCATCGGGCTATTAGCTCTGGGCAGAGGGGGGCAGCAAGGCATGGGGACTGGGAAGGAGGTAACTCCCAGGAACCCCAGCAAAGCTCCTGCTCTTAAGCACGCCGCCCGCCTCCCAGTCTTGGCTGATGCTGAGTAGCACAGGAGAGCTTGTGAAATGCGCAGATTCTACGCCCTCGCTTCCTGTTTTGTAAGATTTGGCACGGAACCCAGTCGCCTGTATACATTCGATTCTTTGTATATTTTATATTAACCTGGTTTCAAAGTGAACTGGATGAATCTTTCAGTAGGAATTTCAGTAGTTCTGAAAGATTTCCTGTGTGAAGGCCCAGATAAATATTTATCAAAGGAAGGAAGGCAGGGTCTCTTCCTAGCCCTCCAATACGGGCCCAGTCCCCTTGGGCTGCCCGTCACACCCCTGTGGGGGTGAGTCCCAAAGCACTTCGGTGCCAAAATTTTTAGGGACTTTGATGGGGGGAGGGGCGTTGTAGAAATAGACACTGTGCGTTCCTTTAATGTCTACCGGATAACGATACATTGATCTCGTTCATTGATATTGCAATTTGTCAGACACGGTGCTATGATACACATGTATGATATAATAGTGAAGGAAACTATCTCTGTCCCTGCCCCCATAGAGTTAACAATCTAGCGGGGAAGGCAGGACCTCACGTCCCGAAAAAGGGAAAAAACATTTGCAACTTGTAAGTGCCATGAGGGAAATATATAGGGTGTTGAAATAGGGGTAAAGTGGGGACCAACTTTGGGCGAGGCGGTCAGAGGGGGGCTTCTCTGAAGCAGTGACAGGTGAGCAGGGGCCCGAATAAAGGGGGGTGAGCCAGCTTTAGGAAGAGTTGGCATGGAAATGGAGGGGGTGGGGGAGGCCTGTGAGGAATGGAGAAAGATCAGTGCGGCCAGAGTGCAGCGGGCAACGGAGCGTGGAGCGTGGCACAAGACCACGCTGGAGAGGTAGACAGGAGCCACGTGACACGGGGTCTTACGGGTCGCGTTGGGAGTTTGGATTTTATGTTGTGAGTGACTTGGTAGGCCGTGGGAGGATTTTAAAGGTGATCCACGTTGTACTCAACTAAGGTCACCTCAGCCGTCACGGACAGGATACCCTGGAGGAAGGCAAGAAGGAAAACAGATCAGTAAGGAGACAAGAAGCATGAAAAGATGGCGGCTTGCTTTAGGTGGTTGCAGTGGAGACGGATAGAAGTGGATGCATTTGGGGTGCCCGGGGTGGCTCAGTCAGTTAAGCGTCAGACTCTCGATCTCAGCTCACGTTTTGACCTCAGGATCATGAGTTCAAGCCCCAGTCGGGCTCCACACTGGGCCTAAAGCCTACTTAAGAAAAAAAAAAAAAGTGGATGCATTTGAGCTCTATGTGGGGTGTTTAGCTCTTAGGGTTTGGCAATGGTCCGGATGGGAGTTCTGAGGAAAGGAGAAGAATTTACCCCAACCGCACCCCCCCCAGCAGCCCTCAGTTTGTTCTCCGTATTCAAGAGTCTCTTACGGTTTGCTTCCCTCTCTGTTTTTATATTATTTTTCCATCCCTTCCCTCAGTTCATCTGTTTAGTTTCTTCAATTCCACATATGAGTGAAATCATATGATACTTCTCTTTCTCTGACTGGCTTATTTCACTTAGGATAATACGCTCTAGTTCCCAAGTGGATGGATGTCGGAAACAGTTGTGTATGTAAGCGAGGAGCTCAGAAGGGAACCCCAAGGAAAACTTTGAGGTGGATCGGTGCGTAAATGACAGTATTTAGATGCTCGAGGCAGAGGGTGTAGATAGAAGGGTGGAGGACAGTGTCCAGGAGCCTGCCGATGTTCCGAGGTTGGGGCCGAGGGGAAGCAGCAGAGGGGAGCAGTCAGTGTGGTGGGAGGAGAACCGAAAGAAACTAGTAGGAGCGAATGTGTCAAAACAGGGAGCGATCCGCTGGGTCAGAGGCTTCCGGGAGATCCAAGAAAAGCAGGAAATTTCTATGGGATGCGGCATCAAATTTTGGTAACCTTGTTAAGAGCAGTTTTCCCTGAGACACCTGGGTGGCTCAGTCAGTTGAGCGTCCAACTCCGGCTCAGGTCATGATCTCACGATTCTCCAAAGTTTCACGGGGGAGCTCATTGAGCCCATAGAAGGGACACGTGGACACAAGGACACGTGCTAGGAGGAGGGACGTAGTAACATGGAAAGTGCACAGAAGGAGAATAGGGGACACAGATGCGAATCAATCGGCTGGTTTGTTTGTTGGGGAGTCAGAAGAGTATGGATCAAACGATCTCTGTCTCCTCCATCAACTCTGGGGTGAGAGCGCGAATGCCGGTGTCGAAAAGTGGGAAAGTGGGAAAGTCGTCAGTCAGCCTCCTGAGCGCCCAGCGGAAGTCCGAGGTCGGGAGTCGCAGGTTGAACCAGCCGGGTTGTGTGATTTTGCTCAGTGCCGTTTGGCTAGTGCGATGCACAGAGGGCAAATGGTAACGTTCATCTGGAGGGAGGCTTTGGCGGGCGAGCGAGAAGGATGGGGAGGGAGGAAAAGGGGCTAAGGTATCTGCAAATGGAGTGACTGTAACAGCGGGGCCTGGTCTCTGACCTGCACAAAGCAGGAAATGGAGGCCGATGGAGGGGGACGGGGTAGAGGTGGAGGTTGACGGACCGGAGGATTAGGTTATGGAAACATGTAGTGATAAGACTACTTACGCCAACGACACGGGAGGTGGTGGGTGGAGAGTCGGCGTTTGAAGTTGAAATGGCAAGGGTGCTACCTGTGTAGGTGACGACAGAGTCTAGCGCATGACCACGGGAATGGCTGGCTGAGGTAGAAGGAAGTGAAAGGTCATTAGAGATGAGAAGAATGATAAGATTCACAGAGGTGAAGCAAAATGAGAACCAGCAGCGACCTACAGGGTAGGCGCTATTTTTATCCTCACTCACAGGATGGGAAAATTGCAGTCTAGGGAGGTTAAATCATTTGCCCCAAGTCAAGGTGAGTGCCAGAGTCTGCTTGCTCTGACTCCGAAGTCCTGTGCTTCCCTACGAGGCTAATTCTACTCTGCGACGTATAAGGACACTGCCTCTTTAACAAGATAGTAGTTCATATCTATGGAGCAGATATGTGCCAGGCACTGTGAGAAGGAGCTTTATGTGGGTTTAACTCACTTAATCCTTTCCAGAATCTTAAGAGGTGGGTATCGCTTGTAGCCCCATTCAACAGATGAGAAAGTGGGGCTCAGATAGGCTAGGAAACTCGCCCAAGGTCACACAACTGGGCAGTGATGGAGTCAGGATTCAAACCTGGGCTCATTTGACCCCAGAGCCAGCTTCTTCCTCATCGTGCTCATCTTGTTTTTCAGAAAGCCAGTCTCCAGAGAGAAGAAATGTGGTGGTTTTTTTTTTTAATTGAACTTCAGTCGGAAGAAGAGAATTCCTTTTCCCAAACCTGCCTGTGATTTTCTACTGTGAATCCTGAGGGTCTAGAGACCGCACCGTCCTTTTCCCTTTCCGTCACTAGAGAGCGTTGCGCCAGGAGCAAGTTTCTGTTCTCCCTAAAATTCTACGCTTCCCTTCCTTGGCACCTATGTCCTGTGGCAGGAGTTCTCAAACTTCAGTGACTCCCCAGCGTATGAAATGTTTAAAAGAGCAGTTCAGGGACGGGGACCATAGAGGCTCATCCCACCCTCCCTGTTCCCAACTGCTCTCCTCCTTAGAAGTCATAGCGCCCTTGCCCTCTACCAGCAGGGTCTTTGGTATCGTATGGGGCCGCCCCACTTTGCCAACCGAATGGAGGAGATCCGAGGAACATCCTGAAGCTTTCTAGCCTCACCCAGACTGTGGGCCACTGCACTCCGGCCTCTGCCAAAAGCAAAATGAACGTGCTGTCCTGAATGAAGTACTTTCTTTTTAATGTTTTCTTTATTTTTGAGAGTGTGAGCGAGCGAGAGAAGGGGGCAGGATCCGAAGCGAGCCCTGCAGTGAGAGCCGTAGGCCCAATGCAAGTCTCGAACGCACAAACTGTGACATCGTGACCCGAGCCGAAGTCAGACAATCAACTGACTGAGCCCCATCCCAAGCCGAACCCGGAGTAAGTTCTGTGCCAAGAGCGTTTGTCAGTTGCAGTTCCAAGAGTTTCTTCCTGCCCTCACTCCGAGGATGAGGATTCTGGCATCTGACGCCCCACAGGTGTCCCCCTGGACCTTGGTGACACCTTACGGCCTGCCACGGGGCCCACTTGGCTTCCCCAAACAATGAAACCTTCCCTTCGGCTCTTCCACTGTTAGGGACATCTGGGAAGTATTATCTGTCTTTTCAGTACAGAGCCGCTGGGGCCACCCATGGGGATGCCCACGGCGTCTTAGACACATTGGTGGGGAAACACAGGGCTTGGGCCAAGCCATGGCAGCAGGACCGCCCTGCAGATTGTTCCAGATAAAGTGACAAATTTCTCCAAACTCCTTCATCTCATCTCTCTAATCTACCAGACGCCCCTGAGGCCAGCGTGAGCTTGGCAGTTAGCCTGCGACAACCCCAGAAGGCCTTGCTGCCCATGTTCCCCGTCCACACAGCCCCCACTTGCTCCTGTGTAATAGCTCAGAGGGTGAATAATAAAACTACTTTTTCGGATCACGCTGTTCTCCGTTCCACGTTCTTTCACATCCGTGGTCTCAGGCCAACTTCCCGGCAACCCTGGGACTGGCATTATTACCTCCGTGTAATATGTGGGTACTGAGGCTTAGGGCTGCCAAATGACCTGCCCACGGTGTCCCCACCGCACTACATCGGGGTGGCTCTTCCGTACTTTTCCTCCCATCTGCTATGTGAAGAAAGACCACAGCTCTTGCATGAGTGAATTACACTCATTCTCCTGTCTCAAGAACAGTGTTTTTTCCCAGTGTGTCACATGTGTTTCCTACATCTGGGGAGAGAAAGGAAACTCGGCCAGTACAATTCGTCCAAGTTATTTACCTTCAAAAGCCATGCTCTTTTTTAGGGCTGATGCATGATTATGCAAGTGTGTGTTCCTTGGCTCACGCCAGAAAGATTCATCAGTGTTCAAAGATAATATGTACCACTAGGATTGAACTCCTAATGTACTGTTTAAGGAAAAAGAAATGATTCCCAGAAGCCTGGCATCTTCCGTAGCCTGGTAAAATCGGATAACGTTTCCTGAACAAATTCCTCAGCCCGGAAGCTCTATCTTGAATAAAGCTGAAAGCAGTAATCGATTTTCCCACTTTAATAAAGAGGGAAGACCAGGCCTCCTTCCTCAGAGACCCTTGCTCCTCGGACAGACCGGTAAATCCCCGCCCAGGTCAACTCCTACATAATCCCAGACTTCGATTTCCGGTTTTGTCTACCCATTCTTTGTTTCTTTTCCCGCCTCACTTCCCAAAAGGCTAACTTGAAAAGCACCTCTTCAACTTACTTTTGGCATTTGACTCTTGGAATGAAAAATGCACACCAGATGGGGGCCACCCTTCACACACAAAGGTGGGGCGGCTGGCCCCGTCAGAAGTTGATAATCTTCTGAGATGCGAGTTTGGGGGTGAGGGGTGTAGAATTAGCAGATTGATCAAGGTCCGAAACTGGAGGGGCGCCTGGGTGGCTCAGTCGGTGAAGCGTCCGACTTCAGCTCAGGGCGTGATCTCACAGTTGGTGGGTTCGAGCCCCCAGTGGGGCTCCGTGCTGACACTGAAATTAGTTATCCCTCCACAAACAAATGCTAACTAGAATATAACAGTTCTCTCTCTCCCATATAAACAATCTCTGCCCTTTCAATAATGGTTTCCCTCTTGATATAATTAATTGAAAATAATCTAGTAAGCCATTTTGTATTTCCAAATGTGCAGTAATAATGCGATGGCCCATTTCAATTCCTTTACTGTGTAAGCGTTTATTTATTTAAAAAAAAAAAATTTTTTTTAACATTTATTTTATTTTTGAGACCGAGAGAGACAGAGCATGAATGGGGGAGGGTCAGAGAGAGGGAGACACAGAATCTGAAACAGGCTCCAGGCTCTGGGCTGTCAGCACAGAGCCCGATGCGGGGCTTGAACTCACGGACCTCGAGATCATGACCTGAGCCGAAGTCGGCCGCTTAACCGACTGAGCCACCCAGGTGCCCCTACTCTGTAAGCGTTTAAAACCATATGTCCCTGTGAATTTTTGTAGGATGGTGGTTTTATCGCAATTTTTAAAATAAATTTAATTAAGATTAAATGAAGCCTCAAAGATCTTCTCAAAGTGAAGTCTGGTTATTTATTTTTGTCCTTTTAATCATTCTGTATGCTTTGAAGCAAGTCAAGTCTATTAATTTACAGCAGTTACGGTTACTTTTTTGGTAAAAACTGTGACCCTCCACCAATCTTTCCAAATGAGTAGCCTTATTTATTTATTTATTTATTTATTTGTATTTTTTAATGTTTATTCATCTTTGAGAGAGACAGAACGTGAGTGGAGTAGGGGCAGAGAGAGAAGGAGACACAGAATCCGAAGCAGGCTCCAGACTCTAAGCTGTCAGCACAGAGCCCAACATGGGGCTCGAACTCACAAACTGTGAGATCATGACCTGAGCCGAAGCCAGATGCTCAACCAACTGATCCACCGAGGCGCCTATTTATTTATTTGTTTGTTTGTTTATTCATGAGAGAGTAAGAGCAGAGGAAGAGCAGAGAGAGAGGAGGACAGAGAGAGGATCTGTAGTAACCTTTGTGCTGACAGCACAGAGCCTGATGCGGGGCTCGAACTCACGAAACACGTGAACCGAGCATGACCTGAGCCGAAGTCAGGCCTTCAACCGACTGAGCCACCCAGGCACCCGGAGCAGCCTTTTCTTGATGCTACTGGGAACATAGACTGAGGACCTCTGTGTTCCAGTCCCGGCCCCTAGCTGGCCGGGTCTCAGTTTCTCTTTGGAAAATGAGGTGATCCTGAAGTCATTTCCAGCTCTGATGGCCTTCGTTGGAGGCTGCAGGTCTGCCCTTCGGCAGCAGGGAGTGCGGATCCCCGAGTGAGTGCCTCCCCAGGCCGGAGCCTTAGCCTCTGCTGTTTGTGGGCAGTCCCCAGCCAGTGACTGAGCATTATAGGGGTACGAGGGCCTGGCCATTTCTGCCCACCGTGGGGCTCCTCTAAGGGGCAATATTTGTTCCAGGTTCCCGTTGAAGGGGCTGAGACTGTCAGATCCCCATCACGGTCTGCGTCTCTCCCTGTTCACCTCTGCTTCCTCCCTCCTTGTATCTTTCACAGGTTGGAGGCCCCCCCCCCAACCCCTAAGTTCACACCACTAGCCCTTTCTCAGTGCCTGCTTCCTCTTCCAGGGTCAAAGATCCTTGCGATTACGTTGGGCACCAGATAATCAGGATAATCCCCCTGGTTTAAACTAAGCTGATTAGCAACCTTAATTCCATCTACACCCTTAGTTCCCCTTTGCCGTGTTACAGAACACATTCCCAGGTTCCGGGGATTAGCCCCGCGGGCCTCCCTGGGGCTGTTATCCTGCCGGCCACATCAGGTCTGGAAACAAACTACCTATCAGATGTAAAGGTTTCCCCCTGAGGCCATCATATCTGAGGACCTCTGTTTAGCAAATCTGCATATCAGATACATTTATACGCACTGATATGGAAAGCTGTATCATTAATTGAGAAAGGCAGTTACAAAACAGCCACTTCGGTATTATCCCCTCGTGCTTTTTGGAAAGGGAGGTGTTAGTGTGTGTTGGGGTCGGGGGGAGGTTGTTGCTTTGCACAATGCCACAAAATTCCAGGGGTACCAGTCACATTCTATCACGATATTCTTTTTTGTTTTAAATTTTTTTAATGTTTATTTTTGAGAGAGAGGGAAGCGGAGGGGCAGAGAGAGAGGGAGACACAGAATCTGAAACAGGCTCCAGGTTCTGCACAGATTCCGACGTGGAGCTCGAACTCACAAACTGTGAGATCGTGATCATGATCTGAGCTGAAGTCAGACACTCAAACGACTGAGTCACCCAGGCGCCTCTATCACCATATTCTATGTGACTAAGGCTCTCTCCAAAACCCAGGTGTATGTATGTATATGTATATGCGTGTGTGTGTGTGTGTGTGTGTGTGTGTGTATCCAGCATATGCGTATTTGCACGTGCCTAGGAAGTGCAGAGATACTGGGAGAATCTCAGGCAATCCAGCAACAGTGATTTCCTTTGAGGGGTGGGTTTGGGGAGCTGACGTGGGGTGTCGTGTGTATTTGGTGATGTGAAGGAAATTTTACTTTTCACGTTACACCCTTTGGGGCCGTTAGACCTTTTTACAAGCATGGATTATTTTCATGAGAAAATAGTTTTCCTATGTGTCTTATGCAGGAAATTTTTAGAAAATGAACAGGGGTTATCTCCGAGGGGAGTGATAATTGTGAAACCGCAAAATAGGTTCTGTTCTTTCAAAGCTTGTCTGATAACAGAGACCAATCCTCTTTCTGAGGCCCGTTCCTTGTTCCTTTCGTGAGCCTGGAAGAAAGTAGTAACACCCCTGGGGGCAGACGCAGCCTTCAGATGCATACATTATTTAAGGGATTCAAGACAAATCATTGCCTATCAGGAAACTATTAATAACCTTCTTCGAGAAATACTAATGACCTGTGTTCAATGAGTATTTTCTCTCTTGATTACTTACAACTCTGTAGACAGAAAAATGAATTTTTAACAACATCTATCGTCTGTTCCGAAGTTACCGTCACGTGCCCTGCCGCACGTTGAACCTCACAGCCACTTGTGCAATCGACAGACAAGGAAACTGAGGCTCAGGGAGGTGTAAACATATTGCCAAAATGGGAGAGGGGAGGGAATGAGCGTTTATGTGCCGGTCACAGTAGGTGCTTATGAAGGTGTTGTTATCCCCATCTTGCAGACGGGGAAACTGAGGCTGTCCGAGTTTCGGTTATTTCCCTCAAGGCCACGGTCTTACTCCATCCGGGGTGCCATGGCGAATTACCACAGACCGGGCGGCTTATAAACAACAGAAACTGATTTCCCACAGTTCGGGAGGCTGCAAGTGCAGGTTCAAGGCACAGGCAGATTTGGTGGCTCATGAGAGCCCGCTTTCCTGGTTCGCAGGCGGCCGCCTCTTTGCCGGGTCCTCACAGGGGGAAGGGGCGAGGACGTTGTTCCCTGGAGTGCCTTCTACTGGAGCCCTTCCCATTCTTGAGGGCTCCACCCTTGGGACCTAATCACCTCCCAAAGGCCTCACCTCCAAATGCCATCACTAAATATTTTAACCCCTTATTTTTACAGAATCCTTCGTTTAAAGGTCTCCAAACTAATTCTCCCAGCCCTCGGGGAGCAAGGGTGGTTGGCCGACAGGACCTCAGCTCAGAGATTTGGTTAGCAAAAGATAAGGCGACACTATTTCAGAATCCTTCTTTTGTTACCTAAGTAGTAGGCTGGGAAAAGGAGAAGGCCATTTGTCTTTGTGGGAATGACTGCTTGTTCGTGACAATTATTTATCGTTTACCTCGTTATATATAATATATATTATATATAATTATATTATATATATTATATATTATATATAATTATAATATATAATATATATAATATATATAATTATATATAATTATATACATATAAATATATATAATTATATATATAATTATATATAAATATATATTATATTATATTATATATATTATATATAACTATATTATATATAATTATATAATATATAATATATTATATATAATTATATTATATTAAAATATATATTATTTATATATAATATATTATATATAAATAATATATATTATATTATATTATATTATATTATATTATATTATATTATATTATAATTTAATAATTACGGTAAAAAGAGAAATGTGCGCCCTCGAGTGACCCGTTGGTAAAACCTGTTATCCACAGGAACAGAGGTTCCATCTCACAAAATGAACACTGAACTGCACACTTGGAAATGGTTCAGACAGCCAATTTTATGTTATGTGCTTTGTACCACAGGAAAAAAAAATTGGTTGAAAAACCTCTGAGAGGGGCGCCCGGCTGGGTCTGTCGGTAGGGTGTCGGACTCTTGATCTCAGGGTCATGAGTTCCAGCCCCACGTGGGGCGTGGAGCCTCCCCCCAAAAATAAAAATAAGGGCGCCCGGGTGGCTCAGCCGGTGAAGCGTCCGACTTTGGCTCAGGTCATGATCTTACAGTTTGTGAATTTGAGCCCCACGTCGGGCTCTGGCTGACAGCTCAGAGCCTGGAGCCCGCTTCGGATTCTGTGTCTCCTTCTCTCTCAGCCCCTCTCCTGCGTTGTCTCTCTCTCTGTGTCTCTCTTTACCTCTCTCTCAAGAATAAACATTAAAAAAAATTACAAAAGAATAATAAAAAAATAAAAATAAAAACCTCTTAGAGAGTTCTGGGAACTTTAAAACAATGTTCTCCTCGCACACATAACCTATATATGAAACAACCCACCGATCTGAGCCCTCAGAGATTCTCTTAAAGAACCGTTAACTTAAAAACATGTACCCGTCAGCTGTATTTGGACGCACCACTAGATGGTACAAAAACCTAGATTTCTGGTAGTGATTTGCTCATGGTGTGAAGGCAACAGCAGAGTATTTAATTTGAAGCCCTCGGAGTGCGTCCTTTATGAAGCTGGAAAGTGAGGTAACATCTGGAAAAAACAGCATCACATTCTCATTTTCTGTTAGTTTGTTTTCCACCAGCTAATGACAAAAAAAAAAAAAAAAAAAGCACTTTTGGGAAAACAGTTGGGATCCGTTTTCAAAATTTTCCAACCCCTTGGCTGGGATTCTGTGTCTCAAAACCTAACTGCGTTGGTGATATGTCCACTCTAACTGGCTTAACCTCAGCAGCTTCTAAAATTAGTGAAATTATGAAAGAAGCATTTCCTTCCATTTCGAGGTCGGCAGACCTCAGTACCTTGAAAGTATACTGTCATTTGCACTGAGAAGAAATACTTTGGAGTTCCAAAAGGGGAAGTAGCAGGATTCCGTTTCTATTCAGTTAAAAACAAAACACAAAAAACACGACAGCCAGGCGGAACAAATCTATGGTGAAAAATGTCAAGGTTCTAAAAGCAGAAAAGACAGACCTCCGTCTGCTCGTACCGCTGACACTGAGCTTGATTTCACCCTCAAAAGCCGAAGGTCAGTCTTCAAGACTCCATTGGCGAGTGCCATAACCTACAGCCACGCCAGGAGGTTCTGGAAATTCGGGTGCACTTTCCTGCGTGCGAACCAACGCATTTTGTGTTGCCAGCGGAACAAATAATCAGTGGATGTTTCAGTCAGGCAGAAATCTGGCCAAGGGAACCTTCAGACGTAGTTGCCGTTACATTACCTGGTGCTCATCGGGTTGGTGACCCTGGATAAACTGGAAGGCATCCCTGCCACCCCTTCTGAAAGAAAAGAGCCAGCTTTGGGAAGGGCAATACTCATGTCTGAGTCAGCTTTGTTTGATCATGCCTCGCACAGTGCCTCGTCCCGTAAGTTTTTGTTCAATAAACAAATGAATGAGAATAGCACTGTGCCACTGACCAATCGCCATTACCGTCGGCTGGCTGACGAGGACAGCAAATGAACTTTACGGATCCTTCTTGGACCCCCGGTCCTCACTCCCGCCCAAGGATCCCACAGCTCCCTGGACTTCCCTTATCACGGCAAAGGCGACTCCGTGTTTATCCGAGATGGCTTGTTTCCTTGTCTGTGTTCCTCGCCAGACAGCGAGCTGCGGGTGACCTGACCATCACCACACCCCCCAGCGCCATGTCTCCGGATGACAGCATGCATGCAATATTAATGGTACTCTATGGTACAGAAGTACAAGGTCAAGGCTAAGGAATGATGGATTTAGCACTCCTTCGTCAGGTTTCCTTGCTCAGCCAACTGTGTGACATTAGACAAGCAACTTGGCTTCTGGGAGCCAGCCTCGGTTAGAGTGCTTGGTTTGGGGACAGCTCGTCAAGGGGGCTCAGGGCATTGTCTTACCCCAGGGCTCGGAGAGACCTAAGGCTGGAGGAAAGAAGAGATTGTCCCTCTAGAACAAAGTTAACAGAGGAGGCTCGCTTCTAGCAAGTAGGAGTAAGGCCTTGTTTCTCTACCCGGGTTTGTTGTGAGCATCTCACCCCTGCCATTGACTACCCTCAAGGTGAATTCATAATTGTGGATGTGTGTGTGTGTGTGTTTAGAATTCCTAAAATGTTCGAGGAATAAGCACTGCAATTTACTGAGTGCTCATTGCGTCCCAGGCTCCGGGCTAAGTGCTTCAGATGCATCATCTCATTTGATCATCACAATAACCCTTCCCCTCGGGAATCAGAGTCACTCTTTTGCAGGCAAGGAAAATAAAACTCGGAGTGCTGAAATGAATGACCCAGCCCACGCAGGTGGTAAGTTGCAAGGCTGGGATTCAAGCGTTGTTTTGTCTGACTCCAAAGCCCATTCTCTTAACCCCTCCACTCAGCTGCTGTAGAGTAATTAAGGGGCATTAAGGTGGAACCCTGTAAAAGCCAGAGAATAAGGTAAATAAATAGAAAGCTTTTGCCTTCTCTTGAAAGGCCATTAGTTCCAGCAAGCTCTTGGTGTCAAATGGAAAAAATAATAAGCTGGGCCCATCAGTTAGCAGAAGCAGGCAACCCACTTTACCAGTATGCTGGGCCCTTCCTCCTACTGCTAGCTAAAATAATTACCATCTATTCAACCACTTTAATGACTGCCTACCTGGGCTTGTGCGGCTTTCATTTGGCTCTCTACTTCGCTCTGGAACATCAAATTATATGTAGATAGGCGGCCTTCCCTAAGGGACCTTTGAAAGCACGATTAAAAAAAAAAAAAAAGAAAAAAAGAAGCAGAAGTCTCCAGTTCCCCATCTTCTTCTTTTTATTATTAAATATAATTCATCGTCCAACTGGTTTCCATACAACACCCAGCGCTCATGCCAACAGGTGCCCTCCTCGATGCCCATCACCCACTTTCCCCTCTCCCCCCCCCCCCCCCATCAACCCTCAGTTTGTTCTCAGTATTTAAGAGTCTCTTACGGCTTGCCTCCCTTCCTAATTCTCAAATCTTCCAAAGCCAGGAATTCTTTCCAAATTCTGTGAGACCTTTTGTCAAACGCATTCAAGGGGTAAGCTGTCCTCCCCTCCCCTCCCCTCCCCCCCACCCCTCCGCCCCCGCGCCCCCCGGGAGAGTTTCGGGCCTCATGGATGCTGCGCCTAAAGTTAACACTGGGAATGGCCTTGGTGACTTCCGGTTGCCCTAGTTTTCAGGCCGAAATTTGCAAACTGCTTAGGTTGGGGAAAAACATTTTAGTCAAACCGGGCGCGATTTCCACCCCTTTGGAGAGAAGCCAAATGCGGTGCAAGGTTAGAGATGGAAGGAGGCCCGGCCCGGATGCGGAGGGGGCTGGACTCGGGGGTCTCTGCTGCCCTCTGCCGGCCGCAGGCCGGTGCCGCAGACGCCGAGGAAGTGACTTGGCGGTGCTGCCCCGAGGCTGGGCGGCGCCGGGAGCGCTGTGACTTCCACCAACTCTGCCATTTTGCGAGAGGTCCCGAGCGAGGTGCCACGGAGACAGAGAGGACAAGTTCTCGTCCTTGTCCTTGGAAAACTCGGTGTCGCGGGGAAGGCAGATTCCCAGGGAATCACAATGAAGTGCGTAGTGTCACAGGAGAGCGACGAACAGGATCTCTGTGTTCTTTTAACCGGCGGCACTGAGCTCCCACTCTGCGTCAACTGCCAAGTGACGTTCTGGGCACAGAGCTTCCTTGTTGTCGCGGTCCTCTTAGCGCCCGTCTCATCTGGGCGGCACAACAAACTGGCGAAGGGATGCAGAGCCGAGGGGAGTATCCCCATTACATGGATTAGGAAACCGAGGCGCAGATGGGTTGCACGTGTCGCCAGATGGAACGGAGCCGGCTGGCAGGGCACAGAGCTCGCACTTAACTGTGACTTGCCACCCACTCCCTTTGCTGTGGCACACAGCTTCATGCCGCTTCCCGAGAGCTCAGAGGAGTACCGGTGAAGGCCAAGGGCTCCGGCGTCCTCCCACTGCCTAGCTGTGTGGCCTCAGGCAAATTACTTCTCTTCGCCCTCATTTCCCCCATCTTTTAAATGGGAAGAAAGTAGCAGCGGTCACCTCTCCGGGGCAGAATTCGTTCCTCCAGGCTCCGTAGGCAGAGGGGGAACCTCCAGGGGATATGGGACTTGTAAAATATTCTTGTTAAAAACAATGTTGGGGCGCCTGGGTGGCTCAGTCAGTTAAGCATCCGAGCTCAGGTCGTGATCTCGCTGTCCGTGAGTTCGTGAGTTCGAGCCCCGCGTCGGGCTCCGTGCTGACAGCTCGGGAGCCTGGAGTCTGTTTCGGATTCTGCCTCTCCCTCTCTCTCTGACCCTCCCCCCGTTCATGCTCTGTCTCTCTCTGCCTCAAAAATAAATACACGTTAAAAAAATTAAAAAGAAATAAAAATAGTGTCTTCGGCGAGTGGGTGATGTGTCCATACTGCTCTGGACTCACCAGTGAGGAATCTCATGACATTCACGTCAAGGACCGGACTTACACATTAGTTTGTGTAATGATATTAGTTTGTTTCAATTATATTTTAAGAGACAAAGATGCTTCAGATCCATTTTAATACGAAGGGTTGGCTCCGGTTAACAGGATATGTGTCCAAGAAGGTCCGTGTGATACGCACACACATAGGCAGCTGGAGAATTTTATCTGGCTGGGAATAAATGCATTTTGGAGCAAAAGGGGGGAAAAAAGAATAAAAAACCCCTGAGAAATTCTCACGCGAGGTTTTTAAATCATAGACAATTTGTCATCGGACAAAATTCATCTGATCCATACCTGCAAAACGAGGTCGTTAGAAGCTGGTCCTGGGAATGCGGGGCGAGGACTTAATTCTCTGGATCCCATGACAACCCGTCCTCCCAGTTTTCTCCTCTCCTCAAATCTCTCCGAGGCTCCTCTTTGGCGCCTTCATGAACCTCTCTTTCTCTACCATCCCCTAAGTGTTTGCGCTCCCCAGGGATTTCTCCTTGGCCAAGGCTCTCACACACTATACCCTCTTCCTACATGCATCCTTTTCCATAACATCAATGACCACTGATGACTGAGGTGATTGCTCCTAAGTCGATTAGGCGTCTGACCCTGGATTTCAGCTCAGGTCATGATCTCACACTTTGTGAGATCAAGCCCCATGTTGGGCTCGGGGTTGTCAATGAGGAGCCTGCTTGGGATTCTCTCCCTCCCTCTCTCTCTGCGCCTCCCTCGCTTGGGCTCTCCCTCTCTCTCTCTTTCTCAAAATAAATAAATAGACTTAAAATAAAATTGAGATATAATTTGCATATCCACCCTTTTAAAGTGTTCAGTTCAGTACTTTTTAGTAAATTCACAGTTGTGCAACTGGCCCCACAGTCGAGTTTCAGGACACTTCATCACCCCCCAAAAGATCCCTCTTACCCGTTAGCAGTCACTCCCCATTCCCAGCTCCTCCCACCCTTGAAAACAACTAATCTGCTTTCTGTCTCTTTGGATTGCGCCCCTTCTGGGTTTTTCATATAAATGGGATCATAAAATACGTGGTCTTTTGTGTCTCACTTCTCTCACGTAGCGTAATGTTTGCAAGCTTCAACCATGTTGTAGCATGAATCCGAATTTCATTGTGTTTTATGGCTGAACGGCATTCCATTGTATGGACGTACCGCATTTGATGTCTCCATTCGTCAGTTGATGGACACTTGTGTGGCCACGTATTTCCGGTTTTCTTGAGTGCATATTTAGAAGTGGAATTTCCGAGTCGTACGATAATCTATCTTTAGGTTTTTAAGGAACTGCCGAAGCATTTTCCAAAGTGAATGAATATGCTGTGTTATACCCCACCAGTCACATATTTCCGGGAGGGTCGAATTTCTTTGGGACTCAGTCTTGATTCCTCCCTGTCCCTGAGCTCACACAGCCAATCAGTCACCGAAGTCTTGGCAATTTAACAAGCTGAACATCTCTCACAACTGTATCTTCGTCTCCTGTCCTGTCGCTATCGCTTTGGTCCATGCTACATCATCTCTGGCCTGGACCATTGCAATCGCCTCCAAACTGGTTCTTGCCTCTGCCTTCTGTCCTCCACTTGCTGTCACAATGGGCTCTAGTAAACAGGTGCCTAACACCATCGTGGTCCTGCTTGAAACCCTTTCATGCAGTGGCTCTCAACCCTAGCTGCACAGCAGAATCATCTGGAGAGATTTCTTTTTTTTAATGTTTATTTATTTTTGAGAGAGAGAGAGAGAGCATGGGAGGGGCAGGGGAGGGGTGTGGAGACACAGAATCCGAAGCAGGCTCCAGGCTCTGAGCTGTCAGCACAGAGCCCAAAGCAGGGCTGGGACCCACGAACTGCGAGATCATGACCTGAGCGGAAATCAGACACTCAACGGACTGAGCCACCCAGGCGCCCCCACCTGGACAGATTTCTAACATCCTGATGCCCACTTTGCACCCAAGGCCAATTAAATGGGGATCTTGGGGGTTGGGAATCCAGGCATCAAGCCCTCCAAGTGATTCTAATATGTAGCCAAATTGGAGAAACGCTGCTTTCATGGCTCCCTGTTGCTCATAGGCTAGAGTTCCAGGTCGTTAACATCATCCTCAGATTCTTCACCATCTGACCCACCCCCCAGCACCTCTTCATCTGAATCTCTTACCCCTCCCGGCCTCACGTGGAAAACCCCAGCCAATGTTGACATGGCCAATGTTATGATTCTGACTCAGTCTTAGAATGTCCCCGAACCTGGACTTCCTCTTATGCCCAGGACCACAGAGGTTACTCGGCTGGACACAATCCAGACCACCTCCACTGGGTTTCGTTACCCTCAGGCCTTTGAGAATTCCCTCCTGGCCCCCCGCCACCCCCCCGCCCCGCCGGTGGCTCTGTGGGTTAAGCGTCCGACTTCAGCTCAGCTCACAATCTCATGGTTCATGGGTTCGAGCCCTGCTGGTGGTGCAGAGCCTGCTTGGGATTCTCTCTCCTCTCTCTGCCCCTGCCCCACTCGTGCACTCTCTCAAAATAAGTAAATAGACTTAAAAAAAAAGAGCCTATTCCTCATTATTCCACCTCTCTTGGCAAAGGAGCCTGAAACCCACTCTTCTTTGCAGCTTGGCCTTTTAAAATCAGCCCTTCAGGCTTTAATTTTTGGCTCGTTGTTTCTGTGTCCAAACTGAAAGCCCACAGGGAGAGAAACCCATGCCGCAGAGTGACTCACGGTGGGGGGGGGGGGTGCCAAAGAACCTTACAACGCCCACTTTCCAATCAAGGGTGACTAAATTGTGAACTAGCACCGTCCCCACCCCCTCCTTTTTAGTTCCTCACTTGCCTGCTATCACCTATTTTATAATTAGTAGTCGATTAGCATGAAAAAGATCTCCCTTCCTGAATGCGGCCTCACAATTGGGTTTTTCAACTTCTGACCCAAATTGCCGGACACTTTAGGGTTGTTGTTTGTGTGCCTGCTTGCTTTTTTTTTTTTTTTTTTCCACTTGCCAAATCCCTGAAACACATTTTGAACAAAGCAGCTTCAAGGCAGAGTTAGGCTGTTTCTGCACGCCAACAGAAGAGCACCTAAGTTTGTGTTTCCACCGGGGGTAAAAAAACCTTTTCCTTCTGTGGGAAACGGGATTCAGTTTTGCACATGACGCCGAGTTTGTATTCCAAGGTCAGGACTTGCCAAATCAGGGCTCTCTTGTTTTCGGGGAGGGTGGGGATTCCACACAGCGGGTCTTTAGGGTGCCCTTGATGCGTGGCACTGCCGCTTTCTCCTCGAGAAGGTTCCTCTCGCAAAGCACCCCACTTCCTTTGCAAAATTTACTAATTTCGCTCATCAGCAAAAAAAAAAAAAAAAGAAAGAAAATGTCTTTTTCACTTCTTTGTGATCATCTCCCCAGCTCAGCAAGTTAATGGCCCTCTGTCACTTTGATTTATTCAAATGATGCGAAATGTCAACCTATTGAGATCTGGAGGGGACCGTGGGTAGTGTCACCAGTGCCCTGAAAAGCCAACGGATTTCAGCTCTCTGAACGGATGTCAGAGAGGGTCAAAGCTGAGCCCGCGGGACCTCTTCCTCCCAGGCTTCTCAGTGGAGTGACTCCGGCCAGTGTGAATGGCGCCATCCTGGAGACAAGGAAAACGGTCACGGAGACCACGAAGCAGAACCTGTGCATCCCAACCAGTCTGATCTCACTGGATGGGCAAGCACAGAGGCGATCTCAATGACGGTGCCAGCGGTTGAGGACTTTAGGTGAGGCCTCATGAATCGGTCTGCAGAGATGGCCTCTCACGGTGCTTGGCACCGAGGTAGGAAGCACCCATTGCATGTTGGCATTTGCTCTGATTAATGCAAGTTCACGTCCCCAGGGTGCCACTGATGGCCGACTTGGCCCCAAACACCCTGTGAGTGTTCCCGCGGTTGTCTCCTGCCGGCGGCGGGCCTGGCGCTCCGGTGTGGTCAAAAGCACCGCCGGAAACCTCAGGGAAAGGCCTACATTCTCCAGAGAGCGCTGGAATCCAGTGAGCTCTGCTGGCTCCCGAAATAACTGGATTCGTGTCTGAGGCCTGGAAAGGCGAGAATTCTCTTTTGCTCTACGGGAAATTTGGTGCGGATTTCGCAGTAAGACCAGACCTATACCGCCTTGCCCTGTTGTCAACAGGGAGCAGCGCTTTATTTTTATTTTTTTTTTTATTTTTTTAAGTTTTTACTTATTTTTGGGACAGAGAGAGACAGAGCATGAACGGGGGAGGGTCAGAGAGAGAAGGAGACACAGAATCTGAAACAGGCTCCAGGCTCCGAGCTGTCAGCACAGAGCCCGACGCGGGGCTCGAACTCACGGACCGCGAGATCGTGACCTGAGCCGAAGTCGGCCGCTCAACCGACTGAGCCACCCAGGCGCCCCAACAGGGAGCAGCACTTTAGCTCAGTGTGAAGGAAGTTGGTCATGCGGTGCTATATATAACAGGGCTCTGACCTTGTTCTTAGCTGAGGTCACATCGGCTTCCTCCAGAGCCTTTGCCAAGTGGCCTTTGTGGTCGAAGAGCACACCGAGCTCTCTCTGAACTTCTTTGTCGGGAGGACAAAAGGATCGATTTTTGCCTGGCTGGCTGCAGTGAACGTTAGGGAGTGTCCTCTGTGCTCGGTCGCTGGACAGTCCCAGCCTAAGTCCTCACCAAATTCACACTCGAGTTGGGGACACGGATGGTTACAGGCTGTAGCCAACTCCCGCTGGCGCCTGAGATTTGATAAATGTTCAGGAACATTGCAAACAGACTGCGAAACACGTCATTATGACAAGTAAAATTATGCAGACTGACTGTTAAATAAAACATAATTAAAACAAAGGTCGTAGGGGCACCGGGGTGGCTCCGTCGGTGGAGCGTCCGACTTCGGCTCAGGTCATGATCTCACGGTCGGTGAGTTCGAGCCCCGCGTGGGGCTCTGTGACGACAGCTCGGAGCCTGCAGCCTGCTTCCGATTCTGTGTCTCCCTCTCTCCCCGCCCCTCCCCTGCCCGTGCTCTGTCTCTCTCTGTCTCTCAAAAATAAACGTAAAAAAAAAATTAAACAAACAAACAAAAACCAAAGGTAATAAGTCCTCAAAGCTTATCACTTCTTAACCATTTTTTTGCCTTTTATTATTCTCCCTGCTCTTGAGGCAATCTACTGCTACTGTATCTGTATGGTGGAAATAATACATATAATATAATAATATATAATAATCTATAATGCGGTGCCGCTGGCATATCTTCCCAGCTTTAGTGCTGCGTGGCCTCACCCTGGTAGCCTGAGATTGGCCACGGTAGGTGTATTTATATCCTGGAAATCGGCAGTCATTATAAACTAGGATTTTTTTTCCCCCAGGAAACAAGTTATTAAACATTTACCAGCACAGCACCAGAGAGAGACTAGCAAATAGGTGGTCACAGTAAATCCAGTGGACCCATGGGATTTCGGTGTAGGATGGGGGAGTGTGACGAAGTTGTCACAGAAGGCTTCACGGAGGAAGTACTGCTTAAATAAGACCCTGAAGGATAATTAGGATGAAGGCCCAGAAGCA
Source organism: Panthera pardus (assembly GCF_024362965.1). Classification (NCBI taxonomy): domain Eukaryota; kingdom Metazoa; phylum Chordata; class Mammalia; order Carnivora; family Felidae; genus Panthera; species Panthera pardus. The sequence goes on from NW_026526843.1 coordinate 7,846,994, forward strand.
AGATAGAGCAGAAGTGATGGAATGGATAAGATGTGTTCCTAGCCCTCGGGGAGCTCTCAGTCCAGTGGGAGAGACAAAGGAAGAAACAGATGGAAGGAAATGCAGGGTCAAGTGCCCTGTTGGGACCTGCTGGGGCCGCTCTTGAAGCACAGAGGAGGGCGCCCTGTTATTGGGGGTAAAGGAAGGCTTCCTGGAGGAGGTGATATGATTTCTTTTTCAAAAAATAATTTCTTTAATTTTGCTGAACTTTTTCCTTCGTTTTTTTTTTTAAATTTTGTTTTACTGTTGATTTATTTTTTAGAGAGAGAGACAGAGTGCGAGCAGAGGAGGGGCAGAGAGAAGGAGACGCAGAATCCGAAGCAGGCTCCCCACTGTCAGCAGAGGCCAATGCGAGGCTTGAACTCATGAACCGTGAGATCATGACCTGAGCCGAAACCGAGTCAGATGCTTAACTGACTGAGCCACCCAGGCGCCCTGCTGAACTACTTTTTTTAAGTTTATTTATTTTCTTAGTAATCTGTACATCCAACATGGGTCCCCAACTCACGACCCTGAGATCAAAGCTCACATGCCAAGGCACCTGGCTGGCTCAGTTGGTGGAGCATGCGACTCTTGATCTCAGAGTTGCAGTGTGAACCCCACGTTGGGTGTAGAGATCAAATAAAAATAAAATTTTAGAGGTACCTGCGTGGCTCTGTTGGTTGAGTGTCTGACTCTTGACTTCAGCTCGGGTCATGATCCCAGCGTCATGGGATCGAGCCCCACATCAGGCTCCATCCATGCTGAGCATGGAGCCTGCTTAAGATTCTCTCTCTCTCCTGCTCCTCTCCCGTGCTTTCTCTCTCTCTCTACAAATATAAAATAAAATAAGGGGCGTCTGGGTGACTCAGTTTAGCATCCAACTCTTGATTGCGGCTCTGGTCATGTCTCATGGTTTGTGAGATCGAGCCCCGCGTCGGGCTCTGAGCTGACATCACGGAGCCTTCTTGGGGTTCTCTCTCCCAATCTCTCTCTGCTCCTCCCCCGCTCATGCTCTCTCTATTTCTCTCTGTAAATAAATAAATAGATAAGCTTAAAAATAAATAAAATCTCGTTTTAATATAATTTACGGTCACATTGGTTTCCATACAACACCCGGTGCTCATCCCGACAAGTGCCCTCCTCAACACTTTCCCCTCTCCCCCACCCCCAACAACCCTCAGTTTGTTCTCTGTATTGGAGAGTCTCTTATGGTTGGCCTCCCTCCCTCTCTGTTTGTAACTCTCTCTTCCCCTTCCCCTCCTCCATGGTCCTCTGTTAAGTTTCTCAAGATCTACAAATGAGTGAAAACATATGGTATTTGTCTTTCTCTGACTGACTTATTTTGCTCAGCATAATACCTTCCAGTTCCATCCACATTGCTGCAAATGTTACCAGATTCCATTCTTCCTCATTGCCAAGTAGTATTCCACCGTATATATAAACCACATCTTCTTTATCCATTCATCAGTTGATGGACGTTTAGGCTCTTTCCATAATATGGCTATTGTTGAAAACGCCGCTATAAACATTGGGGTACAAGTGCCCCTATGCATCAGCACTCCGGTATCCCTTGGGTAAATTCCTAGCAGTGCTATTGCTGGGTCATGGGGTAAAAAAAAAAAAAAAAAGTCACAAGCTCCTCTGAGTGAGCCAGTCACGTGCCTCCATGATGTGATATCTTACGCTGAGATCAAAAGATAATTAGGAGTAGCCATCTCTCTTGGAAACGGAGGTAGAAAAGTAATGTCTTCTTACATATTAAAATATGTCACCAACATATTCTCCATAGGGATACCAGAGTAATTATTGTTCTCCCACCCGATATAGGGCTTTGCTTTATATCAGGTCTGACAGAAGGCTTCCAGCTTCTGCCTGAATGTGGGCAGAGGGCGGAGCTGGGGAAATTGGGTGTGTCTGTTGAATTCTGACCTAAATGGGACCGATTCCCTTGTTTAGGGGAGTATATACTAAATCCCATATTCAAAGCTCTGGTGTTTGCTAAGCCCTTGGATTTCATGGACAAAGCATAAGCCACGCCATTCTCTTCTCAATAATATACATTCTTATAAACACCGCAACCTAACTTTAACAAGCAAAATTGGCCCAGGGATAAGGATGGAGAATATTCTGGCATATGTGTGAGGGTCAGGCACCTTGAATTGTGAACGGGTCCCAACTACAGAGAATCTAAGAAATGATGTTGTGTCACTTTGGTAATAAATGTCACTTGGGGAAAATACCTACTATCTCTTTGCATTTGGTGCCTTAAAAAAGAAAAAAAACTAAAGGTCAGATTACCACCCGAAAAATGAAAGTAGAATGGAGGCGAGGCAAGGAGTAGTGTACCAGTTTAGTCCATGCCGAGAGGAAGCAGAGCGAGTTATCCGAGCAGCCAGAGGTGAAATGTCCGCCCTTCGTGTTACAAACAGGATTAATCCCTCTGCAAGTGAACTCTTGGAGGGAAAACCTGGGCTCAGCTCTTGCCGAGGCTTTGAGTTGTCATTTACTCCTTTGCATTCTACTCCGGTTTCTTGTTTGCAGGGAACAGAAACCGATTAGCCTGGCTCGGATAAAGGATGGGTGGGGAAATTGAATTCATCCTGGCATCGGCTGTATGCCAGGTTCTGAGCGAGGAGTCCCTGATAAGCAGTGACTAGGATGGGACACGGCCCCCGTCCTCAGAGACGGTATCGTCTAGCAGAAAACGCAAGCACTAAACTCACAATCACACACCTGGTTATGGAACCGTTAAGTGTGAACTGCCCTCTGAAGGAAAGGACCGGAGAGACTGTGAGATCCCATAGGGCCCAACCTAGTGGGACTGGAGGAAGGGGTCAAAGAAAACTCCCCCAAGGAAGTGATATTTATCACTTCATAATGTATGTCAATGTTGAATCACGATACCGTACACCTGAAGCCAACATAATATCGCATGTCAACTACACTTCAATAAAAAAAAAAAAAGTGATATTTGGAAACAGGAGTTTGCTTTCAATTGCGATGAAGGAGGCACGTCTGGTCCAAACTCAGCATGAAAATTGAAAAATTAAAACTCAGAAACGGTGTCGAAAAATAATCCTCCAAATCTATTTTGCACTTGCAGGATCCTTCAACAAGAATGCTCAGTTATGTTCCCGGATCTTCCATTTCCCCAGGGGTTATTCCTTGGATACTCCTGACAGAACGCTGTTTCGCAGGGCATCTCAAATGTGTGCAGGTACAGCACTGTACCCAGCCGGCAACCCAGAAAGGAATTGTCGTTGGTGAATGGATGGCCTTAGTCATGGGAATGATAGGACCCAACGGTTGTGGGAGGGTTAATTATTATTTTTTTTTAATTTTTATTTTGGGGTGATGTGTATTTATTTTTGAGAGAGAGACAGAAAGAGCGCAAGTGGGGGAGGGGCCGAGGGAGAAGGAGACGGAATCTGAAACAAGCTTCAGGCCCTGAGCTGTCAGCGCAGAGCTCGACGCTCGGGGCTCGAACCTGCAAACCGCGAGACCATGACCTGAGCGGGAGTCAGACGCTGAACCGATCGAGCCACCCAGGCGCCCCGGGAGTGCTAATTATTTACACAGGACGTTATGGGATTTAAAACTTAATCCTCTGTCTTCACAAACAACGGTCTTGGTCCATTCAGGCTGTTCTACCAGAATACCTTCCACTGGGTGGCTCGAACAACTGAGGTTTCTCTCTCAGAGTTCTGGAGACTGCGAAGTCCAAAATCAAGTTACTAGCAAATGCGGTGTCTGGTGAGAGCCCCTTTCTTGGTGACAGCACGTGTTGCCGTGTCCTCACTCGGTGGGAGGGGTGAGGGGTCCCTTTTATAAAGGCACTAACCCCGTACATGAGGGCCCCACCTCAGGACTTCGTGACCTCTCAAAGGCTCCATTTCCTACTATCATCCTATTTGGGGGTCAGGGTTCAACATATACATTTGGGGAGTGGGGACCACACATGCAGTCCATTTGCAACAACCGTTTATTTTCCTAGGGCTGTAAAACTAATATAGCCATTGTCTTGGGTTTCATACTTTACGTGGCAGGTATCGTGTGCTTTTGAGAGTGCTACCATGTTTCTGGAGTTACTTGCCATCTCAGAAGTTGGAGGGAAGGCATTTATTTGCATTGAGCCCCACCCACACCATCCACCTTGCCTCTAAGAGCGACTAAGAGCAACCTCCTGAAGGTGATTCGATACCTCAGCAGAGGCCGAGCCGCTGAGCAGGATCCCAATTTTCCCTTTCTTACAGCCATCTCTCTGTCACCCCCGGGGCAACTCCTGGGTAGAGGAGGAGGCCCCTTCTCTCCCCTCAGCTAGTTCTCTCCCAGAGACAACAGAGTGGTCTAACCTAAGAAAGCCAACTGACCTCAGCTTTGTGCAAAACTCAGCACTTTCCATTTTGCAGAAACTGTTGTTCAGTTACATTTGCATAAAGAGGGCCTTTTCCTCTTTACATTTCACTTTGAATTCCACCTTTGTCTGAACCCAAATAGCAGAGTGAAACTCAGCCAAAACCACAGTGTAGACCCCAAAGAAGAAAAGGTTTACTTGAAACCTGAAGGTTTTCTCAAAAGTTTTTGAGGGGGTGCAGTTAGAAAGGACCAGCCTTACTCAGATTTACAATAAGGAGTGAAATGTAAAACCATAGGTTCTCAGGCCTTGGCTACCACTAGGGGTGGGTGGTGAAAGAGTGATAATGGTGCTCCATTATTCATGGACTCCTGGCAGCACCACTGTGAATTGGGCTTTTACTATTTGCCCAGGAGATGTCATGCTAAGCATTTTTATTATCTCGTTGGCTCGTGCAAGCAACCGTCTGGGGTAGTTATGATCAGGACCCCACTTTACAGGTGAGGAGACGAGGCTTAGAGAAGTCAGCACAAATGGCTCACATTCTCACAGCCCGTGAGTGTCAGAGCTGGGATTTGGACGCACATTTACCTTGGCAATGCCTGTGCTCTCAACCGGGGTCGGCTAGAGTGGGAAATATTTGAACTCGTGATAAGCTCATTTCCAAAGCAAAGGAGCAGAGGGTCATCGTGTCTGGATTCCTGTAAATTAATGCCAAGTATCATACCTCTTATATATACAAATTATATATACATATATACTCTCTAACGTTTAGGATGCCGGCACTCTTGTTAACTCTCGTTCCGACTAGACATGAAGTCCACCCTTATGCAAGTGCTTCTTACTGTGTTCATAAAAATGTGTTTTCTTGCCCATCTTGGTAGCAAGGAAGGACGAGGGGGAGGCAGCCTGATAGAGGACCCCATGATGTAGCTAGGTTGAAAAAATAATTTTGGTTTTCCTTGGGTTGACCGCAATGGGCAAAGCTGCTCACTTTGGCAATATTACTTGGGGCTGTTATACATGGGGACAAGTTTGGATCAGGAAGGTAGGTAACAATAGCACTAGAAAAGAGCATATATTACACACCTTCTCAGTTGATGGACTTCATATACGGAGTCTCTCATTTGGTCTCCAGACGTTTTTTGTAACATCTTATCTTGAAATAATTGTAAATTCCCAGAAGGTTGCAAAGAAATGCCCAAGAAAATCTTAAGCAGCCTTCTCCTAGCTTCCCTTAATGTTGATGTCTGATACAACTCTAGAAAAATATCAGAGTCAAGAAATTGACATTTGTAAAGTCCACAGAGCTTATTCCAATTCTGCTGGTTGTACACATGCATTCGAGTGTGTGTGTGTGTGTGTGTGTGTGTGTGTGTAGCTCTATGCAATTTTATCACACGTCAAGATTTATACAACCACCACGACAATCAAGACACTCAACTATACTATCCTCACAAAGCTCTCCTGTTTTACACCGTACCCACAGCCATTCCTCTCCCTCGTCCCTGGCAAGCACTAGTCTGTTCTCCCTCATTACAATTTTGCCATGCTGGGAATGTTATGTAAATGGACTCACACAGTAGGTACTCTTTTGAATTTTTTCAAGTTTATTTATTTTGAGAGAGACAGAGACAGTGCAAGCAGGGAAGGGACAGAGAGAGAGGGACAGAGAGAGAATCCCAAGCAGGCTCTGCACACTTAGTGCAGAGCCTGATGCAGGGATCAAGATCACAAAACCATGAGATCGTGACCTGAGCCAAAACCGAGAGTCGGATGTTTAACCAACTGAGCCACCCAGGTGCCCCTAGGTACTCTTTTGAGATTGGCTTTTTCTCCCTCAGCATAATTCCCTAGAGACTCACCCAAGTTGTCCCATTTACAGCTTGGTGCATTACCTTTGTATTGCTGAGTACTCTTCCATAGGGTGGATGTATCACAGTCTGTATAACCAGTCACCTACTGAAGGATGTTTGGGTGGTTTTCAGTTTGGGCTATTATGAATAAAGACGTTACCAACATTTGTGTACAAGTTCTTGCATAAGGATTTAGAACCATAAAGTTGTTTGTGGTATTGCTTTATTATCCTTTGCAGCATCTGCTGTGATATCCTTATCTCATTCCTGATATTGGTGATTTGTGTGTTTTATTGTTTTTCTTTTTCTTTACTTTGAGAGAGAGCATGAGTGGAGGAGGGGCAGAGAGAGAGGGAGAGAGAGAATTGCAAGCAGGCTCTGTACTGTCTGCATGGAGCCCAATGTGGGGCTCAAACTCACGAACCTTGAGATCATATAACGGAGTCGAAACCAAGAGCTGGAGGCTTAGCCAACTGAGCCACCCAGGCGTCCCACTGATGTTGGTGATTTGTATCCCTTCTCTTTTTGCCTTTTCAAACTTGCTAGTGGTTTATCAATTTTATTGAGTTTTTTTTTTTTTTGGAAGAATCAGCTCTTTGTTTCATTAATTTTCTCTACTGATTCCCTGTTTTCAATGTCATAGGTTTCTGTTCCTGTCACCATTATTTCCTTCCTTCTGCTTTCCTTGGGTTTATCTTGCTCTTCTTTTTCTAGGTTCTTAAGAAGATTAGATTATTGATTTGAGAGTTTTGTCCTTTTCTTTAAATTTTTTTTAATGTTTATTTATTTTTGAGAGAGAGACAGAGACAGAGACAGAGAGAAACAGACCATGAGTGGGGGAGGGGGAGAGAGAGAGGGAGACACAGAATCCAAAGCAGACTCCAGGCTCTGACCTGTCAGCACAGAGCCCGATATGGGGCTAGAACTCACAGATCGTGAGATTATGACCAAAGCCCAAGTTGGGCGCTTAACTGACTGAGCGACCCAGGAGCCCCTGAGACTTTTGTCCTTTTTAAATTATAAACATTTAATGCTATGAATTTCCCTTTCAGCACTGCTTTAGATGAATCTCATACATGTTGATATGTTTATTCAGTTCTGTGTACTTTTAAATTTCTTTTGAGACCGCCTCTTTGACTCATGGATTGTTAAGTATGTTGCTTAGTTTCCAAGTGTTTGGAGATTTCCTTTTTATCTTTCTGTTATTGCTTTCTAGTTTGACTTTGGCCAAAGAACAAACTCTACATGATTTAAATTCTTTTAAATTTGTTAAGGTTTTTTTAAGTAGTTGCTCTGAGCATTACCACACACATATACACATTATTACAGATTACTAATGTTGATATTTTACTACTTTGAGTGAAGTATGGAAACCTTAATTCCATTTGGATCCTTTTACCTTCCCTGATTTTCAAATATCATTGTCTTAAATACTTTCTCTACATGCATCGAGCTCCATATCAGATGGTGTTGTATCATTTTTCAGCAATAAAATATTATTAAAGAAACTCATGAAGTGAAGGATAGTCTATAATGTTTACTTCTATTTTTACCCATTCCATGTTCTGCTTTCCTTTCTGAAGTTTCCAGCCTTCTTCTGTTATCATTTTTTTCTCTTTAGAGAACTTTCTTCAGCTATACTATCAGGGTAGGTGTGCAAGTGGCAAGTTCTCTTAGTTCTCCATTATCTGAGAATGTCTTGATTTCCCCTTCATTCCTCAAGGATAGTTTCAAGGGATAGAGGATTTGTGGCTCCCAGGTCTTTTCTTTCAGTACTTGAAAGCTGTTATGACACTTGCTTTTGGCCTCCATGATGTCATCTGAGAAACCTACCATAATTCAAATAGGATGTTCCCTATAGAATTACCTACAATTTTGTGGTTCTCTTTGGCTGCTTTCAAGACTTTTTCTTTGTCTTCACTTTTCAGAAGTTTTCCTGATGCCGTGTCCTGGCGTGAATTTGAGGGGGGTGGGGGGGGGCGGGGGGGGGGTTGGTATCCTAACTAAAGTTTGCTCTACTTCCTGAATCTGTAGGTTTATGTCTTTTGTCAGTTTGGAGGAGTTTTCATCTATTATTACTTTGAATGTTTTTTCAGTCCCACTCTCTCTGTCTTCTCTTTCTGGGACTCATACAATATGAATGTTTTTTATGTGTTTCAAGATAATTTGTACATTCAAGAGAATTTTTAATAGATTGTTGAAGCATTTTTATGACATCTGCTTTAAAATTCTTATTAGATAATTCCAATGTACAATCCATCTCAGTATTGGTATCAGTTGACTGTAGAGTTTTTTTTTTTCTCTCAGATTTTAGTTTTCTTGGATTTGGTATGACAGGTGATTTTTTTTTTATTGCATCCTGTACATTTTGACTATTATGCTAGGACCCTCTTAATTTTATTTAAGTCTTCTATTTTACCATGTATTACCCCACTTAGTTTACGTGTGGGTTCTGGCTTATGTATGTGGGCTCCAGGGCCAATAAAAAGTAAGTTTCCTAAACCTTTGGAAGCCATCATCCTGTAAGCATGTTTTCTGGGTTTAGGCCATCTCTCAAGATTTTAGAAACTCCTGAAGTGGGGTGCCTGGGTGGCTCAGTTGGTTAAGCCGCTGACTTCAGCTCAGGTCATGATCTCGCGGTCTGTGGGTTCGAGCCCCGCGTCGGGCTCTGTGCTGACAGCTCAGAGCCTGGAGCCTGTTTCAGATTCTGTGTCTCCCTCTCTCTGACCCTCCCCCATTCATGCTCTGTCTCTCTCGGTCTCAAAAATAAATAAATGTTAAAAAAATTTAAACAAATAGAAACTCCTGAAGAAAACTGATTAGTGTTCCAAGCTTCTATGAAGTCCAAGGGGTTTCTATTCAACTAGAATTTTCTAAGACCATAGAGATATAGCTCAAAACCCACTTTTCTGATGCTATAGCTACCAGTATTTCAGTAAATAATGTTAACAAAAGAGGATTTTCTCACATTAATTGTGATATTTTTGCCCATTCTACTTAAAGTTGGTCTACGCTGAAAAGTATACCTTCCTACATGTCATGTGTATACTTTTTCCCTACTAAGAGATTTTTTTGCAGAATTTGCTCTGAAACAGTTATCCCTCTGTCAACTTCATGAAATGATGGTAGTTCATCTTGAATATTTATTGTAAACAAATACATCTTAACCTCAAAAATTTTCAAGGATAATCTTTCTGATGGAGTAAGAGGAGCAATACTATATAACTTTCCCATACTCTCATTTTTAAAAATTACTTTGTTCTCCATCATAAGCAAAATGGTGGGTGCAATTTTACACAGGACAGTCAAGGAAGGCCATCTCTAAAGAAGGTAACATTTGAACTGAGATGATACAATGAGAAGAGAGCTATGTAAACACCTGGGAGAATAGCTTCTAAGGCAAAGAAAACAGAAGTGCCAAGGCTCTGAGATGGGAACAAGATAAGGGTGTTTGAGGAACAACAAAGAAATCAGTGTGTCTGCGGCAGCATGAACAAGGAGACAAGTAATAAGAGATGAGATCCAAGAGAATACAAGGAGACGGTACTAGAGGGCCCTACATGCCATAATTGGGACTTTGGAATTCATTATAAGGGAGTCCACGCAGCTAGGTAGCAAGGCATTGGAGAACATTGGCAGCCTAGGTAGCAAGGCACGCAGCTAGGTAGCAAGGCATTTCAAGATTTTGAAAGACATGATCTGATTTACATTTTAGAATGATCATTCTGGATGTGATGTACAGAATGAATTGGAATGTAGCCAAGAATTGAGTCAGGGAGAGCAATGAGGATGCTATTACAGTGGCCCAAACGAGGATGACTAGTTTCTCTGGACCACACTTGAACTAGGGGGGTGGGTAATGGTGGAGATGAAGAGTGGTCAAATTTTGATATACTTTTTAGATACAGTTTATTGGAATTTTTGAGGGTTTGAATGTAAGGGATGAAGAGAAACTGAAGAATCAAGAATGACTCTTGGGTTTTTGCTTGAATGACTATTGGACTATTGTGCCATTAACTGAGATAGGGAAGGATGTGAGAGGATCGTGTTTGTGAGGATGGGGGGGGGGGGAGAAGATAGCGAATCAGGTGTCCTTTGGCCATGTTAAATTTGAGATGTCTGTTATACATCTAAAAGAACTGGTTAAGCAGGAGGTAGTGTATATGAATGTGGAGCTCAGAGAGGAGGTCTGGACTGAAGATAAAAACTTTGGAGTCATCAACATACATAGATAATATATAAAGCCATGGGGTTGGATGAAATCATTTAGAAATCATAGGTAGATGAAAGAGTTCAAGGTCAAACTCTAGAACACTCCAACACTTATAGATGGGATTAAAGGGAAAACCCGGCAACAAAATTGAAGGAAACAAGCATTTTAGGTTGGAAAATATGGTGTCACTGAAATCGGGAGAAGCAATTATTTCAAAAAAGAAGGAGTGTTCAATCATGTTGAATGCTTAAGAGTTTGAATAATAAGAGAATAGCAAAGTGACTGTTGAATTAAGTAACGTAGAAGTCGTTAGTGACTTTGACAAATGTATTTTCAGAGAAGTGGCGGAAATGAAAGCCCAGTTAGACAATATTGAAGAATAGATGGGTCAGTTGATGAATGGGTAAGCAAAATGGGGAATATCTGTAAAATGGAGAGTTATTCAGCCATGAAATACTAATCCATGCTACAACATGGACGAATCTCGAAACATGATGCTAAATGAAAGTAACCAGGCACAAGAGACCCCATATTATATGATTCCATTTATGTGAAGTGTCCAGAATAGGCAATTCTACAGAGACAGAAAGCAGATGAGAGGTTACTTAGGGCTTGGTAAGATGAGAGGGGTTTAGAGTGTGATAGGATAGGGTATAGAATTCTTTCTGAAGCTGAAATGTTCCAACTCCAAGACTATACTAAAAACCATTGTACTGTACATTTAAAATGGGTAAGTTGTACGATATGTGAATTATATCTTTAATAAAGCTGTTTTTTAAAAAAGACTGAGGGGCGCCTGGGTGGCTCAGTTGGTGAGTGTCTGATTTTGGCTCAGGTCATGATCTCATGGTTTGTGAGTTCAAGCCCCACAATGGGCTCACTGATGTCAGCACAGAGCCCACTTTGGATCCTCTGTCTCTCTCTCTCTCTCTCTCTCTCTCTCTCTCTCTCTCGGCCCCTCCCATGCTCACACACTCTCTCAAAAATAATATTAAAAAAAAGAGTGAATGGAAAATGAAAGAGAGTATAGACAATTGTTTGCAAACATTCTTTGCAAAAGTTTTGCTTTGAGGGGGAACCGCAAGTGGGGCATATAGGATCAAAAGAGAATTGTTTAAAGACAGGAACTATTAGAGTATGTTTGTATGTTCAAGGCCTTGATGCAGTAGAAAGGGAGAGACTGGTGATGCATTGAAGAGGGAATCTCCAGAGATATTTCCAACTACCTGCAGGATAGCTCCACCTGGAGGTCCTACTGGCTGTAACTCAAAATTTTATCCCACATGCATTCACTTCTCTCCACCTCCACGCTACCACCTTGGCCCAAGCCATCAGCATCGCTCCCTAGACTCTTGTAAAAACCTCGTAATCTGGTCTCTCTGCGGCCACTCTCGGTGTTCTCAAATCCATTCCTTAGCCTGAAGCCAGAGTGATCTTCCTAAACGGTTAATCTGATCTTCATGCCCCTACTGAAAGCCATTCAGTGATTCCCCATTGCTCTTACAATGTAGTCTGCACTCCTTAACTTGGCCTATAAGACTCTCCAAGATCTGATCCTAAGTTTATATCCTCATCCCTGACCCTTACACATTAGATTGCAGTCATAGTGACTTTCTTTCTGTTCCTGGAATTCATCGTCATGCTCTTTCTCACCTCTGCACCTTTGCACATGGATATTCTCTCTTCTCCCAATTCACTTCTCACCTCATCCCCCTAGTGATATGCCTCACTTCTACTCATTCCTTAGGACATTTTTTCTAGGTGGTCTTCTCTGCCCACCTATATTAAATTAGGCCCCTCTCTATGTATTCCCATAAACCCCTGGGCTCTTGCTCTCACAATGTATGGCATACATTTTTGTATCTGTCTGATTATCTCTCTCTCTCACTAAAGTATAAGCTCCATGAGGCAGAATCTAGATTTTCTTTGTTCATTACTTGTATTACTTTGCTAAGGCTACTGTTACTAGGTACCACACACTGGGTGACTTAACCGAAGGTCGTTGTCTCACAGTTCTGGCGACTAGAAGTCTCAGATCAAGGTGTGGGCAGTGTTGATCCTTCTGAGGGCTGGGAGGAAGAATCTGCTCCAGGTCTCTCCCCCGCTTCTGGAAGCTTGCGGGCAATCTTTGGCATTCCTTGGCTTGTACATGCATCATACAGATCTGCCTCCATGCCCACATGGTGTTCTCCTTGTGAGCGTATCTCTGTGTCCCAATTCCCCTTTTTATAAGAACATCTGTCATGTTAGATTAGGACCCATCCTAATGACTTAATCTTAACAGTCATCTCTTTAAAGACCCTACTTCCAATTAAGGCCACATTCTGAAATAGTAGGGGTAGTAGGAGTATCGCTCAGTGTATCTTCCGTAAGGGGGACACGGTTCAACACATAACACGGCTCTATCTCTAACACCCTGCACAGTCCTTGGCTCTGGGTCTCCAACTCCCCTGATGAATACTGAATGAACAAATGAATGAATCCGTGGATGGATTTTAAAGCATCTGCACAATGGTAAGAAATATGGTGTGTGTGTGTGTGTGTGTGTGTGTGTGTGCACGCGTGCACGTGCACATGTGCATCTGCGTCCCTACGTTTCTCTCCTTTGCTACGATACAGCAGCCCTTCATTCTATGACGCTACCTAGCTCTGCAGCCTGAGCTTTTAAACCTCCAACACGCGGTCTCCAGTCGCGCTAAACGATCTGTGCTTCCCTTCAGGAGCCATTCTCTTGCTCACCTCTGAGCCTTTGTATATGCTGGTGTCACCTCCGCCTGATCAAGAATCCATCCTAGTTCATCCGGCAGATTCTTACCCATCTTTTTAAAAATCAGTTCTAGGGTTAGCTCCTCTAGGACAACTTGTTTGACCTCTCTGGAGAGAGGTAAGCATTTCTACTTTGGGGCTCCCTTGTTCACACCTTCACTAAAGAACACACCATAGACAGATATGTCTGTGTCTTCCATTGGACGCTGATATCCTGGAGAATGGGGACCGTGTCTTACCTCTGAATCCCCTTATGCTAGATGACTGGCATTCACAGACCAGGCCCTCAAGAGTGAGCTAAAAAAAAAAAAAGAATGGCTGACCTGAGGAAGACAGGTTCCAACTTAAAGGATGAGTTGCTCACTCCAACAATAAAATGGGTTGCTTAGTGAACTAAATAGTGTTTAGTCTCTAGATGCTGCATGGCCACTCATTATGAGTGATATTCTAGAAAGAGGATATGCACAGGTGGGAGGTTGGTCTGCATCTGGCCACAGAGTCCTCTTCCAAATCTGAAGAGTTTCTGATTCTATGAAAGCTTGACTTTCATCTTTAGTTTCCTTCTTGGCTGGAATGGGGCTGCTGAACTGGATGGCATGCACCTTTGAACTGACTTACTAGGCTAGGGTTAGAAAAGGTACTTTCCAGAAGTTCACCATCCCGGGCAGACCCACAGTGCCGGGCTTTGCCTTCTCAGCACCTCTGACTTCCCATCTGAAAACTGACTAATACTTGCTAATTGTATGTTCTGAAATCCTTTGATGAAAATGCCATACTATGTAAGTATCAAGTCGTGTTATGAATAATAAAAAATGGATGAAGTTTCTATTGCTTACTCCCTGAGTGGCACTGTAAAAAAAAAAAAAAATGGATGTCTCTTTCAAAATTACAGGTCATTATCTGCATTGGAGAAAAGAGGCCGGTAAAGCATATCCAATCCTTCAGCCCTTTGAATTCAATGTAACAATGTATTTTCTTTTCTAAGAGTCTCCTGCCTTAGTCCATTCCAGGTGCTCTAACAAATTATCATAGACTGGGTGACTTATAACCAATAGAAACTTATTTCCCACAGTTCCAGGGACTGGGAAGTCCAAAATTAAGGCCCTGGAAGATTTGGAATCTGGTGGGAGCCCACTTCCTGGTTCGTAAATGGCCGTCTTCTTGCTGTGTCCTCCCATGGCTAAAGGGTGGGAGATCTCTCTGGGGTCTCTGATGAGAGCACTGATCCCATTCATGAGGGCTACATGCTTATGACCTAAACCCCTCCCAAAGGTCCCACCTTCTAATACCATCACATCAAGGGGTGGGATTTCAAGATAAGAATTTTGAGGGGGACACAAACATTCAGTCCATAGCATCTCCTGATTATAAAAATGCCATAGAACCTTTCAGTGTCATGGTGGGTCGTGCTCAGCAGACCTCCACCAAAGACCATGGAGCCGCACTGCCGTGGTTGTCCAGTGTTCTGTCTACTCAGAGCAGCACTCCCTCTTCTGGGAAATGCTCCCTTCTCCACTCCAACCACCCATTTGAAGGACCACAGCTATGTTCTTAGAGAACTCTGTTACCTGGACACAGCGATTGGCATAGACACGGGCACGGGATCTAAGGTGGGCCAAGCCTTCCTGGGATCTTTTAATACTCGGCATTAGAAAGAGTAAGTAGAAATTCCTCTGTGGCAGGAACTCTGGGAGGTGTGAGCACAGAACCGACCAGCCGCCACGCATCCAGCCGTGCAGAAGAAATGTCTGAGAGAACGAAGCTGCCGGAGAGGCAGAGATGGGAGTCGGAAAAAGAAAGGGAGAGGAGAAGGGAAACAGAGAATCCTGTCAGTTTTTCGAGTCCTTTGTTCCAGTTGTCCCTGCCCTTCCCATGGCTCGGTGACATGAGCCAGTAAGTCTCTCTTTTTCCCAGAAGCAAAATGGCAGCTGGGGTTAAGTCACCGATCACCATAAGAATCCTGAGTAATATCCACATGGACGGGCTAGCGGCTCTGGAAATGAGTGAGGAACCTCACAGTCACCAAGGACTTTCAGCCCAAGATGAGGTATTTTTTTTTTTCTTTTTCAAACCACTTTATTGAGATATGATTCACATATGAAGAGCTGTCCATTAAATATCAACATATAAAACCTGATGAGTTTGGAGATAAGTACACCCCCGTGAAACGATCATCATAATCTTTCTTTTTAAAAGCTTATTTATTTAAGTAATCCCTACACCCACTATGGGGCTCCAATTCATGACTCCAAGATCAAGAGTCACATGCTTCTCCAACTGAGCCAGCCGGGCGCGCCCCCCCCCCCCCACCCCATAATCTTTGCCATAAACATATCCATCACCTTCAAAGTTTCCTCCTACCTTCTTTATGATTATTGTCATTATTATTATATTTTGTGGTAAGGACACTTAAACATAAGATCACCCTCTTAGCAAAAATTTCAGTATACAATATGGTATTGTTAACTACAGGCGCTGTGCTGAACCATAGATCTCTAGGACTTATTCATCTCACAACTGAAACTTAGTGCCTTTGACTAATATCTCCCTGTTTCACCCCCGCCCCCCCCCCCCCCCCCGCCCCTGGCAACCAACATTCTACTCTCTGCTTCTATGAGTTTGACTATTTTACATTCGTCATTCAAGTGGGATCATGTAGTATTTGTCCTTCTGTGTGTCTGGCTTATTTCACTTTACATAATGTCCTCCAGATTCATGAGACACCGTATTTACTATCAAAGAGACTTTTCTCAAGAACATCCACTCCTCCTCCTATGGCAATAACCTGGGGGATAAAAGGAAAGAGAAGGAGCTGACTGGCACACGAAAGGGGCTTTGCAGATCACGTGGTCAAACCTTCCTCATACAGTTGGGGAAATGGGGCTCCAGAGAGGGAAAGACAGATGATGCTCCCAAAGTCACACAGTAAATTAGCGATGTACGCATCAACTTCCGGTCCCATTCATTCTATCCCTTCAAGTTAACGACTATGTAAAATGTCAAGAATTTCAAGCTCTGTATCTGCTCGAAAGTTATGGCCACGACACTCGCAATGTTAGTTCTACAAACTACGTTGGTTAATATCCAGTTCTCAACTTGGGCATGAAAGCCTGATGAAGGGATCAGGTCCTTCGTCTTTTTATTTTTCCTCGTATAAAACTACTTGCTATATTTGGCCTTTTTAAAAAATGATGGAACCAGCTCTCGTTTTGGTAATTGTGTCCTCAAGACTTTCACAAACTGATGGCACTGTCATTGCTGTGAAATGATCCCGCAGCCACGGAGAAAATATAATAGCTATTTCGGAAATGATGATGAGATTCACATCATTGTCAGGCCCTTAAATATTTCTTCAGAGGGAAATGTGCACAGGTAAGATATTGCTGGCTATAGATCGCTTGGTTGATTGATCAGTCAATCGTTTGGTGTCTAGGAGGTACCTAGCACTGCTCTAGTTGGGGGACAAAACAAGTAAGGCCCTTGAGACACTTAAAATATATTGCTCCACATGCATTTTCCATCTGAAATGCTCAGCAGCTTTCCCACGGCGGTTTGCTCTCCTGACACTAGGAAGCCACATGAAGGCTGGAAAGAGCCCGGGCTCCGGAATCAGGCAGTAGTGGAATTAAATGAACTTTACTGATTGTGCAAACCTGGAGACGTTGCAGCCAACCGCTGCCCCTCACTCTACTCATCTGTAAAGTTATTATAATAAACCATACATGGAAGGGGCACCTTGGTGGCTCGGTCGGTTAAACGTCCGACTTCGGCTCAGGTCATGATCTCGCGGTTCGAGCCCAGCGTCCGGCTCTGTGCTGACGGCTCAGAGCCCAGAGCCTGCTTTGGATTCTGTATCTCCCTCTCTCTCTGCCCTCCCCTGCTCACACTCTGTCTCTGTCTCTCAAAAATGAGTAGATGTAAAAAAAATTTTTAATCAGCAATACATGTATTAATAACCCTATTAATTAATAAATAACACCAGCATTTTAAGTGAGAGTTAAAATTCACACTGTCAGTTAGTACTCAACATCAGCGTCATTAATTAATGTGAATATTACTAATCAATATTGTTAATAATTAATACTAACATTAATAATTAGCACTAATTGATATTGATATTGATATTTGTTATAATAAAGAAATATTATTATTATTATTATTATTATTATAGCCATTATATCTACCAGGTAGGGTTTTGGGGACAGTTTAAGGTGATACCAACCGGGACTAATTTAGCACAGTGCATTCGCTCATCGGTGAGGTTGTCCACATCTGTGCTGTAGAGACACTGTGACCGCTTTTTAAATCACTGTTATTTAGATAACATTTTCTTTCACAGGAACAACTGACCCCACTCCTTATTTTCCTCTGCTTTTGTCATAAGGGCTGAAAATAACATCGACATACAGAGACTTAAGGATTACTTTTAAAAAGCACTTAAAGATTTCAAGATGACACATCAGAGTTCCAGAAGTCTATTATTTTTCAGAGCGAGAGATAACAGCTAAAATAGTTCTAAAGGAAAGACAAGACAGTCAACAGATTGTGCTGTTTCAAATGCATTTTGTAAAAACAAAAAAACAAGTTAAACGTTTTTACTGCATTAAAACTCTTAGAGTTGATTTTCTAAAGGAAACGCATTTTTTAAAACAAAGCAAAAAGATTGCACTGGACAAAACAGAAGAGACTGAAATATGGAGAACAAACAGAGGGTCGCTGGAGGGGTGGTGGGAGGGGGGATGGGCTAAATGGGTCAGGGGCACGAAGGAATCTACTCCTGAAATCATTGTGGCACTATAGGCTAATTTGGAGGTAAATGTAAAAAGTTAATTAATTAATTAAGTCAAAAAACAAAGATTGCACAGGCTGCTGCGTCAGGCAGGAAGCCGAAGAGAGAAAACATTCATTGACTATCGGCCACATCACATGATCGCACTTAATCCTACAACAGCCCCATGAGGTGGACCCTTATGTTATTTACCCCCATTTTACAGAGGAGAAGACAGGCCCAGCAACACGAAGTGCCTTGTTCTAGAGCACACAGCGAATCAGTGATCCAAACCTGGGTCTGTTTACTTCCAAACTGCATGTTCGTTCCAGATCTGACCCTTTGCGTTGCCCCCTGTGACCTGTGTCATTTTGGTTTATCTGCGTCTTGTTGCTTAAGCTGCTTTTGGCTTCATGCAGTAGCGTAACTAACTGCAAATTTCATTTTCCCACATAATAAAAATTTTGGAGATAGATAGTTCGAGAAAAGGGACTGCAGCTCAAGCCCCCAGTTCGCTCTCTCTTTCCACCCCGCCACCTTCAGTGGGCAAGTGGGTAAGCAAAGTCTCCCGCTCAGCAGCGTTCTCACCAGCTCCTGGCATCACATCGTCACCCGACAACTTCCAGAAGCAGGAAGTGGGTGCAGGGAGGAGACTTTCTCTTAATATAAGCCTCTCTCTTCGATCAGAGAGGAAAACCCTTCCCCGAAGCTCCCCCCACCATCAGACTTCTCCTTTGTCTCATTCACCAAACTAGGCCACGTTGCCACCTGTAAATGTCGCAAAAGAAAGGGGATTGCCGCGCTTGGCTCGGTAATGACGGTGGTTAGGGACACGTTCCCTGAGATCAAGAGCTCTTGGCTCAACCAATGGGCAAGTTATTCCGAGCCACTTCTCAGTGGGATGGAGAAGAAGGCTCTAGCTACAGTTAAACAACAAAATAAAACAAAAACCTGAGACATATAAATACACCAAATCAACATATGCACTGTCCACTCAAGCCCTTGGACGCCGCCCTTTCTCCATCCCTCAGACTATGCTGGTCTTTTGTGAGGTCTTCTCCCCATCGAAGCTGATCTTGACATTCTTTTTCTTTCTTTCTTTTTAAGTGTTTTTTTAAAATTTATTTTTGAGAGAGAGGGAGAGAGCACGAGCAGGGAAGGGGCAGAGAGACAGGCAGAGACAGAATTCCAAGCAGGCTCCATGCTGTCAGCACAGAGCCTGATTTCACAAACCGGGAGGTCATGACCTGAGCCAAAATCCAGAGTTGGACGCTTAACTGACTGAGCCACCCAGGTGCCCCTCCTTGACATTCTTTTTAAACCAGTTTGTACAGATGGTTGTCCTAGGGGTGGGAGGGGATCGATAGGGCCTTGTCCTTCCTTGGCTTCCCTCCTCCCTGCACCCCATCATCCTAACATCTGATCACCATCAATGTGGGTTTAGGAACTTGTCCTGTCCCAAGAAAGAAAGAAAGAAAGAAAGAAAGAAAGAAAGAAAGAAAGAAAAAATACAGTGGAATAGTCCATTGGGTAGCATAATAGATCCAGAAAAGATCTGTTTTCTGTTCGATTTCTTAGTGAATTATATTTCTCAATTGGAAAACTTTCCACCACGTTTTATATTGTGCTTTAAAAAAGTCAACAGTTGTTGTCATATTTTCTTTAAAGGCATCTGTCAGATTTAATCTTGTAACAGCTTAGTGACTTAAAGCACCTCCCCAAATGGTTTAGAGGTTTAAACATTTCAACATTAAAAAAAAAATTAAAACAGCAGGATATTCTAATCACATCCCTGCTCCTTCCCTACAACTTGATGTCCCTCTCGTACAGCTTATGTCTGATGATATATCACTATATTCTCAGGTCCCCCTGGCTAAGGAACCTCAAAGTCTTTTCTTTTTTAACTCTTCCCCCTTCACCTTTTGATAATATCCACTAAGCAAATTAATCAACAAAGCCTCATAGTGCTACAAGCTCATCGCTGAAATCCAATATCACACCCCCTATGGTTACTTCCTTATTTTTTAATTTTTAAATTTATTTATTTATTTATTTAGAGACAGAAAGAGAGGGAGACACAGAATCCGAAGCAGGCTCCAGGCTCTGAGCCGTCAGCATAGAGCCAGACGCGGGACTCGAACCCACGAACCGTGAGATCATGACCTGAGCCGAAGTTGGACGCTCAACTGACTGAGCCACCCAGGTGCCACCCCATTGCTACTTCTTAAGTTTAGCCCCCGTCATTTTTTTTTTTTTTTTTTTTTTTTTGCTTGAGTGCAAGTCTTCCTCATGCCTTTTTCAAAATGTAATCAGGTAGAAGAAAAACACAACAGCAATTGAGTAGCCCTCCTCCTGCAGAAAGCCTGTAGTTTTGCTTTATTTTTGGCGGAGGCACATGGTAAACTGTGTGAGGGGTGGCTCCAATCCCGGCAGGGTGAACACAGAGTGGAAGGTGACACTGAAGCTCCCGTGGCACACATGTTTTTGTTCACCCAGATTCATGCACAACGGGAATGCGGAGCTTCCTGACATTATTCTACGTGTTTGTCCTGTGTCTGGGGGATGATCACAAACGTCAAGGGAGTGTGGCCCTCCCCGCGGAATCCTTGACAGCAGAATCCCCGTGAAACCCTGAACAACTCTAATCTCAATAGAAATTCAAAAATCGAGTTGCCTAAATGGGAGGGCCCAGGTGGAGAATGCACGCCCAGTGCAACAGCACTGCTAGGAATTGACCCAAGGGATCCAGGAGTGCTGAGGCACAGGGGCACTTGTACCCCAATGTTGATAGCGGCGCTTTCAACAATAGCCATATTACGGAAAGAGCCCAAATGTGCATCAACTGATGAAGGGATAAAGAAGATGTGGGTTATATGCACAATGGAATACTACTTGGCGATGAGAAAGAATGAAATCCTGCCATTTGCAGCAACGTGGATGGAACTGGAGAGTGTGATGCTGAGTGAAATAAGTCCGTCAGAGAAAGACAGATACCATACGTTTTCACTCATATGTGGATCTTGAGAAACTGAACAGAAGACCATGGGGGAAGGGAAGGGGAAAAATAGTTTCAAACAGAGAGGGAGGAAGGCAAACCATAAGAGACTCTTAAATACAGAGAACAAACTGAAGGTTGATGGGGAGGCAGGGGAGGGGGGAAACGGGGGATGGGCATTGAGGAGGGCACTTGTTTATTTTTTATTAAAAAAATTGTTTTAACATTTATTTATTTTTGAGAGACAGAGCGAGACAGAGCACAAGCAGAGGAAGGGCAGAGAGAGAGGGAGACACAGAATCCAAAGCAGGCTCCAGGCTCTGAGCTGTCAGCACAGAGCCTGACGCGGGGCTCAAACTCACGGACCACGAGATCATGACCTGAGCCGAAGTCGGACTCTTAACAGACTGAGCCACCCAGGCGCCCCAAGGAAGGGACTTGTTGGGATGAGCGCTGGGTGTCGTATGTAAGCGATCAATCACAGGAATCTACCCCCCAAACCAAGAGCACAATGTATACACTGTATGTTAGCTAACTTGACAATAAGTTGTATATATATATAAAAAAATAAGTCCCAATGCAAAGCACGCTGCCTGGGTCTTTGCCCTCATTTGTAAATTGAATAAAGGTGTACTCACTTAAAAAAACCCAGCAGAACATCAGATGAGTGCAGAAATGAGATCAGGGTAAGGTTGAAGTGGCTTGTTCATCAGGCATTAGTATTCCCCCCCAACACCTCCCCCAACCATATGCATTAGTTTCCTAGGGTTGTCACAATAAATTACCACGAAATGGGTGGCTTGAAACAACAGAAATGGATTCTCTTACAGTTCCAGAGGCCAGAAGTCTGATATCACAGTTAGCAGGGAGCCTTCTTTTGTTGTTGTTGTTGTTAAGTTTTTATTTGTTTGTTTGTTTGTTTAGAGGCAGGGTGAGTGGGGGAGGGACAGTGAGAGGGAGAGAGAGAGGATCCCAAGCAGGCTCCACACTGTCAGCACAGAGCCTGACGTGGGGCACAACCTCCCGAACCCTGGGATCATGACCTGAGCTGAAATCAAGAGTCGGGCGCTTAACCAAATGAGCCACCCAGGCGTCCCAGCAGGGGGGCTTGTTTTGGAGGTGCTGAGGGAGAAATCAGGCCCGTGCCTGTCTCTCAGCTTCCAGCGCTGGCTGGCAACTCTTGGCCTTCCTTGGCTTGTGCCTGCATCACACACCATCTTCCCTGTGTGCGTCTGTGTCCTCACATGAGCTTCTTCTCAGGGGACGCCACTCCTGAGATCCAGGGCCCCACCCTAATCCAGTATGACCTCATCTTATTTTAACGAATTACCTCTGCACATATCCTGACCCAAGTGGGGAATGTGTTGACAGCTTCCCATTAGGAGATCATGTTAGTGATTCTTCCTGGAGTCAACTAGTCGATTCTCGAGACATTTCGGGGTTGCCCCCTCCCCACCTTTTGCCTTTCTACCAAACCACATAGTAACATACCAGCCGGCTTCTGGCAACATCAGCGTGGGAATCGTCATCATTTCAAGGGAAACGTAGCTGATCTCATCAACTGGGGAGAAGACTCTTGGAAGCAAATACCATGGCACAACTCAATCAATGAATCGAATAATCATAGTAATTACCAATTATTGACACAATTCCAGTGCCCATCTTATTTGCATGGTCATTGGTTAGGACTGTTATGAATCCTGCAGGCTGAGACCAGCTGATGTGGGATTCTCTGAATAAGCTACCGATTCCAAGCCTCCCCCATCCTGTGGCTCCTTGAAAGTCCATGAGGCCAGGTGAAGATTGCACAGCTCTGCTACCGAAGGAGCAAAGCCTTCTTACCGTTGCTTTCATCTTTGACATGGAAACCTCGAGAAAGAGACAGCTGTTTGTGGTGGGAAATATACCAAAGGCCCCCATCTTGGGTAAAGTAGGGGTGAGGGGAGTTTAAAATCATATTATGATGATGAAAACGTGGGCCCCTTAGCTCATCTGGAGAACTTCTTTCTGTTCAGGATTATCTGTTTTGTTTGCCTCGTGATAACAAAAAAAATCTGTCACCATATCCCAAGGGGAAGGCTGGGAGACATTCAGGCAAGTGTTGAAACCCTTCTGTCTGCTCAAGTTCTGGTGTGGAGGGAAAATTCTATTATCAGTAATTAAAAAAAAAAAAACAAAACAAAACCTAAGCACGTCCAGTTTGTTCTTCCCAAATTTACCAGATAAATCACTTCACTGAATAAGGAACGAGCCTACGAGTAATTCCTGGGCAAAGTTTTGTACCGACAATTATTTCAAACCTATTTCTTCCCTGTCACCGGACAGATTAGGGTTCGTACAAAAACACGCCAGGCGAGAAAACAGAAAATCATTTGTTTTTGGTGGTTTGCGATTGTTTATTTCATTGACCGAAACGATTTATTTTTGTGCTGTGACACAAATCTGAGTATCCCCACTCTGAATCACCCTACCTTGCCTGCGTCCCCTCAAACAACTAGTAGAGCTCAAAAATAAGCCCCGAGCACCACTCAGAGTGACCTACCATGTCCCCAAAATTCAGATATGCATAATAAACATGCTGATGAAGTCAAGGGAGGGAATATGGCTCATTCCATCCCTTTTCGTTGGTCTTTAAATAAACATTTATGTTTTCACTACCCTTCCATTTGGGGCAATTTTTTTTTCCCTGTCATTTGCTGTGGGGGGGGGGCGCGGAATATAACTTCATGCAGCACTTTTTGCTACAAAATGTAAGCTTGCAAAACAGCACAAATGTCTAATGTGTGTGTGTGTGTGTGTGTGTGTGTGTGTGTGTGTTTGCCTGCTTGCTTTTTTTTCATAATGGACAATTACATTGTAGCATATTTAAAGTGTACAGGGTCGCCTGGGTGGCTCAGCCGGTTAGGCATCCGACTTCAGCTCAGGCCATGATCTCGCAGTTCGTGGGTTCAAGCCCCGCACCAGGCTCCCTGCTGTCAGCGCGGAGTGTGCTTCAAATCCTTTGTCCTCCCCTCCCTCTGCCTCTCCCCTGCTCATGCTCTCTTTCTCCCTCTCTCAAAAATAAGTAAACATTAAAAAAGGTTAAAGTGTACGACATGGTGATTCGATATACATTGTGAAAGGAGTTTCACCATCAAATCAATCAACGCATTCATCACCTCACATAGTGATTTTTTTTTGCAATAACACTTAAGTATTACCCTTAGCAAATTTCAACGCAGTGTTATCAGCTATAGTCACCATCCTCAGAACTTATTCATCTTATAACTGAAAGTTTGTACCCTCTTGCCAACCCTTCCCAATTTCCCCCACTTCCCAGCTCCTGGCAACCACCAACTCTGATCTCTGTTTCTAGGAGTCTGACTTTTTTTCTTTTTTTCTTCTGTTTAGATTCCACGTATGAGTGATACCAAGCAGTATTTACAGGGTTTCCTTCTTTTTATTTTATTATTTTTTTAAGTTTATTTATTTTTCAGAGAGAGAGAAAGAGAGAGAGAGTGCGAGAGCATGTGTGAGCATGCAAGGGAAAAGGGCAGAAAAGGAGAGAGAGAGAGAGAGAGAGAGAGAGAGAGAGAATACCAAGAGATTGCGGGGCTCGATCTCACGACCGTGAGATCATGACCTGAACTGAAATCAAGAGTCGGATGCTTAGCTGGCTGAGCCACCCAGGCGCCCCAGGATTTCCTTCTTTTTAAAAAGTGAATAATATTCCCTTATATCTGTATATATGCCATGTTTTCTTTATCCGTTCATCCATTAAGTACCATTCGGGTACTTAAGTTGTTTCCGTACCTTGGCTATTGTAAATAATGCTGCAATGAACACGGGTGTGCAGATAACTCTTCTAGACAATGGATTCATTTCCTTGGGACATATACTTGAAAAGTAGGGTTGCTGGATCACCTGGTAATTCTATTTTTAATTTTTTGAAAGGCCTCCATACTGTTTCCCATAGTGGTTACACCAGTTTGCATTCTCACCAACAGCGTGCAAGGGGACTCACCAGGAGCCTCACCGGCATTTGTTGTTTGTTTGTTTGTTTATGTATTTATTTACGTATTTATGTATTTATTTATTTTTTGTCTCTTTGATAATAGTCATCTTAACAACTATGAGGTGATATCTCATCGTGGTTTTGATTTGCATTTTCCTGATGAGCAGTGATGTTGAGTATCTTTGCATGTCCTTGTTGGCCATTTGTACGTCTTCTTTGGAAGGGTCCTTTGCCCACTTTTAAATTGGGTTATTTGGGTTTTTTTGCCGTTAGGCGGTCAGAGTTCCCTGTATATTTTGGATATTAACCCTTGATCAGACATGGGGTTTGCAAATATTATCTCCAATTCTCTAGGTTGCCTTTTCTGTTGACTGTTACCTTTGCTGTGCAAAAGTTTTTTAGTTTGATGTTGTCTCACTTGTTTATTTTTGTTTTTGCTGTCAAATAAAAAAAAAATCATTCCCTAGACCAATGTCAAAGAGCTTATTCTATGTTTTCTTCTAGGGGTTCTATGTTTCAGGTCTTAGGTTCAAGTCTTTAATCCATTTTGAGTTGATTTTGTGTGTGGTGTAAGACAGGGGTCCAGTTCCATTCTTTTGCATGTAGCTGTCCAGTTTTCCCAACACCATGTACTGAGGAATCTGTCTTTTCCCCATTGTATCATCTTAACTCCTTTGTCAAAAATGAATTGACCAAAGATGCGTGGGTCTATTTCTGGGCTTTGTCTCCTGTTCCATCGATCTATGTGTCTATTTTTATGCCAGTATCATATGGCTTTGATTATGACAGCTTTGTAATACAGTTTGAAATCGGGACGTCTGATGCCTCCAGCTTTCTTCTTTTTTCTAAAAGTCAAGTTAGCTAATCAGAGTCTTTTGTGGTTTCATACAAATTTGAGGATTATTTGTTCTAGCTCTATGAAAAATACCATTGGAATTTTGACAGGAATTACATTGACTCTATAGATTGCTTTGGATAGTACGGACATTATCGCAATATTAATTCTCCCAGTCCATGAGCATGAAATGTCTTTCCATTTATTTGCGTCCTCCTCAATTTCTTTCATTGGTGTCTTATAGTTTTCAGTGTACAGATCTTTCACCTCCTGGGCTAAATTGATTCCTAGGTATTTTAATCTTTTTGAAGGTATTATAAATGATATTGTTTTCTTAATTTCATTTTCTGACAGTTTGTTGTTGGTGTATAGAAACACAACTGATTTTTTTTATATTGATTTTTAAAAATTTATTGTTTTTAAATTCAAGTTAGTTAACATACAGTATAGTATTGGTTTCAGGTGTAGAATCTAGTGATTCATCACTTACCTATAACACCCAGTGCTCACCTTGAAAGGTGCCCTCCTTAACGCCCATCACCCATTTAACCCATCCCTCCACCAACCACCCCTCAGTTTGTTCTCTGTATTTAAGAGTCTCTTATGGTTTGCCTCCCTCTCTGTTTTTATCTTAATTTTCCTTCCCTTCCCCTGTGTTCATCTGTTGTGTTTCTTAAATTCCACATATGAGTGAAATCAGATGATACTTGTCTATCTCTGACTGACGTATTTGTGTATTGATTTTGTATCCTGCTACTTTACTAAGTGTCTTTATTAGTTCCAACAGTTTTTTTTGACTGTAATCTTTAGGGTTTTCCATGTATAATATCACGTCTTCTACAAATAGAGACAATTTTCCTTCTTTACTTTTCATTTTACTTCTTACTATTTCTTTGGATGCCTTCAATTTCTTTTTCTTGCCTTATTGCTCTGGCTAGGACTTCCAGTACTATGTTGAATAAAAGTGGCAGGAATGGCACCTGCATCAGAATTACCCATGATATTTCTTTAAAAATTACAGACCTCTGGGCCCCTTTGATTCCCTTTGTCTTTTTTTGCGTTGGAGTGCCCCAGCCTCAACCTCTGCTTTCTACCTTTACTTATTTCCCTGCTACTATTCTCATTTTTTATAGTCTATTCTCAACACAGCAGCTAGAGCGATCCCTTAACACTTTTAAGTTAGATCATGCCTTCTTCTCCTCTCCTCAAAACTCTCTCATGGCTGGAGTCACAGGGTCCCTCCTCCATCGCTCCAGTTCGTGTGGGGCTCCTGTAATGTTGCTTTCTTTCCCTGTAGCTTCAGGCCTAGGAATCACCGGCCACTACCTCACCCCTGTGATCTCTGTGACCTTGTCTCTTATCGCCCTCCCCCTTGGATCACTCTATTCCGGCCAGCAAGCCTCCTTGATGCTTCTCAGGTCTGTTTCTGCCTCCACCCTTCATTTTTGACCCAGATAACCACATTGGTTACTTGCTCACTCTTTTAAGGTCCCTACCCAAATGTCACCTTCCTTACGAGTCCTTCTTTCTGTGTAAAATAGCGACTCCCTCTACACCCTTCGAGGCACTCCCCAGCTCTCTAACCCTGTCTTATTTTCTCCCTATTGTCACCTAGCATATTGTAGATCCATTGTTCGTTTGTTTCCTGCCTGTCTCCCTGCGCTAAGATGTAAGCTCCAACAAGGAAGAGATTTTGTTGTTGTTTCTTGACAGCCCCAGCCCTGGTGTCTAGCCTGGGCCACAGGAGGCTCTAAGGGAACATTTTTTTGAACAAATGAATGAATGAATGAGTGAACCATATATAGGCATGTAAACGCATGAATGAGGATGGGTACACACTAAACTGGCATAGTGGTACCTCTGGGGAGTGGGGTTATGGAAAAGGGACTTACATTTTGTACATCAGCTTCCCTGTTGTTTGAATTTTTATAGCAATCAAGCACGCATTACGCGTGTAATTAGAAAAATAGAAACAGTAGCGGTTTTAAAAAGAAAACGAGCTGTACAGAGCCAAAAAAAACCGCTTAGGAGATCAGGTTGGGCAGCAGGTGGCAGGGTTGTTTCAACTTCTTCTCTCTGCCAGGCTGGCGAACATCAGAGCCCACAGGCATGTGGCCTGGTGCTGGCACAACGCCAGGGAGAGTGGTGTGAATACGGAAAAAAAAAAAAAAAGGCTGCAATTAACACACAGCGTGATGTGACCAGTGACTATATCTGGCAGTGAGGTTACGGCAGATTTTTTTTTAATCTTCCTTGCACTTTTGTGTATAGTTTGATTTTTTTTTTCCATGATGAACACGTAGTACTCGTGGAATAGGGGGAAAGAGGAGCATTTTGGTTTAAAGGTGTCAAGTCTTGCGTCCCCAAGCAGGAGGCTGCCCCGGCTCTAGATTGTAGAAGGCTTCTATAGCATTTCTCTGCCCGCGAGAGCCCCAAGGAAATGCCGCCAGCTAACTATGGGACAATAAACTGGGCAAACTTACCAACATCCGTAGATTGTGGAATCACCTCTGCCTCAGGTGACCGAGAGTTTCCCAGCTGAGGAGTTTGGCGTTCCCGTGTCGAGGCTTTAAAAGGTTCACAACTGCCGTCTCTATAAAACGACATCTCTACAGGTACAGAGTCAAAGAAAATTCTAGAAAAAGAATTTTCATCCGACACTTTTCCCTTCCCCAGCTCCCCAAGCTTTTTTCTGCTTTATAGCAGCTGCTCTCACCAGAGGCATTTTGAAGCAGGATTCTTTTGTCCTTGCCCACATAAACCAGTGATTGACGAAAGGGGCAGCCAGCTGAGCATGACCATCCCTTGTGCCACTTGGCCTCTAGGATCTATGTGCGTATCTCACCTTTGGGTTATGATTTTGCTGGTAGAGCCCCTGCCCGCACCTGCCACACGCAAACATATGCGTGTGTTCACGTGCATGCGTGCACACGCACACACATCCAGCTCTGGACAGGAAGCTCACGAGACCCCTCTGGGCCCTCTGTATTTCACCCTGTCACCAGGTGCCTCTTCCTTCACCCCACCCGTGCTGCTCCCCACCCATTGACGGGTGCGGCCTGGCCCACGTCCACCATCCTGCTGGACATCTGCTTCCCCAACACTCTTACGTTTTCACTCCCGGCTCCCAACTCTCTACCGACCCTGCGTGTATGTCAGTCAAAGCTCCATTATGCAAGGAACAGAGACCCGCTCAAGCTGGTTCAACAACAAAGTGTGTAAGGGGACAGGAGAGTGGGGCACTGGCCGTTGTAAGGAGATGGAGGTCTTATGGCGTTCCCAAGAGAGCCACAGCAGTGGGACCCGGAACGGGCAGTGTGGCAGCTACAATTTCTGGCACTCCCTCCAAAGGCCCGGGATCTCTCTCCGTATCTCCGATCGGCTCTGCATATCTGCCCCATCCTCCTCTCTCTGTTGGCTGGTTTCCTCTTAACTTTTGCTCATAGACGGTCCCTCATATTTGACCCAACCCCATCTGTCTTATAGCCTTTCACTCTCATCTCAGATTGTGGCTCAGACCCTCGGCTTCCTTATACCATATTCCCAAGAGAGGAATCTGATTGCTCAAGTTTACCTTCTTAAGCCAGGCCACAGGAGTTTTCCAAAGAGCGCTAATCTCCCTATGAAACAGCCACCGTTGGTCAAACGCCCAAATGCTGCCATCAGACACCACTGGGAAGGGTTGGGGTCTCAGGGACATTTCGGGTCACGGAAACCACGTGCAGATCCCTGTGGAAGCGCAGGCAAATTATAAGCATCTCTGGTACGGCAGGCCCGGAAACTGTGGTCTGATTAAAAACCCAGACCAAAGGGCTCTGTCTACCTATGAGGACTTACAAATCCTACATGATATTCATGTGTCTCGTCTATTCGCAGAGACTCCCAGAATTTTCAGGTCTTCAGGTTCATTCAGCCTACTAACACCTGTCCTGGTCCCTGCTCCCTGGTCCCCACTGCCTGCATTTAAGTCCCTTCATTGAAACGAAATGTGGTGTATTCATAATATAGAATGTCACTCAGCCGTGCAAAGGAATGACGTACTCGAACATGCTAAACACAGAGGAACCTTGGAAACATGTTAAGGGGAAGAAGCCAGTCACGAAAGACCACATACTATATGATTCCATTCATATGGATGTCCAGAATAGAGACATCTATAGAGACAGAAAGAAGATTAGTGGCTGCTTAAGACTGGAGGTGGGGACGGGGTAGGGAAGTGATGACTAAAGGGTACAGAGTTTCTTTTTCGGGTTATGAGAATTCTAAATTTCGAAAACTAACTCTGGTAAAAAAAAAAAAAAGAAAAGAAAAGAAAAGAATGAAGAAACCTGTGGCGATCGTTGCATATATCTGCGAATATCCTAAAATTCACGTCTCTCAGAAACTCAAAATGGCAAAAATGCAAAAATCCTTTGTCTCAGACTAGTGAAAAAACCGTTCAAGTGGAGGAAAAATACGAGACACTGTAACTTCCAATTAATTTTGCCTCATCGTGAGATGAGTCATGGCACACGCAGAGATACAAACCCCAACAAAGGTGGTCAAGCGTGGAAGTGAAATTCCAACCCAGGGCGCACGATTCTCCCACACTCGTTTTAAGGATAACAGCATGAGGGGATGCATGTGTGGGTGATGGTATTAGACTTTTGCAAGGAGTCGTTACAGCTAACAGAGCAATTGCTTCCACTTGTGGGAAGTGTTGCATTTATTTTTTAAAAAATTTTTTATGTTTTTATTTATTTTTGAGAGACAGAGAGAGAGAGAGCACGAGTGGGGGAGGGGCAGAGAGAGAGGGAGACGAAGCAGGCTCTGGGCTCCGAGCGGTCAGCACCGAGCCCCACCCAGGGCTCAAACTCACGGAGTGAGTGATCATGACCTGAGCCGAAGTCGGACGCTTAACGGACTGAGCCACCCAGGCGCCCCCATCTCAAAGTAGTTTTAAAGGTAAGCAGAGCAGTGTGTGTTTCCAAAACTAATAACAGGAAAGAAATATAAGCGAATAGACCAGGGCAGACAGGGTGTGTCACAGAGGAAAGAACCAACCGTGGAGTAAACTTTTTCAAGTCTGACCTTCAGAGAAGCTAACTTATGTTACTTAGCTCTCAGTTTAGAAGTTCAGTGTCCCTGTTAGACGTTTTTAAATGTGTTTAACCGCTAAGTATTTAAGAAATTATAGCCTATTGCTAGCACACCGACATGGGCTCACCGAGAGCTCATTCAAACAGCAAAAAGCAAAACGTGGTTTTCACAATTAGGTGGTGCTAAAAAAAAAAAAAAACAAAAAAAAAAAAACGGCCAAGCTATGATTCATTTGCTTATTTAGCCTTCATTACAGAATTTTAAAATAGGGAATTAAGTCACTTTAATTGACACTAAAAAGTACAACACAGAGCAAAGTAAAGCAATTCATATTTACATTTTTGTATAAAATATGATATGTATCACAAAACATTTAAGAATGAGAACAGTGAGGTGTTCTTTCTAAAAAAAAAAAAACACTTCCCCTTAAGGGCACCTGGGTGGCTCAGTCAGTTGAGCATCTGACTCCTGATTTCGGCTCAGGTCATGATCCCAGGGATGTGGGATTGAGCCCTGCATCGGGCTTCTTGCTGAGTGTGGAGCCTACTTAAGATTCTCTCTCTCTCTCTCTCTCTCTCTCTCTCTCTCTCTCTCTCTTTCTCTCTCTCTGTCTCTCTTTCTCTCCCTCTGCCCCTCTCACTCACTTACACTTTCTCTCTCTAAAAATAAAAAATAAAATAGTTGAGTCCGACTTTGGCTCAGGTCATGATCTCAAGGTTCGTGAGTTCAAGCCCTGCATCGGGCTCTCTGCTGTCAGCACAGAGCCCGCTTCAGATCTTCTGTACCCCTCTCTCTTCCCCTCCCCCGCTGGTTCTCTCTCTCTCTATCAAAATAAATAAATAAACTTAAAAACTTTTTTTAAATTAAAATAAACAAATAAATAAATAACTCCCCTACGACACTCACTTTATATTAGGAATGAAGTTTCCTGATCTCTATGCCAGATGTAGTATTAAGTTTATCTCTTTTTTTAAAATTTCTTTTTTTTTAAAGTTTATTTATTTATTCTGAGAGAAAGAGTGTGTGCACAGGACAGGCGGAGGGTGGGGGGGGGTGGAGAGAGGGAGAGAGAGAATCCCAAGCAGGCTCCGAACCCTGGGATCATGACCTGAGCCAAAATCAAAAGTTGGACGCTTAACCAACTGAGCCACCCAGGCATCCCTTACGTTTATTTCTTAACTTGCTTTTTCTTACCTGGTGATACGAAAATCCTGTTTTACAAGGGTCTGTGTTGCAAAAGGAAAAAGACACAGTGCACGGTTGGCAGTGTTTGGAGACTCTAAAACTCATGAATTATTTGATATTCTACAGCTGTCTTCCTCTGATTTCTAGAAATGGGGTTGGGCTAGGCCATCTTCACTTTGAAGTAGTCTGGCTTCTTGCTTGCTTGATGCAGACCCAGTTTGAAGACCTACATCTGTGTTTCTGGCGTCAAACTTCTTCCTTTCTGTCACAAGTTCATAGGAAATGAGTGGATGAAATATACACATGAAATAGACAAGATATGATAAATAATAATCCCAAGTCTGTGGAACCAGAAAGACAACCGTTGCCCATTTCCTCGCCTTTTCACCCCAGAGACGGTGCTAAGCACAGAATTAGTAAATCCTTACCCAGTCTCCCTTTTCTGAGATTGCAGGGGGTGGCCCTGCACTAGAAGTTGACCTAGCCTCCAAAATAAAGCAAGAAATTTTCTACTTCAAAGCTTCTGCGAGCTCCTGGGGCAGGAGGCTCTGTGATCGGTTTACTTCGTATGCCTCTGGAGCACAGTGGGAAAACAGGAGAAACAAAACACTGTCACTCATTTTTGCATAACAGTACAACTTGGCAGGGCCAGCCTGGCAGGTGCTGTGACGCTTTGGGAAGTCTTTCTATTGCTCGCTTTGGATTGGACCGGACAGTCCTTAATAATTAATGGGTCCCCATGGGAGACGTGTTGATCCCCGAGGATCAGATCATGTCCTAAAGGTATAGGTCCCTGAGTCAGTCTGCTTAGGTTCACATTTACCATTTTCTATCTGTGGGACTTTGAGCAACCTTAACATCACTAGCTGGGTAACCCCTCTGAGCCTCAAATACATCATCTGTAAAACTACTGATAAAAATAGTCCCTCCATGGGCACCTGGCTGGCTCAGTTGGTGGAGCATGTGACTCTTTTTAAAAAAAAAATTTTTTTTTAATTTATTTATTTCTGAGAGACAGAGCGAGACAAAGCACGAGCCGGGGAGGGGCAGAGAGAGAGGGAGACACAGAATGTGAAGCAGGCTCCAGGCTCTGAGCTGCCAGCACAGAGCCCGATGTCGGGCTCGAACCCACGAACCGGGAGATCATGACCTGAGCTGAAGTCGGACGCTTCACCGACTGAGCCACCCAGGGCCACGTTTAATGTATGGTTTGCATCCTCTGTCCTTCACTGAAATTCTCTCCAGTTACCCTTACCCCACCCCTCCAATAAAGTCTGGAACTCCTATAAGACTCTGCGTGCTGGAGTTTGAGAGGACTGCCCAGCTTGGAGCCGATGCCCACGCAGAGATGCAGCAGCACCCTGGGAAGGACCATTGTGCAGGAGCTCCATGTGGTGACAAGGTCGGCCATGAGCGGGGGCCTGTATGGAAGAATCTCAGAGAATGGCCTGGAGGGAATCCAACCCAGAGAAGTGGCTGCTCCGGAACACCTGACCGAGAGGTAAAATATGAGGGGGCAAAACCTCCTTTCCCCAGGATTTTAGAGAAAGAAAGACCCTAGGAAGACCCTTGGGGTGGCAGAAGTGGCTAACGTTTAGGTCACATCAACGATGCTAATGCTTAGGTCACATCGATGACGAAATTATAAAACAACCCACAGAATCCATACCAGCAGTCATGGAATTGGATCGCTATCTTTACTGTGTTTCTTCACTTTAAAAAAGGCACGTGTTGGGGGGCGCCCGGTTGGCTCAGTCAGTTAGGCATGTGACTCTAGATCTCGGCTCAGGTCATGGTCTCACGGTTCGTGAGATCGAGCCCCACGTCGGGCTCTGTGCTGACAGCATGGAGTCTGCTTGTGATTCTCTCCTTTCCTTTCCGCTCCTCCCCCACCCACACACATGCGTGCACACTCTCTCCCTCGCAAAATAAATAGACTTCTTAAAAAATAACATTCTTGGGGCGCCCGGGTGGCTCAGTCGGTGAAGCGTCCGACTTCGGCTCAGGTCATGATCTCACGGTCCGTGAGTTCGAGCCCCGCGTCGGGCTCTGTGCTGACAGCTCAGAGCCTGGAGCCTGCTTCCGATTCTGTGTCTCCCCCTCTCTCTGCCCCTCCCCTGTTCATGCTCTGTCTCTCTCTGTCTCAAAAATAAATAAACATTAAAAATTTAAAAAAAAAAACATTCTTCACACTTGATTATTTCTGAAATCAGGGTGTATAATTATGGTGGAGGCGATGAGGAGAATAATAACAATATAATATAATAGAGCTAGCCAGGTGTCCCTCTAAGTCCCTTATCTGTAACAACTTATTCATAACCCTATGAATTAGGTACAGGGATGATCCCCTCTTTGAGAGCTGAGGAAACTGAAGCACAAAAAAGGTGAAGTACGTCTTGCAAGGTGTCACATATGCGCACCTATTAAGAGGCAGAGGTGTGCCGAGTCGGGACCCTAACCATGACCCTGGCATCCAGTTTGCCAGAACCCTGGGATTAGTGTTCTCTCCCGAAGCTATCTCTAAACCAACGGTGTGCCTTAGATCCCCAGTGCTATTTTAGAATCAAGGAAATCCAACTACCCACAGTCCAATCTCAGTCTCCCCGGACCATTTTCATCTCTCGTTTGACTTCCGGGAGTGCTCCGATGAAGGGCCTTCCCCTCGGCGGTTAGTGAAGGGGGTGGTGCTTATGCAGTGAAGACTAGCACCTTTGGACGGCGCCAGCCCTCAGCTGGCTCAAGCTTTCTAGACTCTTCTCAGTGCTTTAGAGCACACAGCGGCCTAAAGGCCCACTGCAAGGCCGCCATTTGCCCGGAGAACCCTGGCAACCGCAAACCGGGCACAACTTTGTGGCAGCTGGGAATGGGTAACATTTGCTAAGACTGGAAAACCACGTCTAGGTTTTTGTTTCACGTCGCTCAACTTTTTTGAATATCTCAAACCTGACCCAGGTTTGCGGGAAGCCCGGAAAGACTTCGGCAGGAAAAGCAAACACTCAAGCAAACAAAAATCAGATGCTGCCGGGCGCCTGGGTGGCTCAGTCCGTTAGAAGGCTGACTCTGGATTCTGCCTCAGGTCATGATCTCACAGTGGATGGATTAGTGAGATCGAGCCCTGCCTCCGAATGGAATGCACGCTGCCAGCGTGGAGACTGCTTGGGATTTTCTCTCTCCCTCTGTCTCCGCCCCTCCCCCACTGGTGGAGGAACATGCTCTCTCTCTCAAAATAAATTAAAAAAAAAAAACTTTAAAAAGTCAGGCACTGCCATCTTTTTTTTTTTTTTTTTTTAATTTTTTTTTTTAACGTTTATTTATTTTTGAGACAGAGAGAGACAGAGCATGAACGGGGGAGGGTCAGAGAGAGGGAGACACAGAATCCGAAACAGGCTCCAGGCTCTGAGCTGTCAGCACAGAGCCCGACGCGGGGCTCGAACCCACCGACCGCGAGATCGTGACCTGAGCCGAAGTCGGATGCTTAACCGACCAAGCCACCCAGGTGCCCCCAGGCACTGCCATCTTGAAGCAGTGGATGGCCATGTGCCAAGGAGCACGCTGGAAATTAACGATTCAAGTGCTAAAGTGAGACCTAATTAACGAGCGGAGAGGATGTTGGGAGTCAATCTGTGGTAATCAAACAAATCCCCTTTTCTTAACTGTCAGCTTATGTCCTCTTGTTCTCTCTGTGGAAAAGAAGGCAAGCTTTTAATCCCCCCCCCAGGCAAAAGAAACCCTTTTAATGGGTTATTAGCATGGGATCAATGAATTTTAAAAAGGGGCTTGAGAAGGGGCGCCTGGGTGGCTCAGTTGGTTAAGCGTCTGACTCTTGGTTTCAGCTCGGGTCGTGATCTCCCGGTTCGTGGGGTCGGTCTCTGTGCTGTTGGGATTCTCTCTCTCCCCCTCTCTCTGCCCCTTCCCCCACTTACTCATGCTCTCTCTCTCAAAATAAATAAACATTAAAACAATTTTTTAAAGTAAGAAACGAAGGGGTTTGAGAAGAAAAGTGTAGTCGAGAGGGGAGACAAAACCGCCGGATGACCTGAGTGGTGAGAGATCTCTGTGGAGGAAGGGGGAAAAGAATCCGAGGCTGCACGGTTGTCTTTTATGGGAGCCATCTTGAAATTGAGCCATGAATTACGGTACATAAGTACAAATCTGGCACCTAGCTTCCTGACGCCATTTTGTCTCATTCCTCTGGGAACGTGCATGGATCTTTGGTTTGAAGATTTCAGGCTGTCCCCCTCAGCATGTGTCCCGAGGGGCAAGATGCAAACCATAGCCAACCACCACAG
Organism: Panthera pardus; assembly: GCF_024362965.1. Taxonomy (NCBI): domain Eukaryota; kingdom Metazoa; phylum Chordata; class Mammalia; order Carnivora; family Felidae; genus Panthera; species Panthera pardus. Next base: position 7,883,349 of record NW_026526843.1, read on the forward strand.
CAAACTCCTCTTGCTGTAAGCACACTGCTTCAACCAGCCAACTAGGCACAACTAAGCCAAGTAAGCAATCAACACAACCGCTCTCCACAAGGGCCCCAGACAGGATTTCTCACGGTATGTAATAACCAAACTCTGGTCCCCCATCCCGATATTCAGCCTGGCTCTGGATCTGAAAATGAAATCAGTCATCTCAAGTCGAATATCCGCCAGGGCCATCTCTGGGCATGGGGCCCCCCAACTCATAGTGTCCAGATAATACCATGGTGCTCATTTGGGCTTTAGAAGTTCACAGCCCTGATTCTCTGAGGAAGGCACAGGTACGAAAAACACTTGGGGGAAATGTGTGTGGGTAACTAGTTATAAGCCAGCTGGTGAACGTTTGGTGACCTACTGTCCTTCTTTTAAAGATTTTTTTCTTTCTTTTATTTGTTTTAGAGAGAGAGCGAGCAGGGGGGAGAGGCAAAGAGGGAGAGAGAGAAAGAATCCCAAGGAGGATCCACGCTCAACACGGAGCCCAACACAGGGTTTGATCCCACGACCCTGGGATCATGATCTGAGCCGAAATCAAGAGTCCAAAATCAGTTCATCTGACTGAGCCACCCAGGTCTCCCGGTGAACCAGTGTTCCTTAGAACCCACTTATGGGTTGAACCCTCAGGGGCTAAGTCACTACCTCCCATCTTTTCTGGAAGCAGTGGGGAGGAGAAAATCCATGGAATGAACAGCAGGGGCAGAGATTAAGGAAACACACAGAGCAGCCAGTAACACTGAGAGCTGGGTACCACTTGTCACAGACAGTGGACAGAACAGGAATAGCATAATGATTTTTTTTTAACGTTTCTTTATTTTTGAGAGACAGAGAGAGAAAGAGCATGAGCAGAGGAGGGGCAGACCCAGAATCTGAAGCAGGCACCAAGCTGTCAGCACAGAGACGTGGGGCTCGAACTCACAAACCGCGAGATCATGACCCGAGCCAAAGTCGGATGCTTAACCGACTGAGCCACCCAGGTGCCCCAGGAATAGCATAAGGATTAAGAGACAGACAGAGGAAGTGGGCTGCCTAGACTTAAACCTGCCATGCCATTCCATAGCTGGGCGAGTTAGTTAACCTCCTTGGGCCTCAGTCTCCTAATCTATAAAAAGGAGATAATAGCAGGATAGCTACCTCAGGGGGTTCGTGCGAGAGTATATGTGTTGGTAAATAGACAATTATAACAGCACGCCTAAGCACATGCCAAGTGCTCTATATTATCGTTTCTGAGTTCTAAATGTTTCTAGAATGTTCTACCAACCTCAGCTGCCATGCCAGTTTGGTGAGCAGCCGTTAAGGACGGGGCAATTCAAAGGTGGGTGAGAGGACAGCTGCTATGAGGAAAACTTCCGAGTTCAGGTCATCGATTACCTCCCGCAAAGTCTAGTCCTTTTACACACCCACCTTTGGGGGGGGGGCAGGGGAAAGTGGGAGCGTTTCCACATGGACATGAAAGATTGAAATTGCTTATTTCGGGAAAAGCAAAAGCAAACACTATGGAGATACAATGGGGGCCGTCCCCACCTACTTCCTAGGCGACTTCATAGGAAGCTGGCATTGGCCCTTTGAGCCGTGCGGGGTCATCTGGGCCTGGTTCTGTCACACACCTACTCTTTTCTATTCCACCATGTAACAAAGAACCAAGTCACCGTTCTTTGGTTACCCAGCACTTTGATGAGTGCAACTCTTCATTTCCTAGTAACCGTTTCCTTCCTCATTACTAAGCCCTACCAACCGAAGGCCTCTGAGCCCTTCCACTCTGACTCAGAACAAGAGGCCCGCATGGCAAGCCCGACGCCATGAATCAGAGCTTTTCCAGTGTTTGTTGATAGGAAGGGAAGAACGCAGATATGGCAACAGCGATCACAAGAGCTACGGCTTTGGAAACCTCGCAAACCAATTTCTAGTCACTCGTCATCTAAAGATTTTTCCTGAGGGGTAAAGCACCTTGATGTGAAGGCGGAAACGATGACACAGAAACTGCAAAGGTCTCCCTCTCCACCCCACCTCATCCTATGCTCCACTCCGTCCCGCGGCCCACAGGTGTTTCATCGCTCAGGATGGGGAGGAAAGGGTTTGACACCGAATTCACATCAAGGTGTTAGCAGTCGTGAGTGTGACCCCTCTAGGTAGTATTTCTAGGTAGTAGGTGCAACTGTGAAGGGAGTCCCAGGTAGGGTAACAAATCTCTAAGTGGCGGACATCCCAGCCCTGTGACTTCTAGGCCCCAAGCCCCAGAATAAGATGAACTGGTCCGGATGAGACTTTTCTCAAGTATCCCAACTAAACCACTTCTCCCCCACTGGTCAGTCTCTAACCAATGGCCCCCTTTGGTTTTCTTTATAAGCCTTATCACGATCTGGAATGGTCTTGTCAGTTTCTCTATTTATCTGATGACTGTCGGCCCACCCTCCTGAGAATGTAACGTACATTAGGACCGGGGCTGTGTCTGGTTCATTCACTCCTGTAGCTTTTAGGGCCAAACACAGTGTCTGTCACATAATTAATAGGTGCTCAATAAATACTTGTGAAGTGAATGAAGGAGTAATGAACTGAAGTGATTTTTTTTTTTTTTTTTTTGCACGAGATAGCACGGGGCTGTGGCAGTGTTATGAGCATCGGTTATTTTGTCCCTCAAAGGATGTTGGGCAAGGGGTAAGGTGGAATTCAGGCTGCCAGAGGCCAGAACGCTCTCCTCGGGATGTTTACACCAGCCTGGGGCAAGATGGGAACACTTCATCTTAATCAAAGTGCTGAAGAGGAGATTGAAAGGCGAAGAGAACAGGTCTCCACGCGATAACCCCACAGCCCCGAAAGTTCAAAGGTTTCTACTTCGTTAGATAATGACTCCTCGCTCTCCATGGCATTTGCCTATGATAACCCTCACGACAGTGAAGGGGTCTGGGACAGGCCCCCCCACCCCGGCGCCCCCAGGGTGTGCCTCTCTGGCGTGCGGATTCTTTTGAGCTGAAGGCAAATCGAGACCCTGTGGGCTCAAGAGAAACTCTTGCGCCTCCCTTAACTGCGTAGAAGAATCTAAGTTGGAGGGTCTTTCCAGAACAAGGGCTATTAGCGGAGATACATTTTATCCGAGTGACCCATCTGTACGGCAGGCACACATCTAACTACCAACATCTGCTCTTCTTATCGCCCTGTGAGGTACTTTTCTTCCCTCTCAAGTCCCAGACCCCTGCCCCCTTGTCCTTAGTTCGGGATGACACATACATCTCCCTTTGCCTGTCTTTGGAATTTCCACGTCCGCGTGGAGTCCCTGTACGTATGGTATTAAATTCGGCTTTCTCCCGTTCATCTGTCTCCTGCCAATGGCTTCTTAGTCCGGCTAGAAGGACCCTCGAAGGGGAGAGGAGTCTTTGCTCCCCGACAACAGCAGGAAGGTGTGTGGGTGGCAAGTATTATTAGGCCTCCGTGCAGGTGGAGAAAGTGAGACACAGCAAAGGTGGGTGAACCGACGATGTGACCTATTGTGTATTCCGCTCAAGGCGCCACTCACCGAGTGCCTGGTCTCGATCGGCCTCGTTTTCAAGCCGTGTCAACCAATAGCCCACGTTAGTTTTGTCACTCAGGTAGGCCCGGCTTTGCTTAGCTCGGGACTGGGAGTCTTCTCCGATGGCCTGGAGGCCGCCCCTGAGCACACAGTCACAAATGAACTGGGCTGGGAGGACCAGAGCCTCTGTGGTGACACTCAGTGCTTAAGAGTGCTGGGTTTCCTGTAGAGAACGAAAGGGGCCTTCCGATTGGCTCGCGATCACAAGGCTCAGTCTGGGGCCAGGCACTGTGCTTCCCTTGTGTTATCTCGCCGTGTTCTCATAACCCTCCAGGCAGGAAGTCTCTTTATCCCCCTTTTATAGATGAGGAAACTGAAGCTCCCTGACCTGCCCAAGGTCACGCAGCTAATAAGCGGCAGAGCCACTTGAACACGAGTCACCTGGGTCCACCTCGCCGTGGGGTCAACCGCAAGGCGTTTGTCCTTCCAGCGGAAGACGTACCCACCAGCACCGGAACAGAGCACTGGGGATCTGTCATCCCACACACAGTAGAAAGCTCATGCAGCCAGAGCCCCACGCAATCACCACTTGCATCTAGAGCCACATAACGGCACAGGCTCTCAGTGAGGGTGCAGCAAATGCACCGGTCATGTTGGTAACGAAGCCATTGCATCTTTCAGGAAGGGGGACCGCGTGTGTAGAGTCTTCTGTCGGGAAGTACTATTTTAGAAAGATTTCTCTCCGACAACACTGTAATGTGTAAGCGCCCACCCGTAAAGGGCCGGCCCTCAGTTACATGGTTCTGGGTAGCTGGGCTTGCCTGCCCCCACCGTCCTCCCTTCCCACGCAGCGACGACGCGGCAGTCAGCTGTGGCGACTGGGAGCACAGGCTCTGAAGTCAGACTGCTGGGGTTCTAATCTTGGCTCTGTCACTTGTTAGCACTATGATCTCAGGCAAGTCACTTCGTCTTTGTGCCCCCATTTCCTCACCTGTCACTCATTAAATGCGTTATTATTTGTAAGGCACTTAAAACGGAACCTGGCGTAAAGTAAACACTGCATGAACTGCCGTGCTGCTTCAAGTAAGAAATGACCCCATGATGACAAACTGGCTCGTGGACAGGCCACCAAATAGACAAAGTACAAGCAGCCGGTTGAAGGCGAAGCCTGGAAGGTAAAACTTCCGTGCACCAAGGACTTCTGTCCTCTTTCCGCCGTTTGCTGTTGGGCTCCAGGGTAGTTAGACCGTGGCCCGCCAGAAGCCACACTCTGTGACCACCGACACTCAGAGTTGCCCACCTCTGTCTTCTAGCAATTCTGCGTGGGTGACTCAGCGCTCACTTTCTAATTCCCCCTTAGCACTTAAGCCCGAGGCGAGCCCGAACCACAACAGCTGATATTGTCAGTATACATTGGGCGGCCCCTCTCGCTCCTTCCTTCGGAGTCTCCCTCCTCCAATCTCCCAGGCACTCTGGGCCTTTAGTAGGAGCCCTCGCCGGGCAGGACTCTTTGCAGAGACATCCCACAGGTTATTGGCCTGGGGCTCCAGTCCTTCCCTACCAGATTCTGATTGAGTACAACCTACATCCGAGTAGCTAGCTGGATTCGAATGGCCTAAGCCCTCATTCGCAAAACAGATACACTCCATCCGTAATAGCTCCCTAATCTTTATTAGTGATCTGCAGGACTGATCCAAGATGGCTTGGTGTTTCCATCTAGCTCAGGATGTCCTCCCTCCTCTTGCCAGGCCACCCTTGATAGCTAGGACCTCTCCTTTTTTCAAAGTCGGGCATAGCAAACCACATCTTGGGAGCATCAGAATAGGTCTATAGCATCTCTACTTGTCCTCGGGAGGGAAATGTTGGATGACTTTGTATCTTTTGTAAAATTTCTGAGGTCATCTATTAACGATTTTCCTCTGAGAGCTAAGCGATTTGGGCAACTTTATACTTAGAGAAATCTCCAAAAGATTAAAGGCATGATTGCCCCTTTTTTTTATTCAGAAGAGCACATTTTATCAGTAAAATATAAGATCAATTCATGCATGCAGAGAGTTTTCATGAAACATTCATCCGTCCTTATGAAATGTTGGATTTTATGCAAATGGAAGTATATGGTACATGACTTTGACAATGAGTTGATGGCAATGCCTCCCTGATATCTGACTTCTCTTACTGAACAAACACTTTTCCCTTCATTCGGCAGCCCTACGCTTAGGTTTCTGTCCACTTTTCTGCTCCTCTCCACCCCTTCCTCCCTACCCATCCCACCCCATCTCTATTTATTACAGAAATGAACAAAGACAACATGTTATGGGTTGAGTTGTGTCCTTCAAAGTCCAACTGTTGAGGAGCACCTGGCTGGCTCAGTCATTGGAGCATGCGACTCTTGATCGCAGGGTCCTGAGTTCGAGTCCCATGTGTGGTGTAGAGTTTACACAGTTTAAGGAATTAATAAGATTAAAACAAATAATGATAAAAAAGTAAAAATTCAAATGTTGAAACCCCAACCCCCAGTGCCTCAGAATATGACCGTATTTGGAGATTGAGTCTTCAAAGAGGTGGTTAAGCTAGAAGAGGTCATAGAGGTGGGTCTTAATCCAATACGACTGGTGTCCTTACAAGAAGAGGAGATCAGAACACGGAGACAAACAGAGGGAAGATGGAGTGAAGACACAGGGAGAAAGCAGGCATCTATAAGCCAAGGAGAAAGGCCTCAGATGAAACCACCCCTTGGACCTCTAGCCTTCAGAACTGTTAGCCCTTAAATTTCTATTGTTTAAGCCACCCAATACGTGGTATTTTGTTACATCAGTGTTAGCAAACGAATACACTGTATTGCACAGGCAATTAATACTACTCTTTCTGGATACTTAAGGTGATCAAGCATGCAAATCTTTAATAACCTGTATATGCCAAAGGGCCATGTATCCTGGGGCAAGTCTTCAACAGGACAGATGTATTCCAGAGCTCAGGGTCACCGATGTGAAATAGCTGGCTGGCTCAACCAACAGTGATTATAGACCTCAGCACTTTGTCCTTACAGTCTGGCATTCTGGCAGCAGGAGAGCCTGTGTCACAGCTCGCTCTGTTTATGGGGGAACAACCAAGCTAAGGGGGCCAGATCCATTTTGTGGATGCCCCTCCGCTAACATCACAGCCCACGCAGTCTGAGGCCCGTCGTGAAAAGAGCTACCAGCCCCAACTTGAAACAATAGGGCTGACTGCCTTGGTCATTGGCATAGGCTCAGGTGGTGAGCACAGAAGAAGGAAAAAGAGCTCAGTCTTGAACCATAGCAGAAGGGGAAAGGCCCTGGGTTGCAAAACCTGGCTTCTTGATCTGAGTCTCAAGGATTCTAAGTTACTTAGCCTCTCAAGGTCTTTTTCACACCTGTAAAATGAATGAGTTGCACCCCCTTCCCGCTGAGACAGAGGTTCTCAAGGTGGGATCAACATGAACCACCCGTAGCACAATCATCTGGGATACTTGTCGCCCATGAAATCCTGGGCCCTACCCCAGACCCACTAAATCAGAATCTCCTACCTCGGGGCCTCGGAATCTGCATTTCAAGAAACTTTGTTGCTCCAAGGTCTCTTCCAACTCAACATCTCATGAGCCTATGACCTTTTATCCACTCTGCCCCTCCCTGGCATCTGTTTAGAACTAGGATCACTTTCTTGCTTGGACCCCTTGCTACTCTTAGCTGCTGGTTTGATCCTTAGTGCAGCTGGTGATGTCCTCAAGTGCTATCAGCTATAGAAGCCCTATTTGTACTTTTAAGTGAGGAGAAAAGTAAAACTAAAGGGTTTGGTGGGAATTAAGTTTGAAACTACTAGTTTAATATAAGCTTTTGATACTGTGTTGCTTTTGATCCTCCAGAACTTGTTTGTCTCTCATGGACACAAATACTCAGTGGGTAACCTCACTGAAAATTTCCTTGAACTGGTTCCTTTGACCAACCAACCGACCAGCCAACAAAAAAACAACGGCGGAGAGAAGCGTTCTCTAATCACTTGAGTTCTACCAAACATCGCATAATCGTTTTGCAGATCGCTGTTTTGGCCTTTCCTGCTAAAGGTCTTTCCTTGGGTTTGCAGACAGGAGTTTGACAAGAGTCCTGGTACTGACTGAGCTTTCTTGGTAATGTCACAACATTTCCAACCACAAAGTTGGTCTGCATTTGAGTCAGAGCCATTAGAGGAAGATTAATGTCTGTGGACAAAACTACCGAAATCTTTTATTGAGGAAGCCAACTAGGTAATTACATTGAGAAAATGTCTTTTTACAATGGTGAGGTACAACCTGCCATCTCTTAGCAGAGAAATGCCCAGAAGATATTCTTAAAGAAGAGGAGAGGGGCGCCTGGGTGGCTCCATTGGTTAGGCGTCCGACTCTTGATTTCAGCTCAGGTCATCATCTCAGAGTTCGTGAGATGAGCCCTGCAGGGGCTCTGTGCTGACAGTGCAGAGCCTGCTTAGGATTCTCTCTCCCTCTCTCTCTCTCTCTCTCTGCCCCTTCCCTGCTCTCTCTCTTTCTCAATAAATAAATAAACTTTTGAAAAGAGAGGAGACAATATGAATATTTGGGACTCTCTCCCACAGGCTGTAGGGAATGGCATTGAAGGATGACTTCCTGGGCTTTTCTCTGACATCTGTTTTCACAATCTTCCTGTAACTCAGGGCTTCCACCTTTATTTCCAGATGATCTGGGTTGGTGTCTCAAGGAAAGCCTTGTTTCGACTAGTCCCAGGTACTTTTAATCAAAGTCAATGGGAACTTCACAGACACACATGATCTTGGGTTGGGCATAAACACGTACCGTGGAAATGGTTGGAAAAGTCATTTTTAGAAAAGCTGAGTATTGGCTAAAGGAGCGGTACCCTATATAGAAGTCAGGATAGGTAAAGCCGCCAAATGTTCAAATGGCTCTTTTCACTTGAGAATACACTGGCGCTGGATCTTGATACAAGAAAATCTTCTAATGGAATCCGGGATAATAAAGAGAGTCTATACTTATAAAAGAAGCTCACAGTGCAAACGATTTGGATTGATAATGCTTGTGCAAATCAACAAGGACAAATTATGGATTGTAAACATTTCCAAACATTTACGGGGCCCTAAGTAAAGCTCAGAGTTAGAACTTTTCGGCAGTGCGACAGGATGCAGGAACCCCCATCCGGACTCTAGAGTCTGGGTAACACTTCCGTCAGCTGAGCCACTTAGAACCAGAAAGACTCTGCTTATTACCTTAGGATTTCGTCTGATGCCTTCCAAGATGCTAGAATCTTCTCACTTGGTTACCACGGAGGTAAGGTGTAAACCCATCAGGGTACCCTCTCCATCAAACCAACCAACCAGATTAAAAGGGTGTGGGAGAGGCCTCCACATGTGCAGCCTCCACATCAAGGCCACTGAAACATGACATTAGCTAGGAGTAGGTGAGACAGGGGCCAACACAGAATCTGAGTTTGAGGGTGGCAAACTTGAGCCGCTGAAAATGACTCATCCGATTGCTCCCATACGTGCTCCATTGCTCACGGAGGGGTATCTGTTTAGACAGTCCTCAGTTGGGGGCGCCTGGGTGGCTCAGTCGCTTGAGCGTCCGGCTTCGGCTCGGGTCATGATCTCGCGGTCCGTGAGTTCGAACCCCGTGTCGGGCCCTGTGCCGACGGCTCGGAGCCTGGAGCCTGCTTCGGATTCTGTGTCTCCCTCTCTCTCTGCTCCCCCCATTCCATTCATGCTCTGTCTCTCTCTGCCTCAAAAATAAATGAACATTAAAAACAATTTCTGGACAGTCCTCAGTTTGATGCTACTCATGCTTGGTGGCCCCAACTTAAGGGTCTTTGAAGAAATGACTGTCTTCCCCAAATAGAATAACAGCTCTTTGGGGGCACCAGCCACATCTCCAACCTCTTAACCTTGTGCCTTTTGCAGACAAGCAGGAGAAAACCCGCAATACGACAGTGATGCAATGTTATTAAAAAGAAAGCATTTCTAGGGGCACCCGGGGGGCTCAGTGGGTTAAGCACCCAGCTACTGATTTCGGCTCAAGTCATGATCTCACGGTTCATGGGATCCAGCCCCGCATCAGGCTCTGTGCTGATGGCCCAGAGCCTGCTTGAGATTCTCTCCCTCTCTCCGCGCCTCCCCACCTCAAAATAAATGCATAAACACTTAAAAAATTCTGTTCTGTTGCCTTTTAAAACAGTGGTTACTAGAACGTAGAGCAATGTCAGATGCTTAGTAGAAAAGGCTAAGTGGGGGCGCCTGGGTGGCTCAGTCGGTTGAGCGTCCGACTTCGGCTCAGGTCACGATCTCGCGGTCCGTGAGTTCGAGCCCCGCGTCGGGCTCTGGGCCGATGGCTCGGAGCCTGGAGCCTGCTCCCGATTCTGTGTCTCCCTCTCTCTCTGCCCCTCCCCCGTTCATGCTCTGTCTCTCTCTGTCTCAAAAATAAATAAAAAAAAAAAAAAAGAAAAGGCTAAGTGGAGGTAACTGTGAGATGGTGGTTGTGGTAATTAACTCAATGGGGGCATCTTTCCACGGCACGTATGTACATCAAATCACCACGATGTACACTTTAAATACCTTACCGTTTTATTTGTTAATGATACCTCGATAAAGCTGAAGGAAAGCTAAGTGAAAAAAAAAAAGCATGATACAATCATTACCTAGATCCTATAATCACAACTATGAAAAGGTTTATGTGAGGGAGAGACCAGAAAGAGATATAACAACGATGGTTATGCTAGAAAGGTAAGTTTACGGGTAATTTTGTTCCTTTTCTCTCCGTTTGGCAACATCATTAGATAACACTTTTCCAGAATTGTATTTCAAAGAGGGCTTTCTGTTCAGTTACAAGTTTCCAAGTTGAAAGCGTGAATTGATTTTTTTTCCCCCTTGCCTAACCCAATCTTCCAGAAACTGAGACTCAGTGGGGTGAGCCATTCTTCATCCTGAAAAGATTGCCCGGGAGAGGGGCTCCGCTGGGCTCTTCGCTTCAGTAAGTAAGCCCAGAGAAACTCTCAGTCATCCCAGAAAAAGAGCCAGCAGCCTCATTTCTGACCGTCCTTTCAAATCGAGGCCATCACGTAGCCCATTCTTATGCGTGCCTACCAGAGTGGTTTCAGAAAGCTGAGTCTCAAGGTGGATCAAGGGCAGCTGGAAAGCCTTGATTTTGGCTCAGTGTGGACGGGCCCGGAACTTGGGAAAGGGAAATGGAGCATGCTGGGTACAAGATGGGCCCTCCTCTCCCTTGGAAGGAAGATGACCTTTGTGGCCAAGTTTGCCACTGAAGAACTTTCCCTGTCCCCACAGATCGTCAAGTGAATCACCAGGTTCACCGAAATATTTTGGGGGATGGCTGCTTACTACCTTGACACAAACACACACACACACACACACACACACACACACTCTATCAAAACCACATTTGAATCAATCCCGCAATTTTTTTTTTTTTTTTTTTGAAAATGGGAAGTGAAGCTTAATACGTAGTGTTTGTTGAGGAGACAAAAAACAGTTAAGTGCCAGCGTCTGGTGCTACATAAGTAAGTACAACGTGAATGGAAGACCACTCCGAGGCTACTAGAACAAACTCCAAGTTACTCTGCCACCTTCTGGGCTCCGGAGCTGTTTGCCTTTATTAGGATTTGCTATTTAATAGTGATGGAACGTGCTTCTGAGAACCAGCGCTAAAATCATCTTATTCGTTTACAAAACCAGTTCCCAATAGGGATGAATGGGGGGGGGGGGAACTTTAGAAAAATGCTCACTCCACCCAGTGTTCAGGGGAGAGTGAGTATGAAGTTGTATGGCCGGTATGAATCCAGTGATGCAAAAGGTATGTATATTTATTTCTTTATTGAGAGAGAGTGCATGCAAGGCAGTGAGCCTAGAAGGAAATACTCCAAAATGTTATCAGTGTTTATCTTTGGGTTGTGGGTGCTTTTTGTTTCCTTCTTTATATTTTTCTGCATTTTAAAGTTTCCCACAACGAGCACTTATCACTTTTCTCATCAGAAAACCAGAGCTCCGGCAGGCATTGGTGGGTGAAGCATTCTAAAACACAGGGCCCGACGTGACAATAATAAAATGGGTTTAAGAACGATTTTAGAGAAATCTTTGGCTAAGTGAAAATGAATTCTTCGCAGAAATTAAGGCCTCTTCGAGGTAAACTTTTTTTCTGCTGAGATCTAATGCGGCAGCCATCCCCCCCACCCCCCACACACATACACAAACTTGCCCTAATATCTCAGCATCTTGCCCCCTCACCCAGGGCCCGAGCAAGCAGGAGCTGAGGGCCTACGGTATGGCCAGCATTGCACCGGGTGTGATGGGGCTGCAGGGATCTCTCCTCTCCGTTGTGAGTGAGCTCAGCCCCCATTAGCTACGAGAGAAATCTGGGTTTCATCTGACCATGCCCCCTCCAGCGTCCCTTACCGTAGCGGGAGCCCTCATAGAACAGAGGTTAAAGCAGAAACACAGGAATCAGGCTCGGATTTCCATGTTGCTCGGTGCTGCTTACTCGCTTGGCCAAGTAACTTGACCCTTCCCAGCTTCCATTCTACCTCACAGGCTACCGTTGGGAGCCTCCGGGCAGATAAAGCGTACGACATCTTTGGCAGGGACCGGGCATATCGTAAGCGCCCAAACGATGCTGGTCCCATCCTGTGCCCTTCCCGACGTCACCTCAAGTTCTGAAGTATTGTGGTATCTTGCCAGGTGTCGAGCAGGAAAGAACCACAGAAACGGCCATACAAGGCACTGGGTGGACAAAAGGGGATGGTGATGTGGGAGGCAGTGCAAACATTTCGTACCATTCCTAGCCACCCACAAGAAGTACAGACTTTCTCTCTAGAAGGAAGGGCCGCGTTGCGTGGTAGACGGTTCGGTTGCCGTCTAAGCAGGAGCTTAGATAAAAGAGAGACTCCTGTGGGGCTTCCTGGAGAAGGTACAGCTGCAGTTGAGTCTTGGGGAGACGGGTGTGGGGAGGTACAAAGGAGTGGAAGGGGTTGCAGGGAAGGTGAATGGAAGGGGAGGCAGTGAGCAGAACAGCAAGGTCCCTCAGGGAACGTTTTCCGGTCCAATCCCCTCATTTTACATCTAAAAAAACCGAGACCCAGAAGGGGAAGAGGCCACATAGTCACACAGCTGTTCAACAGCACAGCCAGGGCTAGGAACTCAGTCTTCTGCCCGCCCAGAGCGCAGCGATGTGGCACAAGACTGAGAGAGCCTTGGGGGCAGGGTCCTGCCTTTGTCAGAGTTGAGTGGGGATGGGACGGGGGGGAGGAGGGCACGACCGCAAAAGGGGATGTTCCAGAAGTGGATCGTGGTGATGTTGGCACAACTCTGTGAATGTGCTAAAAAGCCATTGAAATGTATACTTTAAACGGAAGAATTATGGGATTTACGTCTTGATAAAAGTGTTGTAAAAAGTACCGAGGGCCCCAGGGCCCGTCCTGGGTCCTGGCCCAGATCAGGGGCCCAGGTGCCAGGAGAGGAGCGGGGCCGGTGAGCGGCAGTCACGAACCCTTGAGCTCACACGGTGCCCCTTGTGTTAGAAGTGCCAACTGTTAGGTTCCGGGTGCTGGCAAAGAGCTAGCCGGGTGGGTGCGTGGAGACCTGTGGTTTGGGAAGTGCTCGGGCCAGCAGAGGCCCCAGGCAGCGTCCCCACTGCCTCTGGTAACATGACAAGCACCAAAGAGGGGTGCGGCTTTGATGCCTACCTGGTTTATACGCTCCACGGCTTTCCAGAACCTTTTGTGAAGCTGTAAGGGGTCCCTCGACTTCTTGAACACAATGGTCAGGCTTTCGATGAATCGAAACACACATATCCACAACTGTTTCCCCTTCATTCACGCCACAAAACAGGAATGGCCCGTGCCCTTGTGGACGTCGTGGTCCAGTGCGAGAGAGGGTAATCAAATAGGCACTGTGGTAGGCAGAATTCTAAGATGGCTCCCGAGATTCCTACACCCTGACGCGCATGCCTTGTACCGTCCCCTCCCCTGGCAGGTGGGCAGGACCCATGAGTACGATGGGGATATTACTCCTGTGATTCGGTTACATAGTATGGCCAAGGGGAGGGGACCCTGCAGATGTGCTTAAGGTCCCAAATCAGTTGGCTTTGAGTTACTCAAAAGGGAGATTCTGCCGGTGGAGCTGACTTAAAAAGCAAAAAAAAAAAAAAAAAAAAAAGTGGGAGATGACCATTGGCACAAACATTACAGAAAGGGAATGCGGGGTGCTAAGAAGGTCTGCAAAGGGGATATTTAACTATATATATATACACACATTTGTATATATATACGACAATAACTAACACTCAACATAATATGTCCTATTTTCCAGGTGCTGTTTTTTTAAGTTTATCTTTTATTTTAAAATTTATTTTATTATTTATTTATTTTAGGGAGAGAAAGTGCGAGGGGGGGAGGGGCAAGAGGGAGAGAGAGAGAGAATCTTAAGCAGGCTCCACACTCATCGTGGAGCCCGCCGCAGGGGCTTGACGTGGGGCTCGATCCCACGACCCTGGGATCATGACCGGAGCTGAAATCAAGAGTCGGACACTCAAGCGACCAAGCCGCCCGGGTGCCCCAACTCCGGGTGCTGTTCTGGGTGCCTGTTTAGGGCTCACTATAGTCCTAGGAGCAGAGGCCATTGTCCTCTTTTGTAGCTGATGAGCTAGAGATGCGGCAAATTTACTGACCTCTGTGATGTTGTGGGCTTGGAGAATGGTGAAATTGGGAAGCTGGGCCGTGTGGTTCTGATGCTGACGGTCAGTCCTAGCTGATTAGCACAGAAAAAGCCTTCCTTGGGTGGGGAGGCGGGCAGTGCTCCAGGGGAAACCAGAAGGATGGGCTTAGTTCTTTTGCATCTTTCCCCCTCTTTGGTTTCTATGCTATCACCCAGTCCTGATTCTCTGTTCTTTTGACACCTCCTTGCTTCTCTTTTCTCTTTTACCTCATTTTGAGACTCTCCCAAAGTCTGGCTACTTCCTCTCTGCCCTCTTTCAATTTGAGACTCTCCCAAGGTCTGGCTACTTCCTCTCTGCCTCCTCCTTTCTGAAAGTGCATTTACTCTAATGGGTGGTCTTTTAGGGTATTAGGGAGTCGTTCGATCAAGCGTCAGTAATGAATCACAACTAATCTCAGAATCAAATGGCATGCATGTCAACTTGTGTAAAACGGAGAGAAAGTACTCGGAGACAAATGGCTACTGCGCCAGTTTGCAATTCCAGCTACCCAGCAGAAGCACGTGAGAAAGCTGCTCAGGTGATTCTCATGTGTAGCCAGGACTGGGAACCTTTGGGTTAATGCCAATAAAGCCAATGAATACAGTCTTCCTTTAAGGGGGTCTAAGGAGTAAGCACGGAGGGGTGTGCACTGTTACTTGGCTGACGAGACCATGCGTGAGTCAACACAAGCTAGAGCAGCAGGAAGAACATCCTACAGCCACCGGTGCAAATTTTACAAATCAGGAAAAAAGAAAAATGGTGGTACATCCTTTTCCTTAGTGTACTCCACATGAAACTGATGATAGGCAGTTTAATTTTTTATGCTCTTTTTCGGGTTTTTACATTTTATTTTATCATCGTAAGAACACCTGAGATCTAGCCTCTTAACAAACTTTTCAGTGCACAATGCACTATTGTGGGTATAGGTACGATGCTGTACGGCAGATCTCTCAACCTTATTCATCTTGCTCAAACTGGGAATTTACATCTGTTGGTTAGAATTCCCCATTTCCCCCATCCCAGCCTTTGGCAAACACCATTGCAGTCTTTTGCTTCTATGAATTTGACTATTTTAGATACCTTACCTAAGTGGAATCATGCAGGGGTTGTCTGTGTTTTCATGACAGACTTAGTTCATTCAGCATACTCTCCTCAAGGTTCACCCACCCTCCTTTTTAAAGGCTGAATAGTATTCCATTGGATGTATATACTGCATTTTCTCGATCCAATCTTCTGGCGATAGAGATTTGAGTTGTTTCCACATCTAGGCCATTGCTGCAATGAACACAGCAGTGCTCCTATCTCTTCAAGATACTGATTTCAATTCTTTTGGATAAATACCCAGACGTGGGATTGCTGGATCACATAATAGTTCTATTTTTAATTTTTTGAGGAATTTCCATACTGTTTTCCACAGTGGCTGCACCATTTTGAATTCCTATCAACATGTGCAAGGGTTCTAATCTCCCAATGTTCTCATCAACACTTGTCGCCTTTTTTTTATATATATAGTAGCAGTCATGACAGGTGTGAGGTGATGTCTCATTGTGGTTTTGATTTGCATTTCCCTGATGATTAGCGACATTGAACATTTTTTTTTCATATATCTGTTGGCCATTTATTTCTATGTCTTCTTTGGAGAAGTGTCTATTTGAGTCCTTGGTCCATTTTTAAATTGGGTTGTTAGTTGTTTGTTTTTTAACTATGAGTTGTACAAGTTCCTTATATATTTCAGAGACTAACCCCTAATCAGATGTATGGTTTGCATATATTTTCTCCCTTTCTGTAGGTTGCCTTTTCATTCTGTTGAATGTTTCCCTTGCCGTGCACAAGCTTTTAGTTTGATGTAGTCTCGTTTGTTTATTTTTGGTTTTGTTGCCTACGCTTTTGGTGTCATATCCATGAAATCATTACCAAGACCTAAACGTTCTTCTAGGAATTTTATGCTTTCACGTCTATTGTCTAAGTCTTAAATTCATTTTGAGTTGATTTTTGTGTATGGTAGAAGATAACGGTCCCATTTCATTCTTTTTGCGTGTGGATGTCCAGTTTACCTAATAGCATTTGTTAGAGAGACTGTCCCGTTCTTGCTGTGAATTCTTGGCACTCTTGTGACTCAGTTGATAGTATACATGTGGACTTCCTTCCGGGGTCCCTATTCATTTCCAAAGGTCTATTTGGTGTCTTTATGCCAGTGTCTTACTGTTGTGATTATTGTAGCTCTGTGATATATTTTCGAGTCAGGAAGGATGAGGCTTCCAGCTCCGTTCTTCTTTCTCAAGATAGTTCTGGCTATCCACAATCCTTCGTTGTTTCACATGATATTTAGGATTTTTTTTTTCTATTTCTGTAAATAGTACCATTGGATTTTGTTAGCGCTGCATTGAATCTGTAGATTGCGTTGGGCACTATGGGCATTTTTACATTATTAAGTCTTTTGATCTATGAACATGCAGTGTCTTTCCATTTGCTTTTATCTTGCTTAATTTTTTCATCAGTGTTTTGTAGTTTTCAGTAGACAAGACTTATACCTTCTTATTTGAATTGGTTCCTGAGTATTTTATTCTTTTGGGTGCTGTGTATAAATGGGATTGTTTTCCTGATTTCCTTTTCAGAGAGTTTGTCATTAGTGTATGGGAACGTAACTGATTTTTGTACATTGATTTTGTGTCCTGCAACTTTACTGAATTCGTTTACTAGTATTAGCAGGTTTTTAAAAGGACTCTTTAGGGTTTCCTGTATATAAAATCATGTCATCTGTAAACAGGGACAATTTTACTTCTTTTCTGATTTGGATGCCTTTTCTTTCTTTTTCTTGCCTGATTACTCTGGCTAGAACGTCCAGTTCAATGGCGGATAGAAGGGGCAAGAGTGGACATCATTGCCTTGCTCCTGATCTTAGGGGGAAAACTTTCAGTTTTCCACCATTGAGCACGATAGCAGCTCCGGGCTTGTTGTGTATGGCCTTTATTATGTTGAGGTACTTTCCTTCTATTCCCAGTTTGCTGAGAGTTTTTATCCTGAAAAGGTGTTGGATTTTGTGAAATGCTTTTTCTGCATCCATTGAGATGATCATGTGATTTTTACCCCTTATTCTGTTAATGTGGAGTATCACATTGGTTGATTTGTGTATATTCAACCGTCTTTGCATCCTAGGGGTAAATCTCACTTGGTCGTGGTGTTTGAGCCTTTTAATGAGCTGTTGAAATCAGTTTGCTAGTATTTTGTTGAGGATTTTTGCTTCTATATTCATTGGGGATACTGACCTACAGTCTCCTCGTGGTGTCTTTGTCTGGCTTTGGTATCAGGTATCATTGTGCAGACATCCCAGAATGAGTTTGGAAGTGTTCCTTTCTCTTCATTTTGTTTTTGGGAAAGTTTGAGAATGAATAGTATTGATTCTTCTTTAATGTTTGGTACAATTTTCAAGCCATCCAGTTCTGGGCTTTTCTTTCTTGGGAGGTTTTTCATTATTGATTCAATCTCCTTACTCATATTGGTCTGTTCAGATTTTCGATTTCTTCATGATTCATTCTTAGTAGCTTGTATGTTTCTAGGGATGTATCCATTTCTTTTCGTCTGTCCAGTGTGTTGGTGTGTACTTCTTCATATTAGTCTTGTGTGATCTTTTTTTTTATCTCTGTGGCATCAGTTGTATTGTCCCTTCTTTCATTTCTGATTTTATTTGAGTCTTCTCTCTCTCTCTCTCTTTTTTTAGTTAGTCTAGCTAAGGTTCATCAATTTTGTTTACCTTTTCAAAAAGTTAACTTAGTGTTGTTGATTTTTTTAATCGATTTTCTATTTCATTTATTTCTTCTCTAATCTGTGTGATTTCCTCCTTTCTGCTAGCATTTGCAGGCAACTTTTGAGTTAAGAATGTTCTGGACCTCCTGAGACTGACATTAATTTTTCTGCTGTTTTCTCTACTTCCTTTTCCCCATTTATTGAATCAGATCCCCTGTGCTAGGGGAGGAGACTAAAGAGAGTGGAAAACGATCAGAAACTTTCATTGGGAATTAAATTTTCCCTGCCTCCCCCCTCCTACCCCAAAAGGCCTACATTTCTTCCGGGCCATGGTTTGAGCCTGCCAGTCTAGAATGTTCCATAATGCAATGATTACTTTCCTGCAGAGGTCATGAAATGTAGAGTTTTGGCTTTCCGGTCTTGCTCAAAGATTGTCTTCATTTCAGTGAAATACCAGTCCAGAAGCTACCTCATTTGAAAAGTGTCATATGCCGTCCCCAGCCTCGGTTTAGGAATCATTTGTGCAAAAGCCACAATTGCTCTTCTTTACAAAACCTCTACTGTGGTTTTCGCACATCACTGCTACCTTGAGCACAGTCTTTCCTCTTTCTTACAGGAGTAAGAGAAAGTATCAGTACTAAGTCAGCTCTGCACACATTTCCGGTTTCAGAGGGGCGAACTCCGAAGATGCAGTCATTTTCATTGTTCACCGACCTTGTGAAGGATACCCCCCAAACCCACCTCACTGATAGAAAATTCTCTGGAGCCCTAAGCTGCAAATGAACATTTTGCTCTGAGGTGGGAGTAGATTTTGAGATAGGTCTTTGCTAAGAATTATGAAAATAGGAACATCAGTCATTGGCAAGATGTATGAATTCCCAGGTGCAGCCCACGTATAGCCAGGAAGTTGCCTTAAAAAGGAAAGCTCACATTTCTGTGTCCAGGTAGCTCAAAGGCCTGGAAGACGTCCTTTCCCAGAATGCATGTGGCTCTACCTGGACACAGAAATGTGGCCTCTCTCAAAATCTTTTGCTATCAAAACTGCACCCTCTCCTTGTCTAGCAAATTAGCCAGTAATGGTCCTTAATTAAGATAGTGGTGTGAGCTTTCCTTTTTAAGGCAACTTCCTTCCCTACAATTAATTGGCCCATAACCCTCCTTAAGCTTGCCCTTCCTGTCCCGGGGGGTGTGGAAAAGGCCAGGAAAGGGAACAATTATGAAATCCTATGGGGTCCCCAGAGCTCTGCTCCTCACCCCAGTGCTCAGAGGCTCCTGACCCTCCCTCCTTTTCTCCAATCTCTTGGCTGGCTCCCCAACTTCCAGAGACCCAATCCTTGGCACTGAGAGTAGCCACACGGCCCCCAGCACCCCCACGCGGGGCATGAGGTAACCTTAAAGCTTCCTGGGAAATTGGACTTGAAAGGAAGACCTGGGTACAAAGCTTGCCCTCTGGGAAAACCTCCCCACCCCCGCAAGAGGGCCCGGTGGGAATGGTAAGAAGGTGTCACCTGCATGGGAGATGGGGGGATATTCTTAGGAGAAGGCGTGAGAACTGGAGGTTGGGCCAGGGTGACAGCCAGGGATGGAGGTACCGTCTGCCTGCCCCACCCCACTTCCTTTTTCCTATTTGTTTCAACAAGTCTTCCTTTTTGATTGACTTTTAGACATTTTCTGTACTTCTCATGTTCTGTTCCTGACCTGAGACCTTTCTCCAACCACTTTGCTGCCATTTTCTCTCTCTGTCTGTCTCTGTGTCTCTTGATGTGTCCTGCCCCCGTCCCAGAACCAAATAAATCATTCTGCTGTTGATAAGCCCACCAACCTGCAGAGCCTACCCTCCCCTTGACCCTGGATCTGTTTTTCCTGGGTGGTGCTATTTTTGGACAAGGAGCCCTATTTAGTATGTATTTAAAAGATTTTTTTTTTCAGTAATCTCTATACCCAGCGTGGAGCTTGAACCCACAACCCCAAGATCAAGAGTCGTACGCACTACTGACTGAGCCAACCAGGTGCCCAAGGAGCTCTTTTTATTTAAAAAGGTTTTTTTAAGTTTATTTATTTATTTTGAAAGAGAGAGAGAGAGAACGCAAAGGGGAGGGTCCGAGAAACAGAGAGAGAATCCCAAGCACGATCTGTGCCATCAGCGCAGAGCCTGATGTGGGCCTCAATCCCATAAACCATGAGATCAGGACCTGAGCCAGAATCAAGAGCCAGACGCTTGAACTGAGCCACCCCGATGCCCCATAAGGAGCTCTTTTTAGACTCACCTTGTATGAGGTGAACGTTATAACCACTGCACTGTGGAAACTGACTTTTCAAACTCACCTTGAATTGTACCACATAGGAGCCTCCTTGTAGGCGATATGAGAGGTCATCTCCAGAAATTAGCTATCCTTTGCCTGGGGAGTGGGAGGTGGAGGAGAAGGCTGTAGAAGGACAGAGACTGAGAAGAGAGAGGAACCCCTTCAGCAGTCCTGCTGCTTTTTGCAGAGCACAACAGCTTGGCTTGGATAAAAATATCCCTAATGGCAGAAAATTCTTCTAGGGAGAAGCTTGCATTTGTCACATTCATTCAATAAAACGTACCGATGACCTACTGTATGCCAGGCACCATTCTAAATGCTGGAGATATAAGTGCTTGGGGAACATGACAGACAGAAAGTGCTATCCTTATGGATCTTACATTCTAGAAACTTCTACTGGGCCAGGTGTCAGGACCATGAGTGCTAGTCACAGCCCCATGAATTCTTAGCTATGAGACCCGGGAGCAGTTCTTTAACAACTCTTCGAGCCTGAGAATTCTTATCAATCAGAAGGGTATAAGTTTGAATGGGTTGATGGATATGCAAGTGTGCTCTTTGAAGAGTGTCAAATACCATATAAATACATGGTTTTGTTTTTGTCTACCCTCACTCCTTCCAGGGTTTTTAGAGAGTAGTTCCTCACCATGGGCCTACAAGAAATGAAGGCACCCTGGGACTCTTTCACTTAGAAGATTCTGTGAGTGCATGAGAGTACTAGTAATCAAAGATAGGTAGATGGATAAATGATGAAAGGTAGAGACACAGATTCTTTAAGTTTATCTTGAGAGAGAGAGAGAGAGAGAGAGAGAGAAGGGGGGCACAGAGATCTCAAGAACCGTGAGATCATGACATGAGCTCAAATCAAGTCAGACACGCTGAACCGACTGAGCCACCCAGGTGCCCTGAGACACCTATATTTTACAAAAGTCACACATACCCGTTGTAGGAAACTTAGAAAATACAGACAAGTTGAAGCAAACAGAGAGAAATATTCCAGAATTTATCACTCAGAGATAAGTCTTCTGGTACCTTCCAGGCTTATTTCTCTAGAGCAGTGTACAGCATAATCAGAGGGGCCGCCCAGTCCTTATGCTTGAGGGCGCGTCCTCTGGGGAGGAGCATCTTTCTTTTCATGTCACAACTGGCGCAGCGTTTCATAAGATGGGGCCAACTTTTTCCATATAAGTGTTGTATTTGTTTCCAGTGACTTCCATAACCCTACAGCAAGCTTACACACTCCACACATATGCTACCACAAACCAGGTAGCTTGAAACAACAGGTTATTCTCACACAGTTCTGGAGGCCAGAAGTTCAAGATCAAGGTGTCAGCAGGGCCACAGTCCCTCTGAAGGCTCTAAGGAAGAATCAATCTTTCCTTGCCTCTCCCAGCCTCTGGCGGTTGCCAACAATCCTTGATGTCACTTGGCTTCTGGCAGCATCAGTGTATGTCTGTGGCCAAACTGTCCTCTTCTTATAAGGACACCGGTCATTGGATTGGAGCCCACCCGAATTCAGCATAGCCTCATCTGGATTTAACTAATATCTGCAAAGATTCTATTTCCAGATAAAGTCACATTCACAGATTCCCATGGACAAGAATTTTGGGTGGATGCTATTCGACCGTGTACAAGTGTCACCCCCCATTATTTACTGGAACATGCTTCAGATATGATTGGTTCTCCCAATTTGGGAGAGAGGTATCCAGGCATCCACGACCTTGTCACAATAGGGGGTGTCAGGGCTTCCTGCCCCTCTGGGTCAGAAGACATCTTGACGTCAAAATCCTTGGTTGGAGGGGCACCTGGTTGGCTCAGTCGGTGGAGCGTGCAACTCTTGATATCAAGGTTGTGAGTTCAAGCCCCACCTTGGGCATAGAGATTACTTCAAAAAAAATCCTTGAGGATTAGATGTTGGATGAGATATAGATGTGCTCTGGTGGAAGCTGTTCTAAGTCTACACTTAGCAAGATGGCACCATTCACTGTGGGACATTGTGAAGGAGAAAAGTTCTCAACTCCGTTTATTGGCAGGTGAATGCTTGAGCCCCAGCGGATCTCAAAGGTTGTGGTAATTGTTTCCAGCTACCAACCTGTAGATAAAAATTAACATGGGTGCAGAGAATGGAGAGGAACATACAGCTCATTTCTAATTAGTACTCATAGGCACTTTGGGGACACTCTCACCTTCCTTTTACTTTGCAGTCTTAAGTGGAACTGTGGAAACATTCTATTTTTGCCATGACATTTGTACTAACAGTGTATCACAGGGGTCCCTCTACACCAGTAACTCTACTTTGGGACCAAAATGTATTTAACTACTAATCCCAAATCCTTTGATACAGCCCTTCTCCTCCTCACCCCACCCCTACCGTGGTCCCTGACATCTTACCATTTAATTGAATCTCTTCATCTCCTTCTGTACCCTCCCCTCTGCCAGGAAAAAGAAATGCTTCCTGCCCCTGGCATTTCCTTAATTGTATGCAGACATGGTTGGATGTTCTTTGCGAGGCTGCTGAGTCAGAAGCCTGGACGGGCCAGCTGCAGTCTTAATGAACTGACTCAGGAAGGAAGTGCTTACAGAGATGGTGTACCGTGCAGTCAGTGGGTGGGAGCAAATGTCGGCTAGAAGACCTGAGCCTTGTGAAGGGGCGGCCTGATTCCCGGGGAAGAGCATTGGCTGGAAGTCTGGAAGCCTGGGCTAGTCTCTGCTCTGCCACTAACTTGCCGCATGACTTTGGTAAGTCGTCCCCTCTCTCCGAGCCTCAATTTCCCCATTTATGAAACCATGGGGCCGGCCCCAGGAGACCCTGTGGGAGCACCAGAGGTTCTCTGAGTGAGGTCCCCACCAAGAAGACAGTCTCCTGTGAGGATTTTAGGAAATGAGTGGGGAGCAGAAGTGCTGTTTCAGAAAGAGCCCCAGGAGTGAACCACAGGACGGGGCAGAGGGACTGCTGGAGCCCAGGGTCGGGACTAAAGAGGGCAGCCAGGAGAGTAGTAGTTACAAGTTGGGGAGAGACAGAATGAGAAAGACAGGAGAGAACCCTGAACCTGTGAAGTCAAGAAGAAGGATTGGGTAGGGGTAAATTAAGAGGGGCCCAAGGAAAGGCTGTGTGGCGGGGGGGTCTCGGTGCATAGGAGCTTGGGGCCAGCCTACCAGGGCTCTGGAGCTCTAAGGGAGGTACAGAAGGCAAGCTGAGACCAGAACGAAGGAGGTTAAAAATGGGCTTCAACCACACAGACAAGCCTTATATGTTCATATCAGGCTGATTTCTAAAGGAAAACGGGTGCCAATAATATACCCACCTAGGGAGTACTTGATCCCTGATCTTCACTCTGGAGCAGAGGGGATTTTGTCTACCTATAAAGCCCTAATAGCCTGTGCTCCACCTTAAGGGCCCATTGGAAGAAGCTGGGGTGCTATGCAGAGCCAGGAGCAAGGCTTTGGTCCCAAGCATGCAGCCTCACGAGAAGAAAGATGCTCGGTCTCCGGGTCTTTGCGTGTGTTATTTCCTGTACCTGGAGGGCACCCAGAAAATTCCCTCAGGGTTCTAACATTACCTCCTCCAGGAACTTTCCCCGGCCCTCTCACACTTCACCCCCACTCCTCCTGCGTGCTCCCACAACCCCATCTACTTGCCTTGTTCTGATGCTTCCCCAGCGCACTGTGGTTGACTCCTTGCTTTCCTATCTCCTTAACTAGTAGCTCTTTCTTCTTCGTTTTAGTTCCCCAGACCTATCAGAGAGCCCAGCGCTTGCTAAGTGCTGAGCCAATATTTGCTACATGGATGTTGACCACTTGGTGTCAGCCACAAGGCACCTCAGGCAGTCCTGCCATAGGAGACATCAATGGGAAGACCTTTGTGAATTATACGGAAAGAGTCCATGGGACTTGTGTCTTTCTGTTAGACGCACAGCAGGAGGTGTTAAACTCATACGAGGGACGCAGCAGCTTCCAAAAGCCCAGCTGTGACTAGAAATTTCTTCTAGAATTTTCCTTGTGCTGGTTGGGGGTGGGGAGCACAGCAGGGAGTGAGGGGACAGAATCCTGCATCCAGAACACAACTCTGAAGGGTTTTTTTTTTTTCCTTAGAGCCAGAAAAAGAGGGATCACTCACCCATTCTCCATCAGATACTAAGCTGCTGACTGCCTCAAGGACGAACTTCTCTCCCTTGTCTTTCCAGGCTCGGCCAGATAGGTAGAGAGAACATGGACGAACATTTACCGTGTCAGGCATGGAGCAGATTGCCTTATATAATTTTCTCGTCTAATTCTCAGGACCACCCTCTGAAGCAGGAACTATTGTTACCTCTGCTTCATAGACAAAGCGACGTAAGGAACCAAAAGGTTAAATAGTTTACCCAAGATGCCACAGCAAGCAGAGTAGTCTGTAACGTCTGCTACCGAATTCTGGCTATTCCCACCCTCCATATCCGCCCCTCAGAAGGATTGTTACACTTAAAGACCCCTAGTCAGGTTAATGGCATTAGTATTTTCAAGCAATTGTTTTAAATGACCACGTTCTATATTTTTGTTGTTTTAAATGATCACGTTCTATGTTTTTGAAAGATGCTAGCAACAAAGAGGACATATGGGTGGCAAATGAGCACATACAAAGATGTTCAACGTCACTAGCCATCGGGCAAATACAAATCAAAATTCTGATGAGATAATATTACAGACCTATTAAATAATACAGATGGTACCGAGTGCTAGCAAGGATAAGAAGCAACTAGAACTCCCGGCCAGAGCTATCTTTGGTGACAGAAGGCAGCACAGCGGTTACCTTTGTGAGAAGTAGAGGTGACTGAGAAGGGGGGTTTCAGAGGTAAAGGTCTACATCTGGGTGATGATTCCGACGGGCGTGTTCACTTCATGAAAATTCATTAAGCTTATGAGTTGTGTGCTTTTCTGTCTGTAAAGGTTTATTTAAGTAAAAAGTTTATGGAAAAGTAAATTATTACGGGGCACCTGGGTGGCTCAGTCGGTTAGGCGTCCGACTTCGGCTCAGGTCATGATCTCCCGGCTTGTGGGTTCGAGCCCCGCGTCGGGCTCTGTGCTGATGGCTCGGAGCCTGGAGCCTGCTTCGGATTCTGTGTCTCCCTCTCTGTCTGCCCCTTCCACACCTGTGCTCTATCTCTGTCTCTCAAAAACAAATAAATGTAAAAAAAAATTTGTTTAATAAAAAAATAAAAAAAAAATTTTTTTAAAAACTAAGTTATTACAAAAGCAAAATACGTTCATTGTAAACATCATGCCAGCCTCCAGTTCTACTCCCCAGTGGCAATCGGTGTTACCTGTGTTCCTTTTCCACCTAGGCATATAGATAAATATAGCTTTATTTTTCTTACACAAATGGGGCACGGAGGTAAAGTGCCTCCCAAGTCAGAAACAAGGAGCAAGAATTTGCCAACAAAATTCACTTTGGGGATCTGGGATGGAGATAGGCAGCTGGTAAGAAGAGAGATTGAGGATTACGGTCACGCTGGCAAAACTAATACCTACAACCAGGCCAACCTTCCAAGTATCCCTGTCCCCAACATCATTTGTCAATGCTGATTATCCCGAACCCCCTCCTACCTTACTCCTCCTGAGCCTTTGGAGTGTCAGAGTCAATATAGTCAACTAGAAGATGGCTGCACAATGAAGAAGGATAGGAGGTTCTGGATTAGAAAAGCCAAGGACAGTAGATGGATGTTGAACGCTGGGATTTGTCAGTGGAGTGCTAGAAGCCAGGATACAAAGTGATGGCAGGGATCTCTCCTCCTAGGGAAGCTTCTCTGATATTCTTTCTATTCCAGCCCCCTGGCTGGGTAGGTACTCCTCCTTAATGTTCCCACAGCAGTCTGTGTTCCCCTCTACTGTGACACTTCTCACTTTGTTTTATGTTTGCTCCTGTACTGGTTGGCTTCTCTGAACTGGGAGCTCCTGGCAAGGTAGGGACCACCATTATTTTATTTTATTTTATAGAGAGAGAGAGCACGAGGCGGGAAGAGGAGCAGAGGGAGAGAGAGAGAATCTTAAGCAGGCTCCATGCTCCGGGCAGAGCCCGATGCAGGGCTCAATCCCACGACGCTGGGATCACGATCTGAGCTGAAATCAAGAGTCAGACGCTCAACTGACTGAGCCACCCAGGCGCCCCGGCGCTATCATCTCTATCCTTGTCTCCCCAGCATCCGGTTCAGCACCTGGCCCGCAGCAGACAGTGAATGTTGATTTGAGCAAATGAACTCATAGAAAGAAATGTCTCCTGTAATTGCTTCTTACCAATCTAGCCAACAACGGCAGCGTTGTGGATGGAGGCACCAGAGAACACATCTCTGGCTTTTTGCTGCAGATCTACATGGAGAATCACACATGGGGCAACAAAGATTCTCAAGGCCAGGTAGGGCTTTGCATTGGAAGCTTGAAATAATTTGCTATGCGTTGATAACGGAAATTTTCATTTTCCATTGGCTGATAGAAAATTAACCATGACTTTTAAATTATCTTCCTTTTAGTGTGATGTGTTTAGGTCAACATGTTGATCGTTTAATGTTTTAAAAAGTGTGATTTCTTTTTGCCTTCCAGATCTCGCAGAAATGTCTGAAAGGAAACTGTAAAAAATGAATATGTACGGGTTTGTTGTTGTTGTTGCAGCATTGTCTAATATCATATGACTGGAAACAACCTAAATGTTCGTCAATAGGGAACTAGTTAAATAAGTTATGGTATATCATCATACAGTGGAATACTATGCGGTTGTAAAAAACAAAAAGAAAGAAAGAAAGAATAAAAAAGCATTTGCTGACATGGAATGATCTCCAAAATATATTGTTAAATGAAAAAACAAAGATGTAGAACAATGTATTGTATACTACTGTGTGTAAGGGTGGAGGAGAATATCTATGTACTTGCTTGAATGCATGTAAAAGCATCTCTGCAAGAGATCTAAGAGACTGGCAACACTGGGTGACAATGGAGGACTGGGAGAAAGCAGTGGACGGGAGACTTTACGTTGCACATTCGTTCTCTTACGCCATTTACCTTTGTAACCATGTGAATGTATTATGTGGCCAAAAATAAATGTAAAAAGAATGAAATCACAGCAACCATGGGGAACAAGAAAAAGTGAAATAAATTTTGAGAAATCCGAACAAGTAAGAAAGGCAATGACTTTGGACTAGCAGACAGATGAGAGCATTGCACGGCAATGCAAGAACTCGGAGGCGAGAGTGGGTTTTCCCAAGGAAACATCAAGCTCAGAGACAGTAAATGCAAAGAGCAGGGGTAGGCTGAGAGGTAACCATCATGGTAACTCATTAAAGAGCTGCGGCAGAAACAGCTGGGACAGGTGGGCTCTTTCCCCCTCCTCCCTCTTCCCCCATGAACCCTTAGCAGCAGCATTTGGCCTTTGCCCTCAGGCTAAAGTTGCCCCAGGAGGGCTCTGGGGAGGGTGCTAAGACCTCCACGAAAGACAGGAAAAAGAAAACAAAAGAAAAACCAGCATCAGTCAAGAGTGAAACCCTCTACAGGGCTTCACCCCAGAGAAAAGCCCTCCTGGTTTCATCGGTTGTGGGGGTCCCTGGCCTTCCTGCCTCTCCACCCACATAACCTAAAGGGAAGCCTGCCTGTTGACAGGCTCTACCCGCTGAAACAGAACCCGCAGCCAGCCCTCCCATTCCGGAGAAGGGTTTGTGGGGGGAAACAAATCAATGCAATTTGCAGAGGAAACCCATGCCGTCTGCCCATAAAAATGAACATAGTTTTTCATTCATAAATATCACCAGACAACTAAGGGTCATCAGGCATTTGAGGAGAACCACCAACATGAAAGAGAAGAACCAAAATAAACGAGTGGAACTGACCCCAGAGGAAAGAAAGATAACTAAAGGAATAGAAGAAAACTTAAATATATTATGACTTCTATCGCCAGAGAAGCTCGCCAGTGCTATTCTATCAGATTAGATAGAATGTTGAACAACTCCCCTTTCTATGCCCTTAAAAAAAATTTAGTAGATTGGCAGAGATTCACTAATTCCTTGCCATGGGTCAGGAAGCAAGGGTTCTGAGCTCTGAGTTTTTAATGGTCTCTTTGCTCTAGGAGCCAATGGTAGGGAAATCAAATGAGTCAGTTATGAGGCAACGTGGCACATGCAATGATAGATTAAGCACAGAAGATAGATTAAGACGGAGTAAACTTTCCACATTGTCTGCTGGGAGGGGATATTTCAGAAGGGGTGTCTCTTCCTTAACCTTAATGGATAAGGGCAGAGGGAGTCAGCATGAGCACAAGGAACAGCTTGAGCAGGAACAGCACGTTTAGGGGGATAAACCTGGCTTGACATGGCAGGGGACAGGTCGTGTTTGGGGCTAAGAATTGAGATGCCGTGCCCTAGGCTAGGGTTTTCCAGACATGTTCAGGGCAAAGAGTCCGTGTGAGGCCCTTTGTAGAACAAACAAAATGCTGATAACATTTAACTCTTTCATATGTACTGGAAATAATTTTCCTAGCAGAAACTATGACGGTGTTCTAGGTTATCAATATAAAATCACAACCACAAGCATACTCACACCAAAGACAAACTGTTGAGGTATGATCCATTGTTTTCTGAATTTTTCCCTTGGTACTTATTCGCGGCAATGCAGTCACTAGTTAGCAGGAGAGCGGCAGTAAAACAAGGGGACAGAGATTTAAGAAAAGTTGGCATAAGAAAAACTGACAAGTGACCCAACCTATTAACTTAATGCTCTCTGTGAATTCAGAAAAAGATGGCTATCATTTGACCTTGGTTGTAGGCACTTCTGCGCGCTCCAGAGATCTACGGATCTCTTGGAAACTAAGTTTAAGAATCACTTCTGGATGCATTAGGCAGCTGGAGAATTTTTTTAATGTGTACTTATTCTGAGAGAGAGGGAGGGAGAGAGAGAATCCCAAGCAGGCTCCACTCTGTCAACGCGGAGCCTGACGTGGGGCTTGAACCCATGAACCGGGAGATCATGACCTGAGCTGAAATCGAGAGTCGGACGCTTAACTGACTGAGCCACCCAGGCGTCCCTAGGCAGCCGAAGATTTTTAAAGGGGGTCAACACCAGGGCAAGGCCACTCTTTTTTGGAGGAGAGACGGGTGTGGGATGTCCTGACACAAAGGACAAATTGATACAGAATCAGAAATCAGAGACTAGAGCTCAAGTTTGGAAGTCGGAAAGGCAGCCAATTGTTATAGAGGACCAGGCAGAAGAAGGAGGAAAGAAAGAGGAGGCTTCCAGGATTGAAGGGCAAGCAAGCTATTCTGGAGCTAATCCCATCCATGTTGAACATGCCAGGGCACTGCCAATCTGTTTCCCTGGGTCTGGGGCACAGTCTGAGGGAGTCAGGTCAGATTAGATGAGATGGTCAGTTACAAGATTCAGAATTAGCGTTCTGCTGGCAGTACGAAGGGTGGGTGGGGCAGGGCAGGAAGGGAAGCAAGGAGATACATTAGGAGAAGGCAAGTCAGTAATCTAGGAGAGAGGGGATGTGGGACTAGACTCAGATGTTGACAGGAAAAGAGTAATGGCAATCGAGAAGCTTTGGGGAAGAAGAAGCCACTGGGATTGGGGAGGAATCTGGGCAAGAGGGAGGGAAGAGTCGTGGCTGGCATCCAGGTCTCTGACCCAGGCAGTTAGATGGGTGTAGCGGCACTCTTCCCCAAGATAGGAAGAACCTTGAGGGAGAACGGGTCTGGGCAGGAAGTGGAGTCAAGGGTAGGGGTGTGCAAATGTGAGGTGGCTTTGGGATGCCCAAGTGGAGACGTTGAGCGGTAGCTATACTTACAAACCTGAGATTCAAGGCCATGGTTATAGACTTGGGATTTACCACAGTGAGGGTCATAGTGAAAACCCTGAGGGTGGATGGGAATCGCCCAAGGAAAACGTGTAGAGTGAGAGGTGCGGAGGGGAGGCGCAGGGAGGAGAGGAGGGTAAGGATAGGGAATACCAAAGTTTTAAGGGGAACAAAGAAAAAAAGGGGATCACACGAAGAAGTATTCTGAGAGGCAAGTGGGCAACGCTAGAAGGGTGACAACAGAATCGTAGGTCAACAGACTAATAGGTCACGCAAAATGCACTCTAAGAAAGGATTCGGCCCAAACGGTTGGGCTAATAGTGGTGTGGGTAGTTCCCGGGGAATGTTGGGAGTGGAAGTCAGACTGCAGGAGGCTGAAGTTGAGAAAGCGGGAAGCAGGGAGATCGGACAACTTTTTCTTAAAGGCGGTCACGTGAAATGAAGCCTGCCGTTGCCCCCATCTCTGGGGTCCCTTCGGCGTCCTGCCCCTGGGCGGTTGGCCGAGCTGATCTTGGCAGGGCCCTCGCCGTTCTGGCATTCTGTGATCTGGTAACCATACGAAACTGGCTTTGGAGAAGTCCCCGAGCCCCTCTCTTGGCGCCCGTGATCGTTTTCCTTCAGTGGAACGGAGGTTACTTGTCTAAGAACTGAAGCCTCTGACCTGACGGATGGAAGTTTATCATGTGCATCGAAGCCACCTACTTGGCAGATGCAGTGAGGAGCTGCACAGATCTGGGCCCGGGACAGGATGCTGACGCGTGGGAGGGGAAGAGAGCAGGTGCTAACTATACAGAGAGTGTGCCTGCCAGAGCACTTTGTTACATTTCCTATTTGTCTCTCAAAACAATTTTATAGGAATCACCAAAGTGATCTCATCATGGTTTCTTGACCAGGTTGGGATGTGGGGTAGGGATTTCCACGGCTGCTTTTATTTTGAAGGCAATCTGATAAGACGACACAAAAACCATTGAGAAATGCATAATCCTACACCCCTCAATGATTCAATGTGTTGTCAAAACTTTGGGTGTTTTTGATGTTGTTATTCTCTTGGTTTTTACTAGCGTGTAAGGAGGTAACAATTATTTCGAAAACTCACTCTCTTCGGCTAAACCAATTCCCCCAAATTCAGGGCGACTTGTTTGTCTATTGCTTAACACGTCTCAAAAGATCTTTTGTGCACATTTTTTAAAGTTTTTTTTTAACGTGTATTTATTTTTGAGACAGAGCGAAACAGAACATGAACGGGTGAGGGGCAGAGAGAGAGGGAGACACAGAATCCGAAACAGGCTCCAGGCTCCGAGCAGTCAGCGCAGAGCCCGACGCGGGGCTCGAACCCACGAGCTGTGAGATCATGACCTGAGCCGAAGTCGGACGCTTAACCGACGGAGCCACCCGGGCGCCCCTGTGCACGTTTTTATTTGATCTTCACAACAGCCTGTAGGCTAGGCAAGGCAGCTCTTTGGAGATGGGGAAACTGAGACCTGGAGAGGTCAAGTGATTTGTCTGAGGTCCATAGCGATTTGTTGGTGGAGCAAGGACTAGAATTCAGGTCTCTTAACTGGAGCCTATTGTCTCTATTCCGAGCCATTATCTGACAGATTAGAACAGCGTAGACAAGCAATCCGGCTAAGTCAAGCCAAGATTCCCACTTTAACCTCGATCCCAGAGTTTGGGACTGATTTCTTTCAAGACCCTACTCCTCTTGGCCTTGGAGAAATTTATTTTTCTCTAATTACCTTTCCAGCTAAATTCTATTTAATAATTGTCAGCCCTCCTTTGTGCTTTATGCCATGCAGACCCGACTGGCCAAGCTTCTGGGATTTCGTTGGGTTTTAAAGATGAAAGGAGTCTCGAGGAGCAATTCGCCAGTGGCCCAGCAGCCACAAAATCAATCCAAACTTTTGTTGACGTTTGTTTCTTTCCCCATACGCCAGGTTCCTGGGTGGTATTAGTAAGATTGAAATTGAAATAAGTCGGTTGCTGGTGGATGAATTTGTCACTTTCCTTGAAACTGGTGAACCCAGAAAGTTAGCGATAGGAAAAACACTGCCATTGTCTGTTAAGAAGCCTATGACATTTCAAGGCAAGAATGAATGTATGGAAGAAGAAACTTGTTTCTTCTTTACTAGCAAAAGGGAAAGCCTGGAAGGGAATGATATGGGTAGAATTAAAAAAAAAAAAGAAAAGAAAAGAAAAACCTTTACGTAACTTTTTTTTTGCTGGGAGAGAAGACTGCGAAACACAATTTCCAGGAAGTGTGGGCTGCAACGATTGTGCGCTCTTAACTAATCCTGAGTAAGGTGGCCACTTTGACAGTGTTCTCATGCTGCTGCTGCCACCTCCTCGGTCTGAAGATCTCGTTCCAACTCTAACACAGCATGATCGAAACATATAGCCAAACTGCTCCCCGCTCCGTGGCCCCTGGACCACCCGTCAGTATGAAAATTTTTATGTATTTACTTACTGTGTTTCTCATCACCCAGATGATTGGGTCAGCACTCTTTGCTGTGTACCTTCACAGAAGACTGGACAAGGTAAGACGAACCACAAGCCCTTATTAATTACGTGTGGGGGTCCTTACCGCCGGGCGGGTCGGTTGGGGTCCGTTCTGCCCCGATGGGCAATGGTAGGAACCCAACTAGAGACATGGTCTTGTGGCATCACGTTCGGCACCTAGTCCTGGAGGACAAGGTGTCCTCTTCTGGTCTCTGGGCGAGAGCCTGGGCTCTGGAGTCAGACTGCTTGGGTTCAAACCGCGACTCGGCTCCCTATTGGCCCCGTGATCCCGGGCAAGTCGTTTTCTATTTCTAGGCCTCAGTTTCCACATTCGAGAAATGGGGACGAGAGTAGTGTCCACCCCGCAGGTTAAGTGAATTTAGCCTTTGTAGCAAGCTTCGAACAGAGCCTGGCACAAAGTAAACACTATGTGGACATTAGCTGTGGTTATTCGCTCAAGTTTTGCTTAAAAACTACACTTTTCTTCTGCTAGAGACAACTTTTGTTTTTTAACTGCCGACTAGAGGAGAGTGTGAATTTGATCTGAAACGTCCTAGTGCTTCAGAGCAGCGCAGACACGGCTAAGTCCCAGAATTTGCACATTTACGGCAAACGTGGCGTTCTCTCTGTAATTCTTCAAACACTGATGGTAGCTGCAAGCCCCTCAGTCTCCCTCCGAGGGGTTTTACCTTCTTAAGCGGCTGGACTTACAGGAACAGAACAGTGGAGCAACTTAGCAGGCGGTTTTGCATCCCGAGGGAAAAATAACCGTTAGGATTTATCCTGTCTCCGTGTGTCTACCCACTTCCCCCGCGGGGCATTGCCGGCCGGGCCAACAAAACATCGATCATATATGAAGAGGAGAAATTTGATCAATTATCTGGCTGGTCCGAAAAGTCCGGGTGTAGGAATGGTGGGTGTTCGGCCTCCGGAGGCTGCATGTTCCCAGGGATGTTTGAATGCCCTCTGTTGGGAGGCCAGCCTAGAACTGAGGCCGTGAAGGTTACCATCAGGATAAGGAGGGGCAGGGATGGTCGAGGCCATCCACTGGGTTAGTCAAGTTTTAGCTTTCACGGCTGCAAAAAGAGGGGGGTTCTGGGTCTGTTTGTGTTTGGCCTGGTGGGCTCTTTCAGTCAAATGCACAAACTAAAATGAAGTAGGCAAACGAGCTCAGCAGAAAACTATTTTATAGACCGGGCTCACAGTGACCGATCATTACTGGACCAATGAGGGATAGATCATTCTAGAATATTGCTGCTTATCATACGTGGACAAAATGTGATGGAAGTTTATTAGAATGGCTGTGATTTCTACCTGGACTTTCAGATAATATGGCGTTTTAATTGCTGCCTTTGGTTATTACACTGACAGACGTCATTAGCTGCATGTTCCAGAATTATGTTTCTCATGTCCCTGTTCCTTCACAGATAGAAGACGAAAGGAATCTTTATGAAGATTTTGTGTTCATGAAAACATTACAGAAATGCAACAAAGGAGAGGGGGCCGTATCCTTACTGAACTGTGAGGAAATTAAAAGCCGGTTTGAAGCCTTTCTCAAGGTAAGGAGCCCAGTTGTTCATTAAAGTGTCATCGAAACGCTTTACTGCTTTTGCTAGGTCGGGAGACGGAAACCTGGCAATGTAAAAGCGTAGACATTTGTTTCATATACCTACATACGTAGGTGCATACATACACGTGGGTAAAGGTATCCCCCTCTCCCCCCTCCCCCCCCCAAAAAAAGGAAAGGGGAAATGAAGCCGAGATCCCATGTTAAAAGGGAAAGGAGAACGGGAAGGGTGCGTGTTCATAAGAATGTTCTTGAGAAGAACAAAAAGGCCTCTCCCGGGGACATTACGCGCTCTCACGGTCGCATTCGCACACATCATGGGCTCACACATGCAGCCGCCTCTGTGAACGTGACAAAGGACACCGACTTTGTCCTCCGGTATTTTCTTGTCTTTCCATCCAAACCTCGATGCCTTCTCACTGGGGACCTGTGGCCACGTTACGGTCCTGCCTTCACCACGCTAGGTGGCTACGGTGGGTACCAGGGACTTCACAAGGCTGATGCTCTCACACTGGAAGGAATGCTTCTCCGGTGACAGAATTTCAGGCGCCACCAAAGGGAGGTCTTTTCCTTTGCTCGTGGGGACAGGTGTGGGGAAAGGGGGATGGACTTTCTCAGTGCCGCTCACGCCAGACCCTACATAACACCACTTGCTGGTGAAGCCAGTCCACCCTAGGGCCGGGCAACACCTGAGACAGACAGAGGACCCAGCAGGAAATCACTGCAGTCACTGGGGCCTCTAAAGGGTACCCCAAACAAGAAGTTTTAGAATGTCATTTACAACATGGACTCCATCATCACGGACAAGGAGTCTAGAAGCTCCTTCTCCTGAGGCAGAGCATCAAAAAGTCTTTCTGCCTGTTCTGCTCTCAGAACACTAAGTACCCTTGGCCCTCAGCTCGCTTTGGGGCCGTGAATAGGAAGCAGCTCCCCACGTTGAAGGCAGTTTTGTGCCAATCGGGGGGGGGGGCGGTATCTAGATAAGCCAACAGGAGTTGGTTCTCACGTATAAATGATGTATAGTTTAGGGACTCCTGGGTGGCTCAGTGGGTGAAGCACCCGACTCTTGATTTCAGCTCAGGTCACAATCTCACGATTCCTGAGTTCGAGCCCCGCATCAGGCTCTGTGCTGACAGCGTGGAGCCTGCTTGGGGTTCTCTCTCTCTCTCTCTCTCTCTCTCTCTCTCTCTCCCTCTCTCTCTCTGCTCCTCCCCTGCTCGCACTCACTCTCTGTGTCTCAAAATAAATAATCATAAATAAATACATACATACATACATACATACATGCTCTGCAATTCAACCCGGGAGTAAAGGGCTTACGATGCAACCTGAGCTTACGCCTGTCCTCCTGCACTGTCCCTGAGGTGGAATTTAATCCAATAGCGAAGACTCCGAAGCCTATGAAGGTGTCACCTACAGGAATCAGAACGCAGCCCGAATCTGCTGCTGGCTTTTGCGTTCTTTACGCCAACCTAGGGTTTAGATGGAGACTCCTCTTTCTCTGCCAGGCTTGGAAATGTCTTGAGTTTCTCATGACTTGAGTTTGTCTGGTTCTTCAAGGATTCTCGCCAGAACCACGGGGCATTGGGAGGTGTTGCAAAATTAAAGCCACTTTCAGAACAACAGTCAGTCATCCAACTGGCCTACTTAATGCGCTTGGCCGTGTGACCTTGGGCAAGTGACTTCACCTCCCTGGGCCTGTTTTCTCGTCTGTAAATGAGAGGGCTGAGGTTATCTGCTCTGCCGTCCTGTAATTATACGATCAGCCTTGCGTTCCCTCCAAGGCAGTGCGAGTGGCTGTTGGGTTTTCTCCTCCCTCTTTCTTACTGAGAGTGTTACAGTTCCACTGCCCATCGCTAACGGCTCTATTTTAGGTCAGATGTGTAAAACTTCCCAAGCCAGCCTCCCAGGATAGGAGCGAGGAGGACAGCCGGCTTGGCCCCTCCAGCTGCTTGCCTAAAAATAGTGACAGCTCCAAAGTCTCACATGCTAGAAAGGCAGACCTTCTCAACATGCCACCCAGGGCTCCTTGCGTGTAACAGAGGAAGCCCCTTGCCTCTCCTGCCACAGGGGCGGGATCCAAGGCGGCGCCCTGTGTACCTATGTATGATACGCGCAGTGGTGAGACAACGAGTCCTTTTCCAAGACCGACCCCCTCTCCGATATCCGTTCTCCCAAATTTCTCATTCTAAACAATATTTTGGAATCTTAAAAAAAATCCAACAGGCCAACCGCATAGTAACCCCAAACTGGACTTTAATATTCTTAGTGAGCGTTAACAGGCTTTCTTTCTGGGGTTCACGGTCTGACTGGTCCAGGGCAACCTAAGGTTTGATTTGGGGGGCTCCAAATCATAGGACTTGAAGGGGTCCTAGAAATCACCGGATCTAAGGGTGCCTGGGTGGCTCAGTCGGTGTCTGTCTCTTGACTTCAGCTCAGGTCTTGATCTCAGGGTCGTGAGTTCAAGCTTTGCACTGGGCTCCACGCTGAGCATAAAACCTACTTTAAAAAAAAAGAAAGAAAGAAATCACCAGATGCAATTATCAACCCAAGACTTCAGTTTTCTCCCCAGTAATCCCTACCCAGAGGTCACCAAACTCTGGACACCTCTAGCAACAGGCAACTCATTATCTCCTGAGGCAGGGAACACCTACCCGTCACTTGGACGGGATGGGATTCAGGGTTTATGCTAGGGTAAGTGGAGGCAGCATGTTGAATAGTGTAATTTCACGCTAAAACATACTACCCACCCCACCCCGCTAGACTGGTCAGTTCCAGGGTCGTCTACCCACTGAGGCCTGAGACGTCTTTGAGGTGTCAAAGCATTTCCTCTTCAAGGTAAAGGTCCGCCTGTCCGTCCCTGCCACATAGACTTCCCACTAAGAGAGAAATAACCAGTCCCAGATTTTCTGAAAGTCAACTTTAAGAAGTCTTTCGGTCGAGGTGGGGAGTGAAGCAAGGGGGGGAAAAGGCTCTGGGGGAGTGCGGCTGAGGGAAAGTTCACAGAAAGGCAAGGCTGGGCACATAAAAGACAAACTTTGCTGACTTCACGTTTTCACGTAGCCTAAAAGTATCTCACCCTCGATCATCACACTCCATTTTTGAAAAGACACTAAATGCTCATTTGTTTACTTGCTGTCTCACAAACATTTTCCTGTCACCGCACTTTCTCAGCGCCACAATCTAGCTCAAGTGGAAAGTTAAAGCCCTGCGGGCCCCTGTGAGCATTTCGAGGCTCAGATTCCCCGCTAGGGCTCTGTGGCTTACACCCTCACATCTGGCAACCGAGCTGAGCCTACGAGACCCTCAACAGTACCGCCACGGATTCCTTCTGGGGAAGAACGGAAAAGGAAGGGCCCTATAGAAAATGGAGTCCGGTAATGGGACTTTGATGATCAGATGTGAAAATACTACTGTGTTCCTCCCTTGTATTTAGAGTCCAGAGTGATGGTGTGAGCTCAGTCGGCCTCTGAATGTGATCTCACGGTTTCTGCTCTTGGCTTCCACCCCAGACCCCTTGGGTGACCTCATGCCAGCCAGTTAAGCCCTCTAGGCCTCGTATTCAGGATCTTTAAAATGGCAGCCGTAGCCATTATTGCCTTCCTGCTTGCGTTGAGGGCTGTCCCTGTTAACTTCTTTGAGTACCTCCAGCTTTCCCCAGTTGCTAAGTGAAAAGCAACCCCTCAAGAAGTGTTGCATTTGCCTTTGAACGCTGGCATCACTGGGAGATTATCTGTGTTTCCCATCTGCTGATTACTCTAAATAAATACAGGCCACGCAAGGCGACCAGCAACCAGAGAATTCCCTCATCCCCTTGACAGGGATAAAAAAAAAAATGTCTGAGGGTCTTTTCATAGTCTGGAATTTCTTCCCAAGGTCGAACTTACTCTTACCATTTCCTAAGGGATTTCAGACCAATTTTATTCCAATAGACACACACACCATGCTTCGTGTTTAATAATATTCTATATACTAGTTCCCAGGGTAGAAAGGTCTCCCCATTCAGCATTATTTGTCAATACCTGTCAGAGGCAGGGAGGCTGGGGTCATAGGAAGGGTCAGCACCACAGCCTCTGGTCTGGAGAGAGCACCACAGCGGAGATTAATAAGGCCCAGGTTCTGCTTCCAGGTTCGCCCCTGGGCTTTCTGGGCTGTCAGCTCATCTGTCAGAGCCACGGGCTCCCAATCAGGATGATGGAATTAATGACAGGATCTAAGTCGTGTGATAATCCTCACCAGGAACAGGCGATAAAGCAATGACAGACGCCCAAAGAATGATACCTCTAAAACCCCCACGCCCGATTTCCTGTCAAAATGACCTTTTGCAATGATTCTTATTTTAGGACATAATGCTAAACAAAGAAATGAAGAAAGAAAAAAATGTTGCAATGCAAAAAGGTAGGTTGCTCTCTACTCATTTTTATGAATACTTAAAAACTAAAAGGAAGCTTTGGGCTGGTGACACTGAACAGCCCGGTTGATGAATGAGGGAACTTTTAGCCCTAGAAATAAAACAGGAATACGATGGCCAAATCGACACCTTCTCTAATGCCTGCGATTTGGGAAGGCTTTGTTTATACGTGTCTATGGGGAAGTCATCATTTGGGAGCAGGGGCGTTCACCGCTCAGCGATAACAGGTTTTCACGGGGGACCGTGGCCAGTGGAGCATCTGGGATCGAGGAACGATACCGTGTGACGACGTTCTACTCTTCACCCTGTTCTTGATGTCAGAACATCTCAAACATCTCAGGGGCGGAAAGGGTCTCGACTGGAAGGGTTCTCAAATGTAGCACCACCCACACGATATGCATCTCCTTCACAACGGCACTGACCATCTGTCCTCTGATCCAACACGCCTAGGCACCTTCTGTCTCATTAATCATCTGGGTCCATTTTTAAGTGGCTCTAATAATGATAATAAGATCGCTATACCACTCGAGAGAAATCTTTCCTCCTCTGGAGTTGAAAGTCGTTCCTGTAATCTCCCACTCACTGGACCCAGTTCTGCTCTTGGGGGCCGTACTGAGCAAAGCAGAATTCTTCTTCTTATACAGCAACTGTCCAGATGTTGAAAATGGCAGCCGTGGCCCCTGAGCCTTGTCTTCTCCAGGCTAAACACCCCCAGTGTCTTCCACTGTTCCTCCTACGATGCTTTCTAGGGCCTTTCCTCTCCCGGCCACCTCCTTTTCTGGACACTCTAATTTTCCCTGTTCCCCTTAGTATATAACACCCCCAAGACAAACACTATAATGCCTGGAGTGGGCCAAGCAGCTGACTATGGGAGAGATGGAGTGTTGGTGGACGGGTGTTGGTAGAGACTGTCATTCACAAAGTCAGTGAAAATGATGCTATGGCTGCTGCAAATTTATGCACCCGGAGAAATAGGTACAGACAGAGATACAGATACTGTTTTCTGGGGCAAAGAGAGTACTCAGCGCTCGCAACGGGTCATCCGATTTCCACCAAGGTTTTTGTCCTCAGAATGACCGTAAGATGTGTTGAGTGGTACCATCGCGTCAGCTACTTACAGTGAAATTTGAGGAACCAGTTCACATGGATGCCGTCTAGAGGTCTGCCGGAAAAGGATCAACTTGACGAAACTGCTTATCTAGGTCCTGCAATTTGATTCAATATTTATAGGGCACCTCCAAGGTGTCTGACATCAGGCCCATTACCGGGGGGCGGGGGGGGGGGGGAGAAACTTCCTCATAGTCTCTGCACTCAGGAGATCAGCACATCTGATTAAAAAGCAAGCTTTCTACACGAGAAACAACTCGAGATAGGCACAATAGTTTGGCCTGTCGCCTGACCACATCAGACACGGCCTGGGCGCCCAGTGAGATCCCCAGCGGATGGGAGCTGTTTCCAAAAGCAAAGCTTCCAAATATGTTTCATGGAGACCAGGAGTTTAGCCGGAGTCCACGTAGGTAGAGAGGCGTCGGGTATCGAAGAGCCATTAGGGGAACAGCCTCGGTGCCAAGAGCCGGTTCAGGCGTTCAGATTCCAGAAACCAACCTGTCCCTGTGACAGGGACTTCAGACCACTTTACCTTTCCTTTTGCGTAACCGGTTTAAGCCCGGCCTCTCTTACGTGGCTGCAGAACTAGATCCAATGGCTCTGCGGGCAGTTTCGCATTGCTCTTGGCCTGACAGTTGGCTCCTGGTTTCAATTTCAGGCGATCAGGATCCTCGAGTTGCAGCACATGTCATAAGTGAGGCCAGCAGTAGCACAGCGTCCGGTAAGTCCAAAGCATCTGAGTCGGGCACCCGGGCGGGAGGGCGGGGATGCTGAAGCGACACGGCCTACTGGGCAGGTTCCTCTCCTCCTCTGGGGCCCAGTCTACCAACCCACCCGTACACCTCTCGTCCGCCCTCCTTTGTCTTCAAAGTGAGCTCCGACGGACAGATGGGCCTTGAAGGGACAAAAGGAGGTGGGAAGCAGTCCCGATGTCCTCATTATGTTCTTGTTCAGTGGCCGATTCCAAATGATGAATTGCTGGGTGGAGGGACCATTATTCTGACAACATAGAAGAGATGGCAGGTAGTGAGTGACCTCCCGACTGGGAGCATCCCTCATGCTAAGCCCTCTTCACTGTGCGTAAATGGGCCTCCGGAGGTATTTCCCGCCATCTGTCAATCCCTGTATGATTAACCCCGGGCTCGCTGGGGCCAACCCCGGGGAAATTAAAGGTAAAACCATTCTGCAAAGATCGATCGTTGCCAGGACGTTAGCTTTTCCGATGAAGCAACAACAGACGACACGCCATAATCTTTGCAACTCCGAATGATTTTATTTCCATATGTGTTCTGCCATCATCCTGGCTCTGAGATCTTTTTCAACCAAACGTGTGCCTTGAGATAGCCAGTGCCAGAGAGTGTGTTGCATCTGACAAATGGGTGGAAATGTGCACACGAGCGTGAAACCGCCTCGGGAAAAAATGCAGCACAGTGCTCCAGAATGGAGTTCGACACAGCATGTGTGTGTGTGTGTGTGTGAGAGAGAGAGAGACACACACACACACACACACACACACACACAATGAGAAAGAGACAGAGATAGAAATAGAAGGCAGAGAGAGAGGAGAGGAGACACCACCTCATATGTGAGGCAGCTTGGGCGTCTCAGTGGGTGTAACCCATAAATGATTGTCGGAGATCATGATATGGAAGGAAGAGCACCGGATAGGAAGTTTTTGAACCCTGAGATTCCAGGACCGTGACTACCACTTGCTAGATGAGCTCGGGCCAGTGCCTTCACCGCTGTTTCCTGCCTCGTTGACTCACGGGGTGGCTCTCAGCATCGCATCAGCCAATGTGGAAGGGGGCTATACTGCCACGTGCTCCACAAATGCAAGGTGTCGTTCCTGAGCTTACTTTACTGTACTTTAGCTGGCGGAAGAGCCGCGTAAAGCCCTTCGTTCCTACCCCTTGTTCCTACAACGTTTAATAATTCTGCCAAGTAGCCATTCTCAGAAAATACACTTATGGGAAAACATCACGAGTCGATGGGCATGTCCAGGGTGGCTGTTCGCATGACACGGGCACATCCAGATTGCATGACAGCAACAGAGCCACCACCTAGGAGAGTAGCTTCCCGCTGGTCTTTGTCCGCCTGTACCTAGACCCTGGCCCTTGGATATATTCCACCGCGCTCAGATTCTGCCCAAAGACCCATGATCGATATTGGTCCTAGCGTATTTCCCCGTCTGCATCCCAGGAGGCCCACAGGCGATCAGGTGCCAAGACAGTAACATCCCTCACCCCACCCCAGTCCCAAAGCCCTCACTCCTGCCCGCTCATGCTGCCACAAACATGACCTGGATCCCACAGCAAGGACAAAGATTAGGTAAAAGGGCTTAGGAAAATAATGTTGGTGGACTAAAAGATAGAGAACCCGCGCCCTTGTTTTGTCAAACGGTCCCAAAGTGAAAGCCCAGTAATGAAGCGTCCTTTCTGGAGTGGTCTGGAGGGCCAGGAAATGTCAGACATTTCAGGACGCCTTTCCTGTTACCAAAGGATGAGTCTTGACAGGTTGAATCTGACACCCCGATAGACCACCAAATAGGAAATTTAAGAAAAAAAAAAAAAAAGAGCTCAAGGAAGCAAATGATCGATACTTTCACTTCTCCCCAACCCCCACAGCCAGCAGTCTAGCTGTCTGTGGGAGCTGAGATTTGAAATCGGGCGCACACACTACTTTGAACCCACTCAACATCTCAGCCGAGAAAATGGCACACTGTTGGTGGGTACTCAGGTTTCGCCACAAGAACACAGGTACTTTCAAGTTGGTGACGCCCCACTACAATGGAAGATCAAAACACACAGTGAAATGACAGGTTTATTTTCATACTTCCTTGCCTAATTTTAGTCCTTGCTGTGGGAGGCAGGTCGGGCTTGCGACAGCACGATCAGGGAGGAAGAAATGGGGTCTCTCCCCTTGTGGGCTAAGGCTGAGCTACGTGGAACGGGCAGCTCTCGGACTTTGTGAAATCCCAGGAGAGCAAGATGCCAGTGTTCCTGTTAGCGAGGGCTTTGTCTGACCGGGTTAGCGTGCGTGACTTATGACGTGGAATTTTGAAATCACTCACACCTTAAAGTTCACGGGCAAATCGGCTTCCAAAGCTTTAAAGGAAGAAGGAAACTCACCGTGTTAAGTACAGTGGCTGTACTTAATCCTCAGAACAAGTTTCTGAAAGACGCTGTGCTACCAGCCCCGTGTTACAGAGGAGGAACTAAAAAGCTCAGAGAGGTTAAGTGACCTGTGCGGGCTTGCACGACGCCCGGATTGGAACCCAGCTCCGTCCGAAGCCGCTGCCGAGTTGTAGCTGCTCCGTGGACGGAGGTCCGGAAGGGTCCTCAGGAGCCCCTATCCCCCCAAACTCTCATTCGTAGAGGAAGCCAGGGCCCCACGTTAGACTCTGTGTTGTGTTAGAATGCGAACCACGTACGCGTCGTCTCACCGTGAATCTCCCCTCTCCATTGCAGTTCTCCAGTGGGCCCCCAAAGGCTACTACACCATAAGCAGCAACTTGGTAACCCTCGAGAATGGGAAGCAGCTGGCCGTCAAAAGACAAGGACTCTATTATATCTACGCCCAAGTCACCTTCTGTTCCAATCGGGAAGCTTCGAGTCAAGCTCCGTTTATAGCCAGCCTCTGCCTGCATTCCCCGAGTGGATCCGAGAGAGTCTTACTCAGAGCTGCAAATGCCCGCAGTTCCTCCAAACCCTGTGGGCAGCAATCCATTCACTTGGGAGGAGTCTTCGAACTGCATCCGGGGGCTTCGGTGTTCGTGAACGTGACTGATCCGAGCCAAGTGAGCCACGGGACGGGCTTCACGTCTTTTGGCTTGCTCAAACTCTGAACACTGGCACCTCGCAGGCCGCGGCTGAGCTCACGCTGGTGGTCTTCTAGCAAAGCAGTTAAGCCCACCCCCTGTTGAACTGCCTATTTATAACCCTAGGATCCTCCTCGCGGAGAACTA
The DNA here is from genome assembly GCF_024362965.1 of Panthera pardus. Lineage (NCBI taxonomy): Eukaryota > Metazoa > Chordata > Mammalia > Carnivora > Felidae > Panthera > Panthera pardus. The sequence continues at coordinate 7,927,013 of NW_026526843.1, forward strand.
TTTATTATACACCCCCAGGCCCGTAGGGCTGCGACTCGCGAATCGCGGGGCCGAGCAGCCCAAGCAGGCCCCGGGTCCGTCAGCGTCTATAGTCTGAAGCGGCAAGCCCCCCCCCCCCACCCGAGGCAGCCGTCCGGAGAGTCCCATGAAAAGACGAGACCATTATGCACAGATTGAGTTCAGAGTAAACGGCAGAAAATTCGTCAAGTTTAGTTTTGTGTCTTTGCGTGCAGTGTCTTTCAGTGGGTGATGTCTTTGATTACTGAAGACGTTGGTTCCGGGTTCCTGCGGCCCCTACGATGGAGGGGGCAGGCTCTAGAAAGTCTGCTGCGGCGGAGAACTGAAAAACCCTGCCCCCCCCCCGCCTCCCCCCGCCCCACACTCATTCTCTCCCTCCTCCGCCCCCCTCATCCGCACACAGTCAGGCTGTTACTACTCGGTTCTCTTATTTCAACCCTGTCCAGTCTCCACCACTGTAGGTGGGAGGAAGAGAGCAGAGGCAGCCGCTCTCAGCCTGCCCACTCCTCCTCCCGAAATGACTGTATTTAAAGGAAATCTCTCGTATCTACCTGCAGTCTCCATTGTTTCCAGAGTGAACTTGTGATTATCTTGTTATTTATTTTTTGAATAATAAAGAGCCCTTAACATTACTGCTGTGATCCAGCCCCTCGAGCCCGCCGCCGCCGCCGGGTTGGGGGCGGGGGTGGGAGGTGGAGGGTGGGGGGATCTTTCCGAGGGGGTCTCTTTCCGACCTTGGTGATGTTTTCGCAAACTCGGTTCTCAAGCTCGGTTGCACCACAAAGTATCTCGGTGACAGCACAGTCCCCGGAGGACTGCGATAGCCTTTGATGAATGATGTGAAGCCCGTTCAGGGAAAAGCAATCGGGGTCTTTATCTCCAGCCTGCTCTGGAAAGGCTGCAGGGGATTAAAAAGAGACTTTGTTTTCCTCTTGATTAATCACAGTTTAGTGAGGCTGGAGGTGAGGGAGGGTGCTTAGATGAGAAGCAGTTGCCTTACCTTTTTATTTTTAAATTTTTTTTCTAGTGTTTATTTATTCTTGAGAGAGAGAGAGAGAGAGAGAGCATGAGCAGGGGAGGGGCAGAGCGAGAGAGGGACGCAGAATCCGAAGCAGGCTCCGGGCTCTGAGCTGTCAGCACAGAGCCTGATGCGGGGCTCGAACTCACAAGCCCTGAGATCATGACCTGGGCTAGGGTCAGACGGTTAACCGACTGAGCCACCCAGGCGCCCCTGCTTTGCCTTTTTAATAGCTGCCTAGGTGGTTCTACCTTAGGCGAGAGGGCCTGGAGCTGGGAAACTGGCCCTCCATCCTTCCACCGAGGCCGACAGGGCCATTCTTTGTCCTTTGCGATAGAGGGATTTTTCGCATAAGAGACCCCGAGTGGCTGTACTTGCTTGGCTGCGCACTTTCTTCGACGAGAGAACTTTGTTGTGTGCAGAGGTGACATGTGTTGACTCGGGGACCCACGTACCGATACGTCCACAGTGCCGTCTTGTCCTCCGGAGCGGAAGATCCTGCTTCCGCGTTGTCCTCCGCATGGGACGCTTGAAGGAGGTGGGGCAGCGGCCATGACAGCAAGGAGACGTTGCTCGTGAGGTTCTTATAGATGTCAGGCTCCCGTAGGAAGGCCAGGACCCCAGGTCCAGCTGAGAAGAGGGCTTGGCCTGGTCCAGAGAAAAGAGACCATACACCGGGCCATGACTCTCCCTGCCTCGCGGTAGCTCAGTGCCACTTTGTGCACAGCCACACTTGCCTGGTGGGGTCATGGGGGCGGGGGAGGGCGAGAGGCATCACCCCTTTGGTAGGCTTCCTCCAGAGGGAACCTACGTCCAGCCTGGACGAAACTTTTAGTCTTCGTATCCTCACCTCCCCGGGTTTAAACATGGCCCCTGCACGTCACCCCGCCTTCTTCTTCTTTGGGAATGGTATCTCCCCGTTATCTTGGCCTCTGGCGACCAAGTTGCTGACGACATCTGTTACCAGAGGAACGCTCTAGATACAAAGACTACATTTTCTAGTCTATTTCTCCTGCTCTCATACCTCCTACTGCTCCCTAAAGGACACCTCCCGTAGCTCCGGCCCAGAACCTTCTTTCCCCTGAGCAGCCTCACCAAGCCAACTGCCTTCACCCCCTCAGAGTACTTCCTCATGAGGTCACCCTGTCCTTTCCAAGAACTCCAGGTCCCACCCGTTACCCTCTTCTCTTCCTGTCCCACATGCTCGCAGCGGGCCATCTCCCCCGCTTTGCCAGCTCATGGGTCCGAGCACCACCTTCATGCCTGTAGTCCTGACCTGCCCCCCTGGAGTCTGTCCCCAACTGCCTGCATCTCCAAATGGTGGGCCCAGGCCCCCCAGCCCAATGGGTCCAAAGGGAACTGTTGACCCCTCCCCCGACACAACGAGATACGTGCTCCCCAAGCCAGAAACCTGGCTCGACTCCTTCCCACTGTGCTCACTCCACGTCCACACCAGCATGAACACCATCAGCTCTCTTTCTGAAACAGTTCCTAAGTTAATCTACTTCTTTCTATCTCGGCTGCCACTATCCTAAGTCCGCGTCACTGTCACCTCGCTTCCGGAATGCTACACCAGGCTCCCAGCCTCCCCACCCCCACTCTTGCTCCCTGTCATTTGACCTCCACACACAGCCAAGGTGACTTCTTGTGTGTTTTTTTGTTTTTAATGTTTATTTACTTTTGAGAGAGACTGAGACAGAAGGCGAGCGGGTCAGGGGCAGAGAGAGAGGGAGGCACGGAATCGGAAGCGGGCTCCGGGCTCTGAGCCGTCAGCACGGAGCCCGACGCGGGGCTCGAACTCACGAGCCATGACATCGTGACCTGAGCCGAAGTCGGCCGCTCAGCCGACTGAGCCACCCAGGCGCCCCCAAGGTGAATTCTTAAACACAAGTCTGATTTCTCCACTCCCCTGCTTCAGCGTCTCCTGCCAATATGCCTCTCGGCATCTTAAGTTCCAACCCTCGGTACCGCATGTGGTTTACTCTGCTTGGAACACCCCTCCCCCTCCCCCTCCCCCACCATGCCCACAGCTCTTAGCCAAGTGGAAGACGTTCCTACTATTCTGTGAGCTTTTTGAGGACCAAGATTGTGTCCTATTCACCTGTTCATGGTGACTTCAGTGTCTACCACAGGGCCTGACATAGAATTGGCCCTTTATTTATCACATGAAGGAAAAATGAATAAATGTAGCTGCTTATCACTCGGTGAAATAGCTCATGAAATAATTCTGGGGGTTGGGTAAAGCAAAAAAAAAAAAAATGCAATACTGTAAAAATAGTTTATGTCAACATTTCTATGATAAAAATGTACTCGGGGAGCAGAGAATGAGAATTATAGTGTAGATAAAAATAATCTATTTCTATGGGGCGCCTGGGGGCGCTCAGTCGGTTAAGCGTCCGACTTCGGCTCAGGTCATAATCTCACGGTCGGTGAGTTCGAGCCCCGCGTCGGGCTCCGTGCTGACAGCTCAGAGCCTGGAGCCTGTTTCCGATTCTGCGTCTCCCTGTCTCTCTGACCCTCCCCTGTTCATGCTCTGTCTCTCTCTGCCCCGAAAATAAATAACTGTTTAAAAAAATTAAAAATAAATAAAAATTAAAAAAATAAAGAACCTGTTTTTATTATATAGTTCATGGTAGTTCGCAAAACAGTACATGCAGTTGTTCCAAACTTGAACATTTTCAAAGTTGTTCTACTAAATGAGGAGGACTTGAGGACATTTCTGGTCTACCTATAACGTTCTGATTATAAATTATCTAACTTCATTCCATTTTTTTTTTTAACAAACATGTTACTTTTACATTCCCTCTAAGGGTTGGGGGAGGGAAGGCTTGAAATGACCAATGCTTTTTATTTCCAAAGAAAGAGAAAATGAGCCAAGTATGAAATATTAACGATCTCTGTTACCTGGTAGGAAGCAAATGTCTACAAAATGCAGTGTGCTCCTCGTACGGGGAAATCGCAGTTAAACGAAGGCAACAGAAACGCGGAACATGAAACTAAGTACAATTCTTTTCTCTGTGAAGCACACCTCCAGTTAAAAAAGAAAAAATTGGAGGGGAGCCTGAGTAGCGCAGACTCTCGATTTTTGGCTCGGGTCATGACCCCAGGGTTGTGGGATCGAGCCCCACATCGGGCTCCATGCGGAGCATAGCACCTGCTTGGGATTCTCTCTCCCTCTTCCCCTCTCCCCGACTCTCTCTCTCTCTCTCACACACACACACACACACTCTCTCTCTCTCTCTCAAATTAAAAAAAAAATGTTTTAAAGCAGAAATACTCACTGCCGTGTAATGATTGTGTCTGGAGTCAGACAGATACAGTCTTAATCTAGGCTCTAGCGTTGTTGACAACGAGGAAGCCTTGGAAGCCCGGGGGGTCCCAGATGTTTCATTTGGCTTGAGCAGTTCCACATTGAGGGTATTTAGGAAGGTTTCTTTTTTTTTTTAATTTTTTTTAATGTTTTTATTTATTTTTGAGACAAAGACAGAGCATGAGCAGGGGAGGGGCAGAGAGAGAGGGAGACCCAGAATCCGAAGCAGGCTCCAGGCTCCGAGCGGTCAGCACAGAGCCCGACGCGGGGCTCGAACTCACGGACTGTGAGATCGTGACCTGAGCCAAAGTCGGACACTCTCAACTGACGGAGCCACCCGGGCGCCCCTAGGAAGGTTTCTTTTTAAAAAGACTGTCATCTGGGGCGCCCGGGTGGCTCCGTCGGTTACGCGGCCGTCTTCGGTTCAGGTCATGATCTCACGGTTCGTGAGTTCGAGCCCTGCGTCAGGCTCTGTGCTGACAGCTCAGAACCTGGAGCTGCTTTGATTCTGTGTCTCCTTCTCTCTCTGCTGCTCTGTCTCTGGAGCTCGGTCTCTGTCTCTCTCTCTCTCAAAAATAAATAAACATTAAAAAAATTAAAAAAAAAAAAAACACTGTAATCTGGGGCGCCCGGGTGGCTCTGTCGGCTGAGCACCTGACTTCGGCTCAGGTCACGATCTCATTGTGAGTTCGAGTCCCGCCTCGGGCTCGCTGCTGTCAGCGCGATCCTCTGCCTCCCTGTCTCTCTCCCCTTGCCCCGCTCACACACAGTCTCTCTCAAAAAATGAATAAAAAAGTCTGCGACCCTTGATTTCCAATCTAAAGGACATCAGCACGCAAATGTACCCCCTCCATACCACACTCCTCTGAGTAACCCCAGCAGGCAAGGCGGCAACTCTCAAGAACGCCAGTGAAATACACAGGGAACTTCCCACCGCCCGCTCCTGGAGCTCCTCTGAATTCTCCTGCACGCTTTCCTGTGGACCTGAACCCCACTTGAGTCCAATAATCCGTCACAAACCCTACTCCTCTCTCCTGCACCTCTCTGCTGTGAATGTCTCGAACGCACAGCCTTTAACTCAGATTTGACGCCCATTTCTGGTTACTGCTTCTTTTTGTTGTTGTTACCCATCCAGCCACCCGTCCAACACTGATCGACGGTACGTGCAGTCTTCCGCACGACACGTGTGCGAGCTCCGGGAGCGGTGGCACAGACTGGGTCCTAAAGGATGTTGGGGTGGAGGAAGGGAGCCCCCGGGGGAGAGCACGGAGCACACAAGACCGCAGAGGTGTGCGCGTGGATAAAGGGTCCGGGGGCGCGGGCCGGAGTCAGCTCACAGCGGGCGTCGTGTGGAGGGCAGTCTTGGTGTCTGGGCTGACTTCCCACGGCATCCTGCGCGACAGCGTGGCTCAGGTGGCCGGCGGGGCAAGTTGTGAGGAAGCGGCCAGGAGGCTGGGTCACTGACCAGACCCTGCGGGCTCGGAGGACGCAGACAGCTTAGACCCCCGGTTGGCTTCCACTATAGACACTAAGGCAAGCTTTCAGTTTTCCCACTCCAATTATTGGGAACATTTACTCACTCAACACATACGGCGTAGGTCCTACGGACTTGACCCTGTATCGGGCTCTGCATTTACGAACAGGAAAGGAGACAAGCCCTCCTCTTAAGGTACGTCACGTTTGGTGTGGAAAAAGACACAAGCAGATGAAGTGCAATGCGGGGACACGGAAAAGGGGTGTTGGAATCTGGATTCCCTGAGGACGCAATCAACACTTGAGCTTTTTTTTTTTTTTTTTAGAAATTATTTCAAAGTTACGGAAAAGTTGCAAAAATACTAATATAAATACCAAGTGTATCTTTTTTCTGAGCCATCTGAGGTTTTGTACATCATGGCCTCGCCCCTGAATATTTCGGGGTGTATTTTCTAAGAAGAAAGATATTCTTGTTTATAATCACAGCCCAGGTGAGCCTCAGATAACACAGGTTTTAAGTATGTGGGCACACTTGCATGCAGGAAATAGGGTACAGTACTACAAACGTATTTTCTTTTCCTTGAGATTTTCTTAATAAATTTCCTTTTCTCTAGCTTACTTGGTTGTAAGAATATAGTGTATGATACAACATACAAAATATGTGTTGGCTGTATGTTATCAATAAGGCTTCTGGTCAATAGTAGGCTGTTGGTTTCGTTTGGGGAGAGTCAAAATTATACGTGGATTTTTGTGCGGGGGAGTTGGCGACCTTGCCCCCCATGCCGTTCAAGAGTCAACTCTACACTTAATTAACTTCCGTAAATTTAACGCTGATACTGATCTGCCATTCGTATTCCTGAAAATTCTGTTAAGTGATACAATAATGTCCTTTAATATCATTTTTCCCTTCCAGTAGGATCCAGTCTGGGGTCAGGTATTGAATCTAGTTGTATGTCTCTTTAGTCACCTTTAATCTGGGACATTTCCACAGCCTTTCTTTGTATTTAATGACACTGACATTTTTAAATAACAATCTCTCCCCTTTAAAACAAAAAAAGAATGTTCCGGGGGCGCCTGGGTGGCTCAGTCAGTTAAGCGACCGACTTAGGCTCAGGTCATGATCTCGCGGTTTGTGGGTCCGAGCCCCGCGTCGGGCTCTGTGCTGACAGCTCAGAGCCTGGAGCCTGCTTCCGATTCTGTGTCTCCCTCTCTCTCTGCCCCTCCCCCACTCATTCTCTCTCTCTCTCTCTCTCTCTCTCTCTCTCTCAAATAAACATTAAAAAAAAAAAGAATGTTCCTTATTTTGTCTGATGTTTCCTCATGCTTAAATTCCAGTTATGCCTTCCTGGATGGAAAACTACATACACGATGTTGTGTTCTTCTCAGGGTTCCTACCACATCTGGACGCACACGATGGCCATCAGCCTCTCATCGCTGATGTGAATTTTGATCACTCGGTGAAGGTGTTGTCCAAGGCCTCCATTCTATAGTTACCATTTTCCCCTTTGTAACTAGGAAGCAGTCCTAGGGGGAGACACTTTGAGACTACGCAATATCTCCCGCATCATCATTTCCCCCTTGATTTAGCACCTGACGGTCATTTTTGCCTGAATCAGTCTTTAGTACGCTGGTTGCGACGTGATGGCTTTCCCGCTCCGGTGTCCCTTGCGCGTTTACGAGTCAACACTAACCAGGGTCTGTACCCAAGAGCTTGTTGTTTCTCCCCACTTATTGATTAGTATGGACTCACAGACTTCTACTGTTTTCAATGCTCTCTAATTCATTACTATTCTTATTTTGGTGCTCAAACTTTCCCTCATGTGGCCAGTGGGAGCCTCTTCAAGTTGGCCCCTGTGTCTTTGAAACATGGCTCCATCGGGTTCTTTTTTTAGCATTCTGTTACTTTCTGGCACAACAAGATGTTCCAGGCTCATCTAGTACCTTCCCTGCTTTAGCCATAGACTCGGCCATTTCTCCAAAGAGCTCTGCTGCCTTTCAGCACGGAGTAGAAGTGCTTACTGCTCCCAGGAAACATATATATACACTAATTATATAGTGAGAGACTAAATATATATAAGAATAAACTAAGAAATATAAATACATATTTTATATACACGCACACATACAAAAGCTGTCAGAGTTAGCAAATAAAAATTCAGGAGACCCACTTATATTTGAATTTCAGGTAAACACTGAAAACCTTAGTATACATACATCCCGTGCGATATTTGGGACATGATCTCGAATTTGGGACATGATCTCTAAAACTCAAATTTTTAAAAAGTGAGTGAGCTCTACGCCCTTCGTGGGGCTTGAACTCGAGACCGCAAGATCAAGAGTCACATGCTTTACGGACTGGGCCAGCCAGGTGCCCCATCTGAAATTCAAATTTAACTGAGCACCTTGTATTTTGTCTGGCAATCGTAATACATACAGACACACATACACATGCAGAGACACGCCTATATGCACGCGTTTTAGAAATTGTGAGTTCACATAGATACTTGAGCTTCCCCCTAATGGAAAGGGAAGAATTTGCTCAATGGACAGTTACAGGAAAGGGATTTTAGGAAGGACAAAAGGCATATTACAGGACTTAGGGGAAATTCATGGAGACTAAATTTTGCTGTGTGCTGGGAAACAGCGAGAGATTACATTTTGAAACAGATGAGTGACATACATCTTACAGGTAATCACTCTACTGGCACGAAAGAGGACAGACTGGAGAAGGTGACACAAGAGGGAAGGAGGTGACAAGTGCCAAAAATAGGCGATGGTCAGGACGATGGAGAGGAATTCGGAGGATACAAGAGAGTTAAAACTGGTAAGATGGATGGCTAGACTTATAAAGCATTGATGTATAAACTTATACACGGTTGAGGGAGAGGACAGAGTGGAGGAGAATGCCCATTTTCCTGGCTGGGGCAACGAGGTAGCCAGGGGTGCTGTTCACTGGGATGGGAAACACTGGACGAACAGACCTGGGAATGCAAATGAGGAGTCCAGCTTTGGATATGTTGAGTTTGAGGTGCTGAAGGACACCCGATCTGAGACCGTCCGGCAAAAAGCTGCATCCATGGGTCTGGAACTCAGGAGAAAGATCGCGATGGGAAAATGCGGACGCGGGAGTCACCTGCGTTGTGATAAATGAAGTTACAGGAGTAGACAAGGCTGTCCAGGAAGAGGCTATAGAAAGGAAGAGGAGAAGAAAAGTGTCGAGGACCAGCCAATGTTCAAGGGACAGGCAAAGGAGGCAGAGCCAGCAAAGGAGACGGGGTTGGTCAGGTTGGACGAATGCCAGAAAAGTTGGGCTCACGCAAGCCAAGAAGATCTATCAAGGAGGCGAGGGCCAAACACTGTGGAGAGATCAAGATAAGAGTTGAAAAGGCTTCCCTGGATTTTCCGATTACGAGCTCAGTAGTCTGAGGGTTGATGGGGGGTGGGATGGAGGGGAGGGTGGGTGATGGGCATTGAAGAGGGCATCTTTTGGGATGAGCACTGGGTGTTGTATGGAAACCAATTTGACAATAAATTTCATATATTTAAAAAAAAAGGCTCAGTAGTGACTTCAGGAGAGTAGATGGCTGAGGCAGAAGCTTACCTAGCAGGTGCCAAGTATAGAGGAGGAAACGTGGTAGAGACAGCATGGATCCAAGAGGCAGACAGACCAGGGTTTCACGTCCCGGCTCCACACACCCCGCCATCTTGTTCAGCATCTGCGCCTCTGTCCATTTGTAAGACGGGGATAACCAATACCCCATAGGGTCGCTGGGAGGGTTTTGTGAGCTTAGCCACGTAAAACACTTAGGATAGAGCCTAGCACCCGGGAGGTGCTGCGTCGGAGCTACGACGTCAGAGTAGGAAACGTAAACTGCCAAAGGCGTGGCGAGCAGAAAGGTAATACTCGGTGCCTGCAAAGTCACTGGCTACGGAAGTGAAAGTCAGGGGGCCTCTATTGGACGGATGGATTCAAGGTCATGGTTGCTGCTGGTACGGTCTCCCATGCACAAAGCTGCACCCTCTGGAAGCTGGGGTACAGAAACCACCAACACGTCCCTGGAACCACCCACATTGTATACGGAGCCTTAGCTGCAAGGGAGCCTGGGATAGGTCTTTTTTTTTTAAGGCTTCTGGGGAGAAACATAAGAGGGGGCACAACTCAGGAAACAGGTGTTGACGAGGATGCGGAGAAAGGGGAACCCTCGTGCGCTGCTGGTGGGAATGCAAACGGGTGCAGCCGCTCTGGAAAACGGTACGGAGGCTCCTCAAAAAATTAAAAATAGAACTGCCTCCGACCCAGCAGTCGCACCACTAGGTATTTCACCAAAGGATACAAAAATGATGATTCAGAGGGGGCACAGGCGCCCCAATGTTGATAGCAGCGCTGTTGACAACAGCCAGATGTCCATCGACTGACGAATAGATGAAGAAGATGTGGTATGTATACACGGTGGAATATTACTTGGCGAGCAAAAAGAACGAACGCTTGCCACGTGCAACAACGTGGATGGAACTAGAGGGTATTCTGCTAAGTGAAATTAAGTCCGTCAGAGGAAGACCAGTACCATATGGTTTCACTCATATGTGGAATTTGAGAAACACAACAGATGAACATAGGGGAAGGGAAGGAAAAATAAGATAAAAACGGGAAGGGAGGCAAGCCACAAGAGACTCTTAAATACAGAGAAGAAACTGAGGGTTGCTGGAGGGGTATTGGGTGGGGAGATGGGCCTGAAGGAGGGCACTTGTCGGGATGAGCACTGGGCGTTATACGTAAGCGATGAATCCCTGGGTTCTACTCCTGAAACCAATGCCACGCCGTATGTTCACTAACTTGGACTTAAATAAAATGAAAAAAAAATTTTTAAGGGGGCAGGAACAGATGCATCTGTCTCGAGGGGGAGCAACTATTTTCATCGTGACTGCTGACACCAGCATTCCAACTGTGGGCAAGATAGAGGCTACCACTGGTTGACCAAAGCCCGACACCGGGCGGAAAATGGTGTAGACAGGTCGTAGGCTGGGGCCAGAAGGAGAGGGGCGGAGAGGTTAAGGAAGGTCCCGTCTCATGGCACGAAGTATCTCTGTAAAGTGGGGAGCAAACGTCCCCTGCCCTGAGTGAAGACACGCGGGAGGAAACTGCCACCAGCTGGTGGGGGCGGGGGGAGAAAAGGAAAGAAACACAGGACTTAGTTTATAAAGCACTGTTATTCTTGTTTATTGAAAATGTCCGTTTGAAAAGTCTTCAAAATAAAAACAAGTTAGAAAATCTGAGCTTGTGTCAGAAGGGACGCGACGGAAGAGGAGCTACAAAGCCTCTAAGGGCAGCGGTTTAATTACAGGGTGACAGGAACCCACTTATAGAGTATTGTAAACAACACAACTACGGAGACACTGCTCTCGGGCTAACATGGCTTCGTTTCCTTTATATTATTGTTTAACGTGCGAGTGCGGACATCACTCGGCGCAAGCTTCAGTACCCAGCGTACCGAGGGCCTCTCCTGAGAAGGGCCGGGTTCCAGACACATGCATATGTACACGTCACTTTAAAATAAAGACCTTTCACTATGCTAAGCAATCCTACACCTTATCAACTAAAGGATTTCGCAATCGCAACAATGTTCCCTAGGGGTATAGTTTGTGCCATTCACTGCAAGCCATTGGTTAACCCCAGACGGGGCGGACGCTAAGATCTGTGTGGCTGTTGTTAAGTTTTAGGTGAGGGACGGCACATCTAGACTGCTGGGCTTCCGCACAGCTTCCAAAGACGGCCGCCTGGGGTTGGCTGATGGTGGGCGGCGGGAATAGTCCATTTCCCGTGGATGGTGTCATTTCTGCCGGGCGGCAAGCAGTCAACAGCCCCGTACTGTGTAGCTGTGGGAACTTGAGACCCCCCGGTACCAAAAAAGGAAAACGGGTTAGCAGGCTGGGGGTGTTCAAGCTTCAAGTTTGGTTTCTAGACAACACTTGCAAAACCCACATTTATAGGCACCCGTCAAACGTATCTGGAAGACAACCTTGACCGGTCCATTGGCCCTTGGCCTCTCTTTCCAGTGATTGTCCCCGCCTGCCCAATGGCACCTGTCTTTGGGAGAGAGAGGGGCGGGTTGTGCTGCTCTGTCCCGGAGCCTCATGCCAACGTTCGATTGTGTCGAATTCGGATGGATGCTGCTCTTCTGTGACCCTCTTCTAAACCGGGTTTACGTGGTGCTCATTTCTGAGACACTTACAGAGGCGATCACTTGATTCAAAGGGCAACTTTGGCAAACCGGTTCCAAATACTCAGCTTCACTAGTAACCAGCGCACGACCACTGGAGGGGTCCTTTCTTTCTGGACATACAAACCGGACCAATAGCACATCTCTGCAAATGATGCTTCGAGCCCTACTCGAAGAGGCTGATGAACATACAGCTTCTCACAGCGTATCTGGGAGAGCAATACGGGGAATTAAAGCTGTCTACTAGGGCACAATATCTCCTCGATGCAGATCGTTTTGAAGGATGAGAAGTCGCGAGGCGAATACGCAGTGTGGATGAAGGAGCGGCTCACAGTCCGTATTTTTTAAAAGTAAGCAAAGCGCACACTTACTAGTTTACGCACCAGTGGGTATGGTTGGCTTAAAGCACTGGGGAGACATAAACCTTACGCGGGAGGCAGAAGGTTAGGGGAGGAAACCTATCATGCGCTGGGGAAAGATGGCCAGCTCTGCTGCTGAAGGGGAAGATTGTCAAGTGCAATTTGCTAATGGGTCTGGTGTTGGCATGGATGCGTGGGGCTTCTGCCCCGTAGAGTGAAAATGTCAACCCGCACGAAAGAAATAAGGGTGCTACTGTCTTCTTGGCCCTACAGACAACACAGGGCGGGTAACAACAATAATAATCATAATAACAATAAAAAGTGTGCATTGAGGGGTGGCACATGATCACCCGGGGAAGGGTGGCTGGGTCATTGGGCAAATGTGCTAGTCTTCTACTCACCCTACCCTAGTCACAGCTCGGGGAGCTTCGCCTTCATTAAATTGGGTACTGAGGGGCTTCCAGATACAAGAAAGCGTTCGAGAAAAAGTCAAGTTCACATTTACTAAGCCACGGCCAGCCACTTTGCTCTGGTAGCCAGCCGCAAAAGAGTGACCCAGGGGTAATGGCTGGTAAAGAGGCACTATGAATTGAAGGCCATCTGAAGACCATTTAAGTCACTTGCCTACACTAGGTTTCCCTTTTCTCATCGGATGGAAAAGACTCTGGGGAGATTTCTACCACCTGTCAGAAGGATCTGTCAGAAGGAAAACAACCAACCAGTAACCAACCAACAAACACTCAAGCAAACAGGGAGACAGAGAGAGAAAGCGAAGGAGAGAGAGAGAGAGAGAGAGAGAGAGACTGACTCCGATACAAAATGAAAACCGAAGAAGTGAGCAAACAGAGCGTTTGAAGCTGGACATTTCAAGATGTCCCGAAGGCAACATCTGCCCAGCTGCACAGTGATGGTTATGGAAGGATGGAGATCTTGCTACTGGACTCGGCCCGAATACACTCATCAGTTTGCTTCAACAGCCTCCGGACCAGCTTTTCTAGGTCCCTCCTTGATTTCAATTCTTCTTCCAGGCATTGCTTCATTCTTTTATTTTCCTGTGATGGGAAAAGACTTGTCAATTCCCAAACCAAGTGGCCCCTTCTCAGGGCTCCTCCTGCTTATCCTGTTAGCAGCTTTCACCACTGACTGTACTTTCCTTTCTCGTGCTCCTCTGTCTCACCCTGAGTTTTGTGACAACTTCCCGAGTGTTCTTCCAGTCTCTGTTCTCCCCCCTCCAGTCCGTCCTTTACCCCGTCACCAGGCACAGCCAGTCCCCAAACACTGGGAAGAGTGTGCATCATGAAAACAGCGGATCACATCTCTAGAGGAGCCCACAACTCAAGATTTATGGTTCTCTTTACACTTATCCACTCACGGATGACTTAGCTTTGTAAAAAAAAAGTTCTGTTTACAAATGTCCGAGAGCATGAAAGTTATAACTAAGTTGGGGACCCTTTTGTAAACTGCTAAATAGGTATGTGAGCAATCCTGAGAAATTTAAACCCAAGACCACATGGGAAAACCAACAAGACCCACCTTGAAGACACAAGGAAAATAAAAATCCCCACCTCATCACCTTGTCCCTGGACCTCTCCTGAGAACACCTACCAGTGCGTGGTCCTGTTCTATGAGCTGAGAAAATGACTTTTATATTTCATTACCTGTTTCAGTTCTTTGACCTCATCCTTCAAGGCATAAACAGTATCGACAAGACTCCTAGAACATAAAGTTCAGAGTTTAACAGCTGGCACTGAAGTACTGTTAAGCAAAACGTAACAATAAAAGCAGCTTTCTAGAAATACAGATCCTGAAAAGCAGTGGACTTTCCAGCTGGTCGGGAGACATAACCGCCAAGAACGGTCCTCGTGGGGCCCTATTTTTGTGGGTGAACAACCATCAGCGCACGTGGTCATTCAAACACGATGTCATTACACCTTTTCTACACTGCCCTCCTCCTTGGCCACTTGCTTCCCAGCTGGGTGAACACAAAAGAAGAGACTAGGGCTCATCAAAAGGTTTCGATTCTTTCTCTGGGGCAGGAATGAACATCACCGAACATACAATGAGGGCCGTCATGAGGTCCTGCCCATCCTACAAGATCTGTGCCATGGCATTGCACTTTTCATCTCTCTGACCCTACATGACCCTACATGACACAAAGTCAGAGGCATTATTTCTGGAAGATTCCATCTATTCCAAAAGAGAATTAAAGTGCCCTGGCTGAGTCAGAACAGTCACTTCCCGGCTGGCTCTGCTCCTGGACAAGAACTTTGGAGATCCGGGTTCCAGTTCTGATCCTACCACCTACCAGTCCTCCAACCTTGGGTAACCTTGGGTACCTTGGGTAGTTTCTTTCTCCTCCTCTCCTTGTCTTAACTTTCTTCACAGACAGAATGGGGATAATAGTACATTCCCCAAAAACCTCACAAAGTTATCGTGTGGATTAATATAGCTACAATAATTATAATGACAATGATTATCATCTATTAAGTGATTACCATGTGCTAGCCTTTGTATTTATTTTTCCATCTAACCTCACAACAAACCTTAAAGTAGTACTATCATACCCATTTACAGATGAGGAAACTGAGGCACAGAGAGGTAAAGAGGTTTGCACCTAGGCCATACAGCTAACGTGATGCAGAATTTGGACTTGAACCAGGGCTGTCCCCTTGAGCCCAAGTGCTTTACCATTTTGCCACATCACTTCATGTACCAGATGGAAAAACACATTGACAATGTCAAGCACTTTGAAATATGCTGTCCTAGGCAAATTTAGGCCTGACTTCAGAAATGACTCAAGTTTAAACAAACCATTTGGCTGGCCACTTTGTGTTTATTTTATGAGCCCATGGGTACTTAACCTGATTCTCGCCCGTTAGGTCACCCTCACTGCCATGCAAAGGTAGACCAGGGACATCATCTCCCTGAACCCCAGCTTCCGCGCCTATAGAAGTGGTGAACATAAAGCTTATCTCACCGGGTTTCTGTAGGATTCTAAATAGGTCAAGTGTGTGAAAGTCCAGTGTTTGACTCAGTATGCATGAGAAGCATCCATCTGGGCAGGGAAATTGGTGCTGTGGCCTTCCCCAGCGCCATCTAGATTCATCTAGGGTGCTATTCTTGTGTGCCCTGAAGCACCGTGCCGTATGAGGGAGCTGATCCCAGGGGCAGCCACCAAGCAGAGAGTTCTGCCCGCTTGGCCTCCCTTTCCCCCTTCCCTTTGTTGGCGGGGAGGTGGGGGGAAGCCCTCCCACCGCTCCCAACTGCATGAGAGCAAAGAGGGCTATATTCCCGGAGAAGGATGGACTATCCTTCGGTGCAGGCTTTGCAAGAGACCCACTGCCCTGCCAGAACCTTCTTTCCGGCCCCCAGACAGATCAGAAACAGCAGCCTGCTCTACTCACTTCTCTTCAATGATGGTCTGGCCATTGCTCCTGGTTTCTTCAATGATGAGCTTTTCTTCCTCGGGGAGTAAGACCTGTGGAAGCGAATCTTTGCGAGCACCTACAAACAAGGATTCAGAGAGGGCAGAAAGGGGACAGTTACTGGAGACTATTCTAGGTGTTGGCCCCTTCCACTGTTGTCATCGAGGGGTCTTTGTGGATGGCATGCTGCTGCCTTGCACCCCAGAGAGCAGTCACCCAACATTTGGTGACTACACCTTCCCGACTGAGGAAACGGCCAAAATACACCGATTCAGTCTCGAAGCGGGGGGCCGGGGTGGGGTGCGTTCAGTCAGTCAAGGCCATTTTGGTCAAGGGTAGAGCGGGGGTTGGGGATTATCACATCATCTCAAAGATGTGGGCATCCTCAGGGCTCTGCTCAGACTGCCTCGAGGCTCTGGGACAGAAGAGGTGACGGAACAGACAAGGGACCTGGCCAAACAGCTCTCCTGTATGTCCAACCTCCCCCTCACTTCCGGATCCTTCCTTTCAGAGCTCAAGCCCTTAAACTTCAGTCTCCCTGAGCCACTGGCGTCCTCTCTTCAAAGCCTAATTCCTTCAAGTCATGAGTGCTCACTGCCTCCCCTTTGCTGAGGTGGCCCTGTGTCTGCCTTCCACAGGGCCCAGCACTTGGTAGGTGCCTAATAAGGAGACAGCGGACCGACTGACTGATCAGTTAAATGCAGCAGGAAACAACAGCAGTCGTTTCCAAGGAAGCACGACTTCTGGCCGGAGAGGGACAGAGGATGGGAGGTCACCATGATGCTAGACGCTTGCCACGTGTCAGGGGAGGCTGGGCAGGAGGGGCGGAAACGTGACTCTTTAGGCCACAACACCTGCCTGCCCCTGTGACACATCTACAGACACTGTCGACATGAAGAGAGCGGGTTCGGGGAGCAGGTGAGGTCAGGTTTTGCACAAGGGAGGCTTCTTCTGGGGCCTCCCCGTCCCCCTCGCTTTCCTAGTTTTCACGACACACATTGCTTTCCCTTTCCTTTCCTGCCTCCTCGAAACTTGTTCTCAGAGCTGGGCATGCCCAAGGCCACAGCCAGGATTTGTCTGTGAACTAGATGGTGTGACAGTCCTCCCTTCACCGTCAAACGTGTCAAGTTCGACATCAAACGTCTTCCTCCCGCCAGCCTTAGGGACAAGTTACTCCGAAGGCATCGGTCAAGGCAACCCACCAAAGTGATCCCCTCCCCCCCCACACCCAAGTGATTGGGCAGTGGCTGTGTTACGGAGCACTCGTGTCTTAAGCAAATGCAGACAGCAGACACCTCACTTGTGGTCCCCTGAACGCCTATAGTCACGGAAGACTCGTGTCTATGTGACTCGGTTTGGAAAAAAAAAAAAAAAAAAAAAGCTCAAGGATCAATCAGAAAACATCCGCTTGCTTTCCTTTGGTGCCTGAAAGTTGCTAGGGGGAGGGGTGCGGGGAGGGGGGGGATTACCCTCCCCCAGTAGCTCCCTGTAAATTGCACACATTCCAAACAGCCCCGGCTAAGCAGCTACATTTCCAGAATTTCAGAGCAACTTTGAAACTTGAGCTTGGTGAAGCACTGTTCGCTTAAATATGCAGCTGATCGGAGATAGTATTGTGACTTCCTTTCCAAATCTGCCCATGAGAAGAGATTAGCATCAGTTCACAGACACAGGAACTCTCTGGGTTCTTTAATTCCTAACTAGTGCTGGTGAAGGCATCTGCGTACTTCAAAGGAGAATGACTTTTTAAAAAACTTCTTTTGTTTTCATTTCTATCACCTCCAGCTTTTTTACTCTTGCGTGTCTCTTTCTCTCCGGGTGAAAAGAAAACACTGCATAAACAAACCGCCGGGCAGCTAAAAGCCCCTTATCGGAAAGATGCAGTTCTGCTCTTCTGCTCGCTGCTCCTCGGCACAAAGTCACCTGCTCTCCACACCCTGCAACCCAGCTGGGCTGCTTTTCTCTTCTTCAAAGAGGTGCCGAGCAGTAAAGAAGAAACAGGGCTCATTAGAGAAAGTGGTTTGGGGGAACCTACTTGAGCCATGGCCTTGTTGAAAGTTTGCGCTGGTGCAGTAGGCTTCGATCACTTTCAGGATCTGAGCATCTTCTTCCAGAGCAGCCGTACCTGTGAGATTTAATTACCAATGAGTTTGCAGAGACATCTACGCCCCTGGACCCTCAGAATCATGCACTGCACTCAACTGCTAGGGACTGGGCTCCCTGACCGGAAAGCTTCCTCCCCCAGTGGCTGTCTTTCCAGAGTTCTTTCCTGAAGAAATGTCCTCATCACTTTGGGGCTTTTGGTTTTAAGTTTATTTTGAGAGAGAGAGAGAGAGAGAGAGAGAGTGAGAGAGAGAAAGAGAGAGAGAGCGAGAGCCGGGAAGGGGCAGAGAGAGAGAGAGGAAGACAGAGTCCTCTCCACGTTGTCAGCACAGAGTCCGACGCGGGGCTCGAACTCATGAACCTCAAGATCACAACCTGAGCTGAAGTCGGACGCTTAACCGACTGAGCCACCCAGGCGGCCCTGGGGCTTTTACTAGACTCTTAGAGGCCGCAAGGACAGCACCAGCCTCAGTTCTCATCCGATATATGCCACAACCTGCCTCTCCCTCAAACTTCAAGGCTTCCCTTCTCTAGGAAGCTTTCCCCCATAGACCTCACCCGTTTTTCCAACCAGCCAGCAGAGTCATTGATTCCCCCTCCTGCCTCTCCTCCTCCAACTCATTCTTGAAATGACTGGAGGGCGAAACCCTGCTAGCTAGCGGGCGGATGCGCACATCCCGGTGGGGGGTGGGGTGGGGTAGATGCAGAAGCTGGAGTCCAGCAGATCTTTCCAGACTGTATTTTTGGCCAGGACGCACAGATCCGTCACCCCTTGGTGATACATCACTTACTCCTTCATGTGTGTCCCAAAGGACCTCGTTCCCAGCCATAGAGGCAAACACATACATATCCACTGGCTGACCGACTCTGCAGCCTGACTCTGAATCCAGCTGCTTCTATGCAGCAGCTGCCCGATTCCTCGGCTAACTCAGAGAACGTCACTGAGCGTTAACCTTCCAGAAGGATTTCAGCCTTCAGGTCTATTTAGTGTATCCTGGTAGAGGAAAATATCTTGGGCATCAGAAACTAAGGGAAAAAATGTATCCGTAGCAAACAGGTCCCTTTAGTGGTTCTCAACCAGGCAGGGCAAAATATTCAAAACGAAATCATACAGGCGGCAGCTGACTCAAAAATCTTAGAGGTGACCAAACCCTTGAATGCATGCATTTTTTCTTCATGAAACAGGGGGTAGGGAGGACAAACTGCTCTAATCATCTGCTTTCAAAAAAATCCTTCTGCTAGTTCATCCATAACCGACCTTCCAAAAGTACAAAACACATACTTTTCCGAATCACATACTCCTCCTCCGATGGCTTTCTTTCCGTCTTTCTTTTATGAAGAAACTTCTTCATCGTTTTGGGGCTTTTACTAGACTCCTGTAAGGACAGAGGTTTGTTTAGGAATTAAAATTCTCCCCCCAAGACAAATTAAAAAGAGCAAATGAAATGAAACCGAATGGCTCTCTCTTATTTTGACAGTCCCAAAAGGGCATCAAAGTTTAATAATGTACACAATAAAAAATGGCTCCAAGAAACTCTAAAAGCTTCCATAAAACAGAGGCAGTGACACTGGCCTCTCAATCGCCATAGGGACAGGTGCCGTGTACAGAGAAAATAGTGGGTGTAGATCCTAGGGAAACAACCGCATTCCTAACTTGGTTTATAGTCCTCGCTGATACAGTTTCCAGGGAATCAAGTAACAGTTGTAAATACTAATATGGTACATACTGCTTTTCAAGGAGCTTCAAAGCTTTTTAAATACATTTTCCTTAGTGACAGTCCCACAAAGAAGAATATTAATTTCCATTTGTCAGATGGGAAAATTAAGGGACCAAAAAATTTCCCTGAACTCAGAGAGAAGAGCCAAATGAGGGACGTCCTGATAAATAATTTGGCGTCAGGAGCAATGGGTGTAGACCGAAGCTTAAATATACATACAGAAAGCTGTATTTTTAATTAGCAGATAAAAGAGCCATGGATTACTGAATTTGCTTTTGCCGGATAAGTAACCGGTGCTCATTATCAGGTATCCAAACAAAGAGATGAGAATCTCAGACCCTAGTGACCGTCTTATCCCAATGTTCCATGCAAGGTATATACGTGATGTGTGGGTCATAATTAGTACCTTAAAATATATGGGACAAAACAATTGAATTTCTTCCACTTAGCCACAGCGACCCACTTAGACTTGAAAACGGACATGGAAAACTCACATGTGACCAAAAGGATCGGAAAAAGAGCGTTTACCAAAAAGACACAGGGAAAACAGGCATTTTCAAGGCGTCTAAGACAACATTTTCATGTGGATTTCACAAGAGGCTGCTTTCTGAAGAAAGTACTTACATGTCAGAACTGCATCTTCGTACTTTAGCCACCAATGAGAACAAGGGACAAAACAAGCATAAAGGAAAAGCTTCATTCATCAGAGGTGACAGCACAGCATTATGAGGCCACTGTAAGCCAAAGATATTGTTCTACCCTTACCTTTAAGATATAAGACATCCTCTAAAGTGAATATGTAAAGAAAGAGAAAATGAGCGTGAGAGGTCGATGGTTATAATGATCAAATCCATTTATCAGTAATTCTAAAACAACAGTCAAATGTTAGTGTCATCATCAATTACACAGAACATCATCATGTTTCCCGCATTAGTCTCAGATGCAAAATTGTCATGCGAAAGCCCAAGGAATACAGTTCTGTGCAGAATAACAAATACTGAAAATAACTGAAATACACACTGTACGCTAAGAGTATATTAATAGCTCTCTTCTCCCAGCAGAAACAACGTGATCATGCCTTAGTTTTAATGGATTAGTTCTGCGAAGGATTAAGTTAACTGGACCCTTCAAGGCTCACCTGAATTCGAACTTAGGAACTGACAATTACAAAATAGCGATCGTTAAAAAGGGGACCCAGATAACTACGATTTTCCCGGGTCGATTTCCACAGCAAACCCGTGGGACTGTTTCCTGGCCCAATTCTGAACAGAGGTACATAATAAGGATTCAGCTCAAGCATTATTTCTCCTGTCATGCCCAGTTGAAACGATCAAAAATTCCTCCGGTGTCAATACCGCTCTATTTTTACCGCACTCGGAGGCAACAATTAATCGAGACAGTAGCACAGTGTTTGAAATCAAAACAAACTTGAGATTGAGCTAAATCTGTGTCGCGCATCAAAACACACAGTCGATATGGCAATATACGCTGTCTTTGCTCCCTAATTCTAAGATGCGTCTCATAACCGCCACGATCTTAAACCTTCACTCAGGAAGACCTAGTTAAAGAACAGTTACTTATAAATGAGGCTCTTTACTGAAAGCTGAAATGATGATTAACATCTTAGGGAAACAAAACAAAACAAAACAAAACAAAACAAAACACCGTTTGGATGGAAAAACTAACACTCCACACAGTTACAGAAGCCAGTGACTGACATTTCCTGACTGTGACTTTCAGGAAAAAAACAGAAAGAACCTTGAAGTCCCCATACTACCCAAATATCCAATGTTGCTTAGAAGCCTCACTTGAAAAGACATTCTTTTCATTAAATTCTTTTCCCTTTCCAACTGCAGCAGAAGGTCCAGACTCTCATAGCTCAGACTTATGGCTTGGTCCCATAAGACTTTCCTGATTTGGCTTTAATAGATCAAAATGATCCAAAATGCAGAACTGGGTCTGCCTGGTCGCAAACTGAACTCCAAGGAAGCGGCTTCTGTTTAAGATGTGTGGACATTATATACAATTATCAGGAAGGGACCGGGGAACCCAGGCAGTGCACATAAACCCTTCTGGATAAATATTTGCACAGGGACAATGGGGAAATGGAAAATTAAGAAATAACAACATCCCCGAGTCTAACGATTCACGACTGACTGACATGTATCACCTAGCATAAATTCTAGCACATCCCCACAGAACTCTTCGGAATAAGCTGTGACATTAGCTTGACAGACACATTTTATACCATATGTAGCAAAATTACCTCTTTATAACCTAGTGCTGCTGATGGTCTAAGTGGAGGTGCGGGTCGTAGACAACTTAAACTCCACGGTTTTATAATCTGAGGAGGCTCCAAGGGTCCTCGGGACTGTCCGGTAGAGCTAAAAGACTGGGAAAATGTCTGATGAGATGCTGGCGATCTGCCACCTGAACCCGACCTTGTGCCGCACGGCAAGAGAACAATAGTTTCATTGGATCAGCAAAGCCAACCACAGGAAAGGAAAGGTGGGAAAACAAAAGTCCAGATGATGGGGTCTCTAAGGAACAGCACAAAATCGACTCAACATCCTACGGGCCTGTCTTCCCTCTCTCTTCTGGAATTTGATTCACTAAAGTCAGGGGTGGCTTTCCTTCATAAGAGAGGAGAGTGGAGTCAGCACTGGATGGCTTCAGTCGGGTGCCTGGCACTCTATCAGGTGCTGAAATAGGTTATCTCAGCAGAACTGCCTACGACAAACCTTAGCGAAGTGAAGTAACTAACTAGCTAGCAATTGACAAAGCCAAGATTTGACCTCAGATCTGATGCCGGAGCCCTTGTTCTTCCCACCACATCGCACAGTGCCTGAGACTGGAATTTTGGCATCACCGGTTGGAGTGTTAACAGCACTGCAATCTTCGCTCTCACTCAACAAGTACAGTAAAACCTCATCAATTCCAAGTCCAGGAATTCCAAATTCGTGATGACTTGGAAGAAGGCAGCGGCTGCAAGTTTACCCTTGAAGGTTGCCCGGTGAATGTGGAAGCCTAAATGAGATTACGTGGAGATGGTGAAGTACTTGGGCAGGTAAGCTATCTGTTTTTTGACTCAGCACACAACGAATAGGAGAATAACGGCTGCTAATTAACCCGTTGGGATGAGCACTGGGTGCTGTACGGAAACCGATTTGACAATAAACTATATGTAATAAAAAAAAGTGAAAAGAAAATAAATCTCGTTTACCGCTAAAACATCTCAGTGGGACTTCTGATTAGACAAAACTTTGCGGGCAGCTGGCGGGAGCTCCTCAACGCCGTCCGACAAAGCCGCACACCTCTACGTAAAACCTTTCATTAATTTGGATGGACCTCCCTCCACAAGTAGTCAGAATTAGTGAGGTTTAACTGTACTTCAAGACCTACGAATATAGACAACCCAAAGACTAAGGGCATGCTCACTGCTTCTTGTAAGTCCTCTGCAGGCAGGTGTGACGAGAGACTCAGTAGTCCCCGGACCGCACAAGTGGACAACTTACGGAATGAGCACCAGAAGAGGACGACGATGTTTTGGATAATGAGCTGCAAGAGGCAGGTCCCCTGATCAGTCTGCACAGCTGCTCCAGCCATTCCTGGAAGTCCTGGCTGTTGTTGCAATGGACCACAGTCCTCTCTACTAGGTTACCTGCATTGCCCCATTGGGAGCATTTGGAGACAAAAGACACGGAGGGCCTTGAGTTCACCTCATTCATAAACACACGTCGAGCAACTAAGGCTGGGGTGTCTGTTTCCATGAGTGTCCACAGCGATGAGATAACCCCTGTTGAAACCCCTGCTGAAGCAAGGCCAACATCCGATCTCGGGCTCCCTACTGGGGAACGAAGGGGGTAAGGCCCGGGGCCACCATCCCAGCGTGAGCTGCTGCGCCCTCTCGGTGCAGAGTGGAAATCACGTCACGTGGAAATCACACGGGCCTGGCAAAAGGGACCGTAGGCCAAAAGGTCAGGCCTGGTATTTTGCTCAATTTGTGCCTCTACGTCAGTCCATTCTGTTAGTTCTAACAAGTAGCTCCGATGCAAGAAAAGATTGAAACCAATGGCCACGCCGAGGCTTTTGAGTGGCCAGGAGACTTGGTTCTGTCGCCGGACCCTAATTATCCCAGAAAATGGAAGACACCTTGCTGTGGCCAGGTAAAACTTGCTCACGGACTTAGAGCAGAAAATAATAGCTTTTACTTACTCGAATCCCACTTCATTCCAAAAAGGATTTCAGGTAGCTACTTGAAAAAGACAAGAGTGCCTACCTGTGATTTCAAATGTGTAGTCATTTCCTTCGATTTCATCTAATCTGGTCACCACGATTCCCGCGACTGGTATTTTTCCCTATCAGAAAAGGAACATTCCCATCAGTTCTGTGGTTAGATGTGCCCCGGCTTATGTCTATTAGATTTTCTGACCCTCTCGGAAATCACTGCTGATTCAGGGCTCGACATATTTCTCTGGCCTGCATGCTTCCCTGCTTTCAAATGTGATCAGACGAGAAAGCAAGGGGGCAATGTGGCTTGTGTTTTGCTAACACATCCTAAACCATACGGTCAGGATTTACAAACAGGCTTACTTGTTTTCTAACACATTTTCCGGAGAATCAGTCAACAGAGTAAAGATTCAAAAAAAAATTTTTTTTTCCAGTTTCATGAACATTAGTCATTGCTAGGCCAGCTATAATAGGCAACAGTAACTTATAGCACTCCATATTTGGGGAGCGGACTGAAGGAAGTTTAATTTCCCAACGAGTGGAAGGACTTCTATCGGAACATTCGTAACCTAGCTCACAGCCAGCGCGATGGATGTTCAAGATAAATTCATTACAGCAATACAAAGGTTTTCCATCTAAGGAACATCTGCTCTTATAAGCTGTATAATTACAACAAAGGGTCAGAACATTCTGCATTTTCTGGCTGGAGCTTTTAGGGCCATAGAACAGATATCGCAACTGGATGCAAACCTGTTTTCATTCTGGGTCCTGCTGTTTGTTTTATATGAAATCTACTGACCTGATAGATAAAGCCACTCATCCGAGGACTTGCGGATAACATTATCAAGACACTTGAAAACAACATGAGGTACCGCTCCTCTTTTTCCTAAAGTGAAATGGAAAATATTAAGTGGAGGACAGAAAGTGGACATTTTGTTTGTTAAGAATTTCTGGAGTTGGGGCGCCTGGGTGGCGCAGTCGGTTAAGCGTCTGACTTCAGCCAGGTCACGATCTCGCGGTCCGTGAGTTCGAGCCCCGCGTCGGGCTCTGGGCTGACGGCTCAGAGCCTGGAGCCTGTTTCCGATTCTGTGTCTCCCTCTCTCTCTGCCCCTCCCCCGTTCATGCTCTGTCTCTCTCTGTCCCAAAAATAAATAAAAAAAACGTTGAAAAAAAAAATTAAAAAAAAAAAAATTTCTGGAGTCACTGTTGTACATCACAGGGCTTATATACGGCAACGAAACATGAACAGTGACCTTTTAAAAAAGATACCCAACTTAAAAGCACAAGACTAGTTGAATTCGACATCGAAGTGAATATAAAGCCACAGTTTATCCCTCTTTTTCCTATACGTAACGGTTAAATACAAATAACGTGCCTGTTTCCCAAGTATGTATGCCTGAGCAGTCACACAGTTAATGCCTTCCTACGCAAGCTGTAGGCAAAGCACAAGTCTCTAGGTTCGCAAAATGAAAATGATTTTACTCTGAAAAGTAGCAAAACAGAAGGGGCTTTCAGGTAGGAAAGCCTGAAATAGGAAATGTATTATGCTCTGGCATGTGTGTTAAGATCTTATTCATAAAATTACTTTTAATCAGTAAGAACATGAAAACCATCGTACTCATGTGAAACAAAGAAATAAATACCTTTTGAAAATGGCACCAAGGGAGATTTTACACGTGAGGGCTTCTCTGAACTCTACAAACAGATGCACACGTAGTAGATGCGAAAAAAATTACATCCAGGGGTGCCTGGGTGGCTCAGGTCACGATCTCACGGTTCGTGAGTTCGAGCCCCGCATCGGACTGTGTGCTGACAGCTCAGAGCCTGGAGCCTCCTTCGGATTCTGTGTCTCCCCGTGTCTGTCTCCCTGTCTCTGTCTGTCTCTCTCTCTCTCTCTCTCTTTCAAAAATAAATAAACATAAAAAAAATTTTTTTTAATTACATTCGGCTTACATGGCCAGCCATGTTAGCTCCAATGATCTCCATGCCCTTCTACAGACACTTAATCTCTTCTTCCTCCTTCCAGCAGCATCGCCTGCTTAATGAGCTTTTCCTCTTTCGCCTTTAACATACGCACATCTCCTGTCCTAACAGGCCTTCCCTGGCCCCTGTGGCGCCTTCGATATAATACAGGCCTGCCTTGTTTCCTTGCGGTTCACTTCATTGTGCGTCACAGGTAGTCGTGTTCTTTAACAGACTGGAGGCCTGTGGCATCCCTGCGTGGAGCAGGTCTGTAAGTGCCATGCTGCCAGCAGCATTTGCTCGCTTCATGTCTGTCGCGTCAGGGTAACTGTTGCCATATTTCAAGCTTTTTCATTATTACTGTATTTGTTATGGGGATCTGCGATCAGTGGTTATGACTCACGGAGAGCTCAGACGATGGTTAGCATTTTGTAGCAATAAAGGAATTTTTTACGTTTTGTAGACTACATGGCACTGCACACTTAATAAACCACTGCGCAGCGTAGAGATAGCTTTTATACACACCGAGAGACCGCTCTGGAACCAAACCCCCAGGATCTCCCGAGGTATGTCAGTACCCTGTTTCTCGGTATTTTATGGCCAAATGACTTGCTGCCTTCATTTTTCTCCTCATCGATTCCTCCCTAACTGCAGCCCCACCGCTGTCTCCGAGCCATCAATAACCGCCTTCTAGCAAAATCCGATGGCTTCTTCTTGGTCTCCATACTGCTTGACCTTTGAACCTTCTGCAGCACCCACCAACCTTCCCCAGGGTATCTGCGTCTTAAATGAGATTGCTTATTAACCCAAAGTAATGAATCTCTGACAGAGACCTGCCAGGGAGTATAGGAAGATGTCTGGGGACGGGGAAGGCAATTCTAACAGCCGATAAATCAGGCCAGGTGACATAACCAACCTTCCCCCCTCGCTGGACTGCCCCCTTCCTAAAAGACCTATTCCATCTCAGCCCTCCGTGCTTCTCTCTGGATACTTACTTCCTAGGAAGGCACATCTGTCAGGGACATCTAAATCCCTGCCTCTAACTCTGACCTCCCGCCCACGTTTCTCTACTGTTTTAATGGCCGCCCACAAGACATCGCCCCCTGGAGACCCACGGTCACTTGGACGTTAACAGGTCCAAGATGGCGGCCATCATCTCCTCCAGCCCATAGGTCACTGCTTCCTATCGGCTTTCCCTCCTAAATGGGGCTCAGATTTGGCCCTGAAGTTCCATTTTCTGCCCCCACCAGCTTCGTGGGGAAGGGGGGCGGGGTACTGCTCACTTGCCAACCCAGCCGGTCCTTCTGTTTACCTGACGTACGTGGTAGTCAGGTTAAGTATCATAAACACCCCTTCGCTACTCGAGCCTCTAACAGTTCCCTGTTGCCTGCTGGGTGGATCTGAACGACTCTTGCCTGACGCCCAGCGTTCTCATAACCTGACTCTGTCTCACCCCACGGCTTTCCTTCTCCCAACACACTTCCTCTGCTCCCGACAGCCCAGCTTCCTCGCCTTCCTGCAGCAAAAGGCCACGCTCCTGTTCTCTCCTGAGAGAAGAATGACCTCTGCCTTACGAAATGCTCGCCTTTTCCCTTCGTGGCCCTCCTCCTCGAGTCCCCTCTCCACAGCCTCCTTGCTCTCTCCCTTCTCTGAGCTTCCGTGCAACCCACTGTTGAGGCGCACCATCTACACTAACTACCTGGGTTCGTTTTCTGGCCGCAGCCTGTGTTTTCATCTGTGTTTAAGGCACGGCTCATCGCGTGGTCTCTCCTCCTCTCTCCCACAGCACCTGGCAGAGTGTGGGGCAAAGAAGAGGCGCTCGGTTTCCCGGCACGTTCGAGCAACCTGGCCTGGACGGACGAACGAATCAAAGAAGAACAAGAAGAAAGATGGCAGCAATGGCGTTGAGCTGTGAAACCTCTTACCTCACATGTTCCATACTGCACCATTACTTGTGACATAAACAGAACATTCCCCAAGGTTTTAATACTCTCTCCTTCCCACGCCTGAATAGGTTCAGAAAGTATCTGCAACTCCAGCTGTTTTCTCTTCCTTAGATCTTGGCACTGCCCCTATGGAACCAAAGCAGAACATACTGGAAGAGGAATTCTTGCGAAACAGACCCAAAACAAGAGCAGAGTTAGAGGAAGCTTTGGGCTCTCAGATTTCCACAGCGTCCTGATTCCTCACCACGAATCCCATCACCAGATCCGTTCCTCACGGACAGAGAGACCCACGGCCCTGAAGCTCTAGCCTGGGGCCCCCAGAGGTTTTGCGAAGAAGAGCTACCTTTCGCTGTGCCAAAACGGCGAGACAAAATGGCAGAACGGGCTTGCTTCTCCATCACCGCAGGTATATGAAGAGACGAGTGGCTGGCTGGGGTCCCTGCTCTAGCCCCTTTCCAGCTCGTCACCAAGCCGTTTTATTTTACTAACACATGCTCAGTTTCCAACCAAGCGACAGCTTAGTAAAGCAAACAAACACAAAATGACTCCAGGGGCTCTAGAAAAAGGGAAAACTAAATTTCTCCTGCTGCAGTGAATCAAATAGACCTTACAACGAAACAGAGGCACTGCCTATGCTTTGTTTAGGGACTGGGAGTAGGTTGGTATGGAGAAAAAAATACTACATTAATTCTGTTCCTAAAAGAATTGTAAGAAAGAGATACAACTGAATTTTATGAATACAAAGTGAAAATACAAACCAGGAAACAAAATGTGGGGTATGAATACTATATCTATCTATCTATCTATCTATCTATCTATCTATCTACATATAGATAGATATAGATCACTGTTTCAGAAAATGTGAAGTCATCTTAGAATAATTTTTAACAGTATTTACACATTTGTTAAAAAATGTAACAGTATTTACTCCAAATTGAATATGAAAATAAGCATATGGTTAGTTATGTTACTGTTTCCAAATAAATGTCACAGTTCCCTGGGGGCTGTGTTTTCTATAAAATCTCTGCTGCCCCTTTCGGCTAAATGGAAACTTGAAGAAATCAGTTCACTGGACACATGTTTCTGAAGCATCTAAAGTGGGAATAAATATACTAGAACCATCAAAGCAAGCTTCACAACATGTACTATGGTCAGAAAGGAATATTGTTGTCAAAAGGAATTTTATATTCAATTTACGTAGGACAAAATAAAAGGGACGCAAATAGTAATAAATGCCATGTAAAACTGCCAAGATTAAACTGTGACCTATGACAACAAAAGGTATTTAATGTAATACCTTACTCTGGACTTCAACTTGCTGTCTACCTGTGGACGCATCACGTACTGATCTTTCAACAGCAATAAAAATGAGGTGATGGCGAATGTTGCATCACAACCTTATAGCAAGAACCGACAACTAACCGTGGATCCCAATCCCTTGGAATGCTACATTAATGTCTAGAATGGGGGCACCTGGGTGGCTCACTAGGGTAAGCGTCTGACTCTTGGTTTCAGTTCAGGTCATGATCTCACCGTTTGTGGGTTCGAGCCCACACTGACAGCCTGCTTGAGATTCTCTCTCTCTCTCTCTCTCTCTCTCTCCCTCTCTCTGCACCTCCCCTGCTTGCTTGCTCTCTCTCTCAAAATAAATACATAGACATTAAAAAAAAAAAAAGAAATGTCTAGAATGAAGCTAAACTTAATCAATCACCCAAAGTGATGCTTTGTTTTCTCCTAAAAGGCCACCAAGTGCTTTTACATCAGTGGGTTCAAGAAGACATTAACAATCATGCTCAAGATACAAGATTACAAAACAATTGCATTTTAGTAGGTTTTTTTCCTTTCAGATTTGATGAAGGATTTCTTTTTCATACGCAAAGAGTAAAACTCACACCCTTTGGCATAAATAGATGAATCCAGCATCGATGGCAATCAGTGAGTGACAAGTTGCACAGACACAAGGTGAACGACACGGGGGTAAAGACAAAGAGACAAAAGGAAACCCCCCACCTACACAACAATGCTTAATGTGGCAGAGACTTCAAATGTGAGTGCTTTATACCCTCAGCCTGGCAACCTTTCATAGGTAAGCATGATTTTTGGAAGACAAAATTAAATGAAACAATCACTGCGATACTGTCGCTAAAGCTTATTGTTTCCACTCTAAAGACCTTTGCATTGGGAAAGAGACGTTACACACAAATCACTCTTTTAGGAACAACGCATACACAACGGAGAATTATAATTTGAGAGCATCACCTACCATGAGAGTTTTGAATGCTACGATTGCTTTCAGAATATCCTGATGATCTGGATGCGTATCCTAGTAAAGGAATACATTGTAAAACAATGTTAAAGGAGAACAGATCAGCGGTCGCCAGGGGTTGGGGGGGGAGGAGGGTTGCGGCTGCAAAGAGACAGGAAATCCGAGGGGATGATGGAACCGTTCTGTATCCCCGTTGTGGCGGTGGTGACACAAATTTAAAGATTACATAATACAACAGCACTTGAGCCTTTGGAATCTCAGCACCTCCGATTATCAGGCGAGCAAGAAATTAAGACAGCCGGTAACACATCATGGGTTTGGCAACAACATACTAGGTGCGGTTATTGGGGCAAGAGCTCTCGTTTCCCCTTTTGCTGCTATACTTGAGATAAGAAATAACCATTAGTTGGCGGGGGGCATCGTCAGGCCATGTTGTTAATAAGTGACCAGAGGTAGGGAGTTGTGGAAACAGAGGAGCGGTCGGAGAAAAATCAATCCAATCTCATTTCCTAAAATGCCTCCATTTTCTTTCGGCGGGTTCAACGTGGCAGACGGGGAAAACAATTCCAAGCTCCATACCGTGTGTTCTTTTGCAAGCGAGGTTCTTACGTATGGTCTGCAATTCCATGGTACTTACAACCCCGAAGAGTGGACAGCTTCAAAAACTACTTGCAGGGATCCACATCTCCGTAACTGTCCACGAAGGGAAAGGGGTGATGCTTGGGGAAGCTGTATACCTAACATGGGGGGCACATGGGGTGCAGCTGCGTACCTAACCTTGGGGGTATATGTACACCTAACCTTTGGAATTCAGCTGGAATAAATGGAAGGAGAAAATCCGCCGTTCGGCCGGCCTTGGGTCACAAAACGCAGCTGAACAGACCAGGGGTCTGCCCCAAGCCAAGAACTGTATCGCGTGTGTGGAGAAAGGTTGTATTCCATCATAGTTAGATGTATCCTTAGCCAGACTAGCGGAGAGCTGACAAGTTCAGGTTCTATTCTACCATTAGCCAGCAGCCAGGCTAAATGATGAGAAAGCTGGAGAAGGAGTCTCACCGGATGGTGAACTCGGGTGCGTGTTATCTGATGGTGGGAAATGGAAGGCAGCCAAAGGCAGGGAAGCAACAGAAAAGGGAGACAGGAGGGAACACGGGTTCCACTTCAAGGAAGGTCAAGAGAGAGGATCCCGGCAGTGGGGGCATCTGGGGAGTCTTCTCCTCAAACGGAGCGCATATTAGTACCTCAGCCCTGAGCAGTAACAGAAACTGATGCCGCTGCTTTCTGGATTTTTGTGATAAGCAAGGAGGGGCAAACCTCAAACGGTTCGGCAAACTGGTTGAGCTTTTGGAAAGGCATCCAGAGGTCAACACCTTCCCAAGCCCTAACTGAAATTTCACTCCGGCAGGCTTTACTCACTCACGGGCTCCCCGCTGCCTCCAGCTTTCCGGCAGGTCAAATAACCTGAGAATGTGGTTTTGCTCAGAGTACATGCTTTCAATCCTTACAAATGCTGACGAGACCGGCAGTGTGCAACCTTTTTCTTTAAAGATAATCAAGCCCTTTAAAACCTCAAAACCTTTCCCCAGACACAGGAAGAGCAACTAGGGTAAACGCAGCCTCCCCCAGAGGGCCCTCCTCTCCCACCCACACCACCTCCGGCGCCCATGCTCGATGGCTCAAGGACAATTCTAGAAGCTATCCCTGTTGATTGGTTTTTAAGAAAAGGATTGGGCCTCTCGATGAAATAATATTCAGTTATCAGGCCTCGGTGCAAACCTTAATATTCAAAGAAGATTATAGCTATGCCACGGCTGGGGCAAGCCAACTAGAAGTTTATAAACAAAAATGTGAGGGAACTTTGGTGTAGATCTACGATGCGTAGACAGATAAACTAATATTGGACCCGTCTATGAATCTTTAAGGAAATACCAGAATCTTCCAGTGTCATCCAGGGTCAGAAAGCTGAGTGATCACAGGGCTGTAGAGATATCGACCCCTGTCTAGAGTGAAAGTGGTATTTCTATTTTCTGACGTTTTGCTCTGTGTGTCTCCCACAGTCAGGTTGGTTCATATACCGGAACAACGGAAGATCTTGGTCGATTTTGATTGAACTGCCGTCTACAGATGAAGAAAACCTAAGTCAACCGGTTAGCATGGGCTTGAGAGAAGCGGCTGGACCGAGAAGGGGAACGATCATGAATATTGAGTAGTAAAGGAGGTGGGACCTTTGGTTATAAGATGAATAAATTCTGGGGATCTAATGTGCAGCGTGGTGGTCACAGCTTATACCACTGTGTCGTATACTTGAAATTTACTGAGAGTCTATCCTGAGTGTTCTCATCCTCTCTGTGAGGTGATGGAATTCACTTGCTCTGGGAATCATTTTACAATGTATACATATATTAAACCATCATACTGTAACACTTTAAAACTCACAATGTACAACCTAAATATACACAATTTTTATTTGTCAATCAGACCCCAGTAAAAGTGGGAAGATTAAATAAACTAAGTAAACCTGTAAAAAAATCTCCAGAAGGGGGAAATAAAGGAATGCTCCCCCCCCCCTTATTTTGCTGCATAATGAGGAAAACTAGAAGCCCAGGGAAGCGGGAAGATTGAATCAGGTAAAATTTGAAACCCAGGCCTTTTCTGAATTCCTCGGCAAGCTTAGTCTGGAAGGAGACTGGCTGCTTCTTCCAGAGCACAGGCCCATGCGTGGCCTTCCCTTACCTCCATATGGCGTTCCAGCTCTTGCAAGAGAGTCACGTACTTTTCCAGTCGCATGAACGGTTTGCTGAGGCTGGTTGTTAAAATGAGGATACCTGGGCTGGACGCACCTTGACTTTCCATAAATTGTTCCAGATCATCGCTAGAAAAAGAACGAACATGGCTTTGCTATTGCTTCATGTTCTATGCAAAGAATTATCAGCCAAGCATCATTTGCCTATATTTCGTACAATATAAAACCAAATAGAAGTTAGTCGCGCTAATCCAAATGCTGTCCCATGCACGTCAGTGCAAGCGGCGGAGGGGCGGACAGAGGGAGACACAGAGTCCAAAGCAGGCTCCAGGCTCGGAGCTGTCAGCACAGAGCCCGACGCGGGGCTCGAACTCACGGACCGTGAGATCATGACCTGAGCCGAAGTTGGACACTCAACCGACTGAGCCACCCAGGCGCCCCAACATCCAACATACGGTTTTAAAAAGTATTTTCTCAGTCGCCGCAAACATTCAAGTTATTGGCTGGTCAAAGGCGCAGGGTAGCGACTCACCACATGCTCCCTATCACCGGGCACCCACTCATAATGTTCAGAATCAAGTTGAAAATTTGGATAGCTGCGTGTTTGTGTGACTAACCACAAAGTCACGGAGCCTAGGATCTGAAACCAGTGCAGCAGGCGACACAGACAATTCCCATAAGGCAACAACTCGGTTAAAAGAAAAAGGCTATTCATATGTTGTGAACTGTGCCCAGGAAGCTCGTGCTTCTTCTGCTTTTTGCACCGTCTGGATTGTCTCCTTTCTCCCGGCGTGATATTGAGGCCTGGGGCTGAAAGATCATTTTAATATTCATTTATGCAAAATGAAATTAAAGAAGGACACCCACTGCCTACCTGCCAGCCTATTCTGAAACTTCTGCTTATTACTTGGCCCCTTTTACCTCTTTGCTTGCCCGGGCGTATCCAATCAGTCTCGCGTTTATTCCTTTGCATTCCTGCTGCCACTGTCTTGCTTCAGACCTTTCTTTCATCCCATCTGGTTCACTCCAAGAGCCCAACTGGTCTCCTGGCTTCCGGGCCTTTTTGCTTCCAAGTCTTCCTGCAGACCACGGCTCTAAGCCTCTTCCTTTCTCACTCAAGAACCTCTGCTTGCCTCCAAAACCAAGCCTTAACTTTGTAGACTCCTACTGGTCCCACCAATCTTTCTCATCACCCTCGATCACGAACCTTCTCCTACAAAATGACCTACTTCCTTGTGTTCAAGGAAACTTGGGGAGGGGATGCATGGCAGGTCACCCCTATTAATAGACACCGTCCCTCCTTGGGCTTTTGTGAGTGAGAGAGAAAAGGATGGCATTTCAGCTGATGTCCCAGGAACATGCCGTGCAGGGAAAACGGGCTGGGAGTCACTGCCTTAACGGAAGCTGGATCGCATGGGAGAGGTCACACCTGACAATCCACACCGAGTACTGTCATCGGTTGTTGCAGTCTGGCCCCCGAAGCCCCTGAGAGGAGAGAAGTACCCTGACCTGCAGTCATAAAACAGGTCTGGTCACCCTGGATCGCTTACCTAGCCTCAGCTGACTCATCTGTACAACAGAGATAAAACCCACTTCCTAGGGGCGCCTGGATGGCTCAGGCGGTTAAGCGCCCGACTTAGGCTCAGGTCATGATCTCATGGTTCGGTTCGTGAGTAACGGTTCGGTTTATGAGTTGGAGCCCCGCATCAGGCTCGCTGCTGTCAGCACAGAGCCCCCTTTGGATCCTCTGTGCCCCCTCTCTCTCTGCTCCTCCCCCGCTAGCCCACGCGCGCTCTCTCTCTCTCTCTCTCTCTCAAAAATAAATAAACATTTTCAACAAAAAACCAAGGGGGCCTGGGTGGCTCAGTCAGTTCAGCGTCCAACTTTCGGTGTCAGCTCAGGTAATGATCGCACAGTTCGTGAGTTTGAGCTCCGTAGTCGGGCTCTGCGCTGGCAGTGAGGAACGGGCTTGGGATTCTCTCTCGCCCTCTCTCCCTCCGCCCCTCCCCAACTCCCGCTCACGCTCTCTCTCAAAATAAAGAAATAAACTTAAAAAAAAAAAGATAAAAACAAACAAAAAAAACCCTACTTCCTACTAAAATTCTGAAGATTCGGTATTGGGGTTTAGAAGGCTACTGTTTCATGCTAAGATCTTTGCACACATTCATTCTTATTTAATATGGATGCCAACACTTCAAAACAGATGTTATCCTCATTTTACAGATGAGAAACCTGAGATTCAGGAAGAGAGAGTACTCCTAAGTAAGTAGCTAAGTTGGGGTTCATGCCCAGGTCTGAGGTCAAAGCCTCAAGTCTTTCCATGATGCCACACTGCCTCTGTACAGAAAAGTAGTTTGTAAACTTCAGCCTGAAAATGCATCTTTATTACTATTATTACTATGCCAAGGCAAATACCTTGCTAAAATCACATCTTTAAAAACTACCATTAAGCTGTGATTTCCAGCTTAATGGAAACTCAATTGATGTGAAGTTTCCAACCAAGAGCACAAAGTGCACAAGGAGGTTTAAAAATTCATTACATAAAAAATATAATTAGGAAAATAACTTGAATTTGGAGAATGCATCTGAGAAGAAATGTAATTTAGAGAAAATCACTTTCCTAATTTCTTTTCAATTTGGTAAAGAAGTCTTTCTGTGACTACAGAATTGCCCGCATCCTCAATATTCTAACTCTAATTGATACAGGGGTTACAACAATTAAAAGCAAATGCTAGCATGTACTTTGTTATTACTTTCCGTGCAGCACTCCAACTTCTAGGCTTGCTTAATATTATAAGAGAATTAAATTTTTTTTTCCATTTAACATGAGATCATCGGCTATCAGGAAGAAATGAACATTTGACGAGTGCAACGGAAGAACAAAATGGTCTTAATAAAGCCACTGCCCGTTACAATTAATAGGTCCTAAAAGACACATTTTACTTAGCCCGATAAATTTAATGCACAAATTAATATCATTATACAAAAATGAAACACTCAAATATATATTGTGATACCAAAGAACAAGCTGTCTTGAAAATGCAGTTTTTAACTTTATGCAGCCTATTGGAAATGTCAATGGGTTGACTTGTTTTTCAAGCTTAACATGTTCTGTACACGTGATACTATAAAACACAAGCAGTTGTCGAGGTATGGATGCTGTTTTAGACTCAACATATAGTGTACCTCACAGAATGCATGGTGGATGGGGCTCTGGGACATTCTGGGTTGGGCTGGAAAGCTCCAGAAAACTATCTTACCTTATAGTACCTATACAGAGCTTAACCACATCATATAAGAGCGTTTCTGTGGAATCTTTGCAGAGATTTCTACTTTTTTTTTTTTTTTTAATTTTTTAACGTTTATTTATTTTTGAGACAGGGACAGAGTGTGAGCAGGGGAGGGGCAGAGATAGAGAGGGAGACACAGAATGGAAGCAGGCTCCAGGCTCTGAGCTGTCAGCACAGAGCCCGACGTGGGGCTCGAACCCATGAACCGTGAGAACATGACCCGAGCTGAAGTCGGATGCTTCACCGACTGAGCCACCCAGGCGCCCCAGAGATTTCTACTTTGAATGATGAGAGGTCTACCTAGAGCAGCTGGAAAAGGATCGGAGATCTCCCCTCCACAGCCCCCTCCTTCCCACTCCCCTTTCGTGGAAATCACTCTGTTGGAGGCCCCGGGGTGGGGGTGGGGAGTCTGGCCAGTGGAAGATCCCAGGGATGCCGCTCAACTGGGCTGGGTGGATCCCTATTATTCCTTTTTCATTCACTTCATCCCACAGACCAGGCTGTCTGCTTCTTTTTTGTTCCCACCACTTTTTTTTTCTGACCAGTCTCACTTGACCCCTTCCCCGGTTCCTCAAAGACACAAACGGAACAGAAGC
The DNA here is from genome assembly GCF_024362965.1 of Panthera pardus. Lineage (NCBI taxonomy): Eukaryota > Metazoa > Chordata > Mammalia > Carnivora > Felidae > Panthera > Panthera pardus. The sequence goes on from NW_026526843.1 coordinate 7,963,688, forward strand.
TACTTTCAGAATGTTCCCAACGCTCCTTGTCCCGAAGCAAATGCACAACACAGTTCTTTGGGTTTTTCTCAAAGTCTTCTATTGCTGACAACATGGTAAACAGAGGGTGAAAACTCACAAGAGGGAAAGGGCCCAGCGGTGTTTGTCGCTGCAATGGAGACAGAAGTAGGTAGGGTTCAGACCTGTCTTAGCGCTCATTCTCCCACCTCTTTGCTCTCTCTTTAAATCCGGGCCCCTCTCTCTCGTCAAAAGGATGGGAGCCACACCAGAGCGCGGGAGAGAAGTGGGTATTTTTGTAAGGGAGAGGTTAATCCCAGGAAGAAGGAAGAGCTTCAGTAATAAGCCTGAAGGGGAGAGAGAGGGGAAATCCCAAAAGACCTCAACCAGGGGATAACAAAAGACTGGGGCAGCCATTCAAATATATGTAAATATGGGGACACATCAAGGTGGGGGTCTGCCTCTATATCCAAATTCAGATAATACATTACTGCATTTTTCACCAGGTGCTAACACGCCACGAATTTTAAAGCCTTAGACCTCATGGCCCATTGTCAGGCGCATTTCTGGTATGATACTGCCACCTGCAGGCTGAAAGGGAGAAGTTCGACTGACTGGCCTGCCCAGGCTCCAGGGATTTTCCAGCGGCTGACCATCCACAGATTCGGCAGGCAAAGAACAGAAACCCACCAGAGTCCTTATTTCAGCTGACAGCTTCGTCTAAAACAGGATTTTAGACTGAAATTTCTGGAAATTTCATTCAACTACGCCTCGCCTTTACTGTGTCAGCATAAATCGCCACAAAATGCATGTAAAACAGCTGAGATTATGTTAGAACCACGTCTGGGGAAACCCCCCAAGTATTTCAATTTAATTTTCACTCCTTACATGCAAATCAAAGGTTCGATAAAAATTCCGTTCTATGGGACTCCAATGAGTCCTCCATCATTTCAAGGGATAGTATAAAATTCTCAAAAAACATCACCAACCCAAAGGAAGCAAACCGGATATAATCCTCCCCCAAAAGTTGAGAACCTCTAAATTAACTATGTGACAAACTTTAAATCATAATGTTTGAAGGAGTTTCTACGGATTCATAAAACTGAATTCCTAATATGGGGAAATGCAGTCAGTAACATTTTAACACACAGTTACAACAGAAACTTCTCTGAACACTACAGAAGTCTGCTACTTGAGGCACACTGTTTCTGGAATTGCTACTCTCAGGTTAAAAGGAAAAGAATATGTGCTCATAAAAATGGTAAGCTAACATGAGGGGGATCTCTTTTTTCCATGTTTAGTTTATATTTGAGAGAGAGAGAGAGAGAGAGAGAGAGAGAGAGAGAGAGAAAGCAGGTAGGGGGCAGAGAGAGAGGAAGATACAGAATACGAACCAGGCTCCAGGCTCCAAGCTGTCAGCACAGAGCCTGACACGGGGCTCGAACCCACAAAATGTGAGATCACGACCTGAGCCGAAGTCAGACGCTTAACCAACTGAGCCACCCAGGTGCCCCAGAGGGATCTCTTTTTATTGGTATTAAAAAAATTGCCCTTTGGGCACCTGGGTGGCTCAGCTGGTTAAGCGTCCAATTCTTGGTTTGGGCTCAGGTCATGATCTCACAGTTCGTGAGTTCAAGCCCAACGTTGGGCTCTCTGCTGTCAGCGCAGAGCCTGCTTTGGATCCTCTGCCCCCCTTTCTCTGCCCCTCCCTTGCTCGCACTCTCCCTCTCTCTCTCAAAAATAAACAAACATATAAAATTAAAAAAAAAAAAAGAAATTTGCCCTTTTACACACAGGATGTTTATGTATCCACCACAAGAAAAATGTCTCCGAACCATTTTTTTTTCTTTATTGAAGATGGGTGGTAAAGTATGAGAGCGTTCCTGGAAATGACAGAAACAAATCCAGGACTGAGGTCCCCTCCGGTGAGGGAGGGAGAAGCAGGAAATACGAGGGAGCACACACACAGAACTCCAGCTGCAGCTATATTTTGTTTTATAAGCTGAATGGTGGCTACCTGGATGGGATTTATTTTATCTCTGGTTTTTGTGTGCTGGAAATATTACACACCTTTTTTCTAAAAAGGAACTAGCAGCTCGCAGCAGATGAATAAAGTCAAAATAAGGGGTGGTGACAACTACCTTGGTTTTGCTTTAAATTTGTTTATTTTGAGACAGAGAGAGGTGGGAGGCAGAGAAAGCAGGGGGTGGGGGCGAGAGAATCCCTGTGCTGACTGCACAGAGCCCAATGTGGGACTCGATCCCATGAACCATGAGATCATGACCTGAGCCGAAATCAAGAGTCGGACGCTCGACGGACTGGGCCAGCCAGGGGGGGCCCGAAGCCAGAGACTTTGGTATACATTACTTCACTTAACCCACAAACCTGCAAGCTGGTGGAAACTATAAAAGCAACCATTTAAGGTCTCTAGAAACTGTCCTAATGGCATAATGATAAGTGAAAAAATATGTATTCGAGAAAACATTCTTATACTCACACAGAACGGGGAGAGTTCATGGCCTCTGAGCCAGGACCTGCTCCCCTCACCTCTCCTTCCTTCCCAGCTCAGCCTGACAGAGACCGTAGTGGCCAAGAAGACAGGTGTCCCTCTCCCCTTCGCTTCCAATCCAAGGACACCATATCTCACTAGCATATCTCATGTGCTTCAACGTTGAACTGAAAAAGCCAATTCCTGGCAAGGGTGGCTGAGAGGCCGGAGGCTTCCTTCTGTGCTCAGCACCCCCACAGACATAGGGAGGGGGCTCTACCCCAGGAGTGGCAGGCTGAAAATACCGGGGCCCCGCACCCTCACCCCCACTCACTGTTGGGCACAAGTTCTGTGCGGGGTGAGGCAAGCAGAGAAGGGCAGAGGCTAGTGCCCTGCCCAGACCACTGGCACAAAGATTATGCCAGGGGAGGAGGGCAGCCTACAAGAACAGAGGGCTCTGGAGCTCTCCCCAAAGGAACTGGTTTTAGTTGAAAAAGAGCGTGGGGAGGGGAGCGGGGCTGGCTCCGTCGGTAGAGCATGAGACTCTTGATCTCTGGGTCATGAGTTTGAGCCCCACATTGGACACAGAGCCTACTTTAAAAAGAAGAAAGAAAGAAAGAAAGAAAGAAAGAAAGAAAGAAAGAAAGAAAGAAAGAAAGAAAGAAAGAAAGAAGAGAAAAGAAAGGAAAGAAAGAAAGAAAGAAAGAAAGAAAGAAAGAAAGAAAGAGAAAGGGAGAGAGGAGAAATCCAAGCCTAAAGGCTCTTGCAAAAACAATGAAGATTTTGGTGGTGAGCAAATGAGAGGGCGCTGGCAGCTTTTCTTAATTAAGAGCAAGAATGTAAACCATAGGCCACTGAGGTCACTAGACAGAACCAAGGAAAGAGACTGCTAAGAACGGTCAGAACAAACTTCAAAGACTGGTCTCAAAAACAACCCCTGCGTGAACTTAATTGGATCAGATGACAGATCAATTTATGCCCCCAGGGAATTGTCAGAAACATTAGAGCAATCAGCTGGAAATCAGTGGATCTGGCACTAAATCAGCTGGATGTGGCATTAAATTGGGGTAAACAGCTTAACAGGAAAATCAGGGAGAGATGGTCAAAGAGAACCCCGCTAAAACCACTGTCATTTCGGGGTGACTGTGTGTGCATGACCAAGGCTGTGCCCTCTGAGGCGTGACCTCAGCGGATGCACGCTGTGGGCAAAACAGACCCCACTAAGACAGTCCAGTCAACTCACTAAACAAACAAATAAGCAAACAACAACAACAACAAAAACACCCCCCTCTAAGAGGGGAGAAGAGAATCCGTATCCAGAGTTGCTAAATCTAAAATTACATAAAGTGCCTAGTTTTCAAAAAAAAAAAATATATATGTACGACACTGGGGCACCTGGGTGGCTCAGTTAGTTCAGTGTCTGACTTCAGCTCAGGTCACGATCTCGTGGTTCGTGGGTTCAAGCCCCGCGCCGGGCTCTGTGGTGACAGCTCAGAGCCTGGAGCCTGCTTCGGATTCTGTCTCCCTCTCTCTCTGCCCCTCCCCTACTCGTGCTCTGTCTCTCAAAAAATGAATAAACGTTAACAAAAAAAATTTTTTTAATGTAACACACAAAGAAAAAGGAGTCTGTGACCCATACACAGGAGATAAAAAGAGACAACAGAAATTGTGAGAGTGACAAAATGTCAGATTTAACAAAGACTTCAAAGTAGCCATTATAAATGTGTTCTAAGAACAAAATGAAACCATGCTTAAATAATTACAAGAAGCTATAATGACAATGTCTCATCAAACAGAGAGTATCAGTAAAGAGATAGAAATTATAAAAAAAGAACCAAATGGAAATTCAGGCTATAAAGTACAATCATTGTGGGACGCCTGGGTGGCTCAGTCGGTTAAGCATCCGACTTCAGCTCAGGTCACGATCTCTCAGTTTGTGAGTTCGAGCCCCACACTGGGCTCTGTGCCGACAGCTCAGAGCCTGGAGCCTGCTTCATATTCTGTGTCTCCCACTCTCTCTGTCCCTCCCCCACTTGCACTCTCTCTCTCTCAAAAAAAAAATAAACATTAAAAAAATTTTTTTAAGTACAATAACTGAAATTTAAAAATTCACTAGAGGTGCTCAGTGGTAGATCTGAACTGGCAGAAGAAATCAGTGACTTTAATGATAAATTGGTAGAGAATGCAATCTGAGAAAACACAAGGGGGTTAAAAGAATAAAGAAAATTGAGGGGCGCCTGGGTGGCTCAATCAGTTGTGTCCGACTTCGGCTCAGGTCAGGATCTCGTGGTCTGTGAGTTCGAGCCCTGTGTCGGGCTCTGTGCTGACAGCTCAGAGCCTGGAGCCTGCTTCACATTCTGTGTCTCCCTCTTTCTCTCTGCCCCTCCCCCGCTTGTGCCTGTGTGTGTGTGTGTGTGTGTGTGTGCGTGTGCGCTCTCTCCCTCTCTCTCTCCCTCTCTCTCAAAAATAAACACACATTTTTTTCTAAAAAATTAAAATGAAGGGCACCTGGATGGCTCAGTCAGTTAAGCCTCTGACTTTGGCTCAGGTCACGATTTCGTAGTTCATGAGTTCAAGCCCCACATCTGGCTCTGTGGTGACAGCTCAGAACCTGGAACCTGCTTCGGATTCTGTGTCTTCCTCTCTCTCTGCCTCTCCCCTGCTCTCTTTCTCAAAAATAAATAAACATTTAAAAGAAAAAAAGAAAAATGAACAAGCCTCAGAGAAATGTGGGACATCTTTAAGCACAACAACACGTGCATCATGAGAGTCCCAAAAGAGAGAATGAAGCAGAAAAATATTTGAAGAAATAATGACTGAAAAATTTCCCAAACTTGAGGAAAATGTTAATCTACACATCCAAGAAATTCAATGAATTCCAAGTAGAAAAAATGCAAAGAGTTCCATATATAAATTATCGTAAAAATGCTGAGAGACAAAAGCAAAGAGAAAATATTAAAAACAGAAAGAGAAAAACAATTCATGGTGCGCTAGGGAACCTGAATAAGATTAACTGCTAATTTCTCATCAGAATTAATAAGGGCGGGGCGCCTGGGTGGCTCAGTCAGTTAAGCGTCCGACTTCGGCTCAGGTCATGATCTCGCGGTCCGTGGGTTTGAGCCCCGCGTCAGGCTCTGTGCTGACAGCTCAGAGCCTGGAGCCTGTTTCAGATTCTGTGTCTCCCTCTCTCTCTGACCCTCCCCTGCTCATGCTCTGTCTCTCTCTGTCCCAAAAATAAATAAACGTTAAAAAAAATTAAAAAAAAAAAGAATTAATAAGGGCAAGGAGGCAGTGAAATGATATACTCAAAGTAAAGAAACAAAACTGCCCACCAAGAATTCTATATCCATCCAAACTATCTTTCAAAAATTTAGGTGGAAAAGGGGCACCTGGGTGGCTCAGTTGTTTAAGCATCTGGCTCTTGATTTCGGCCCAGGTCGTGATCTCTCAGTTTGTGGGTTCGAGCCCCACATAGAGCCCTGAGTCAGACTCCATGCTGACAGCACAGTGCCTGCTCAGGATTCTCTCTCTCTCTCTCCCTCTCAAAATAAATAAATAAACTTAAAACAAAATTTAGGTGGAATGAAAATATCCCCCAATAAACAAAAACTGTAAGAACTCTTTGCTGGAAGACCCACCTTACAAGAAATACTAAAGTTACGTGATAAAATCAAGTAAATCCAGATGTAAACTCAAATCTACCTGTAAGAAGAAGAGAGATGTAAACCGACCTATCATAAAAGACAGTAAAAATACATATGTCTCCTTCTTCTCTTAACTAATGTAAAAACAATTGCATAAAGCCTGTAACATATAGAAATGTAATGTATTTTACAACCACAGCACAGTAACTCAAATCCACAGGAAGAAATAAACACATAGTAAACGAGAATGTTAATGTAACTGATGCTATAAATACATCCTTGCCCTCTTTTCTTCTCTCGTTTTCATTATTACACATAAAATAATACTTATAGCAATATACTATTGGGCTTGTAACTTACAGATGTAATATGTATAACAATTGTAGCCCAAAAAGGGAAGAGGAAACAGAGTTATACCAGGAATCACATTCGTATATCTCACTAGAATTAACTTAGTGTGACTTATAAAGGAGATTCTGATAAGATATATATGGAAAGCATCAGAGCAACTACCAAAGAAAGAATTCAAAAAAAAACAAAATCACTGAAGGACTTCTGGTTTCAGCTCTGACATGTAGAGTTCGGAAGGCATCATTACTATTCTCCCAAGTAAAAAACTAATTGAAAAATCAATGACTTTTCTTAGATCTACTGGGAATTGGGATCACAGGGAAACCACCACCCCCAAATCTGGAAAGACAGGTAAATACAGAGACTTAAAACAGAGATATGTTTCCCTGAAGGACAAACCACTGGCTCCAGTAACTGGCAGAAACATTCAAATGCTAATTTTAAGAGTCTGTTGGGGCCCGGAGCCTGCTTTGGATTCTGTGTCCTCCCCCAACCCCAGCACTCTCTCTGCCTCTCCCCTGCCCATGCTCTGTCTCGCTCTGCGTCTCAAAAATAAATATTAAAAAAAATTTTTTTTAAAGAGTCTAAGTGTGGACTACCTGGACAGTTAAAAAACCCCCAGCAACTCAGTCTCAGGATCCAAATATTTTTGTGGGTTTTGCATCCAAGAGCCCAAGCAAGTTCTCACGGTAAAGATCAGGAGAAAATCCTCTCGTGTGCTGTTCTTTACACTTAAAAGTTTGTTAAGAGGACAGATCTCATGCTACATGTTTTTTATTATTTTTTTTTTTTTGGTCACCATAAAAATAAAAGAGAAAAAAATTAAGTAGAGGAGAAATAAAACTGCCCCAGGCACACAAAAACTGAGGGCAATTATCGCCAATAGACCACCTTTGGAAAAATTGTTAAAACAAGTTCTTCCGAGAGAAGGAAACTTGGATCTACATCCAAAAGGAAGAGTGTTGGGTTGCCTGGGTGGCTCAGTTGGTTAAGCGTCCAACTCTTGATTTTGGCTCAGGTCATGATCTCACAGACTGTGGGATCGAGTCCCACATCGGGCTCTGTGCTGACAATGTGGAGCCTACTTGGGATTCTCCCCGCTCTGTTCCTGCTCTCCCCTGGCTTGTGGGAACACTCTCTTTATCTCTCAAAATAAATAAATTTTTAAAAAGGAAGAGTGTTAGAGAATAATAAATGCAGGTAAAAGAAAACCTTTTCTTCTTCTGATTCTTCGTGGATCTAATAGATAACTTTTAAAAGTAATAATAGTGACAATATATTAGGTGGTTTTACCTTATGGAAAAATAAAATGAATGAGCACAATGTTATAAGAGATGAGGGAGAATTGAGAATACTCTTTTATAAAGTACCCACACTGCCTATGAAATGGTAAAGTATTATAGTGAAAGTGCTGTTAGATTAGTTATAAATGGATATTATAAACTCTAAAGCACTAAAGTTTTTTTAGAAGTATAATATGCTAGGAGAGAAGATAAACTGAAATCATATAAAACATTTAACTAAAATCAGAGAAGTCAGTAAAAGCGGGGAGGGGGGGCGGATAGTAAAGAAACAAAGAACAAGTGCAATGAATAGAAAAGTTATAAACATGGTAAACATGAATCTGACTATATCAATAAGCACTTTAAATGTAAATGGTCTAAATACACCAATTAAAAGACAGAGACTGTCAGGGTGGGTTAAACAACAAGACTCAACTGCATATTGTCTACAAGACACAGACAGAATACAAGGAAAAGGATGCAAGAGATATATCATATTAACGGTAATCAAAAAAATAGCTGGCTTCAGGGCACCTGGGTGGCTCAGTCAGTTGAGCATCCGACTTCGGCTCAGGTCATGATCTCTGGGTTTCTGAGTTCGAGCCCCACGTCGGGCTCTGTGCTGACAACTCGGAGCCTGGAGCCTGCTTCCGATTCTGTGTCTCCTCCTCTCTGTCCCTCCCTTGCTCATGCTCTCTCTCTGTTTCTCAATAATAAATAAATGTTAAAATTTTTTTTAAAAAATGCTGGATTAGCTATATTAAGTTCAGAAAAAGCTGATATCAGAATAAGGAAAATTATCAGGGATAAAGAGGAAGCATTACATAGAGATAAAAGGGCCAATCCCCAACAAGACAAAATAATCCTTAACATGAATACACCTAAGAAGGGAACATCAAAATACACAAGGCAAACATTGATAGAACAGACAGGAGAAATAGATAAATCCACTATTATGGTTAGAAACCTCAACATCTCTCTATCAATAAACAGATCCAGCAGATAGAAAATTAGTAAGGATATAGTTGAATTGAACAGCACCATGAATCTAGTGATCTAGTTGACATTTATAGAATACTTCATCTAATCACAGCAAAATATAAATTCTTCTCAAGCTCACATGGAACATTCACCAAGATAGACCCAATTCTGAGACATAAAACACAGTATAACAAATTTATAAGAATAGAAATCAACAAAAGGTGCTGGGACATTAGACATCCACACACAAAAGAATGAAGTTGGACCCCTACCTCATACCACATGAAAAATTAACTCAAAAATAGATTAAACAGGGGCACATAGGTGGCTGAGTCGGTTAAGCATCTGACTCTTGGTTTCAGCTGAGGTCATGACTTCAAGGTTCATGAGTTCAATCCCCACATCGGGCTCTGCGCTGACAGCTGTGGAGCCTGCTTGGGATTCTCTGTCTCTCTTTCTCTCTCGGCCCCTCCCCTGCTCACTCTCTCTTTCTCAAAATAAATAAATAAACATCTTTTAAAAATAGAGTGAAGAGCTAAAGGTAAGAGATAACACTATAAAATTCTTAATCAGGCAAAAATCCTCATGACTTGGATTAGGCAATAGTTTTTTTAGATAGAACCCCAAAAGTGCAAGCAACAGAAGGCAAATTCGAAATTAAAACTTTTGTGATTCAAAAGACACCATCAAAAAACAAACAAAAAAGGACCCCATCAAGAAAGTGAATAGAAAATCCACAAAGTGGGAGAGAATTTCTGCAAATCGTATATCTAACAAGAGGATATAAAGAAGAATATATAAAGTGTTGCAAGTCAACAATGAAAAGAGGAATAACCCAACTGAAAAATGGGCAAAGGATTTAAAAAATATTTTTTTTTTAATGTTTATTTATTTTTAAGAGAGAGAGACAGAGTGCAAGCAGGGGAGGGGCAGAGAGAGAGGGAGAAAAGGAGGCTCCAGGCTCCGAGCTGTCAGCGCAGAGCCCAATGCGGGGCTTGAACTCACGAACCGTGAGATCATGACCTGAGCCGAAGTCGGAAGCTTAACCGACTGAGCCACCTAGGCGCCCCCAAAATAGGCAAAGGATGGAGGTACCTGGGTGGCTCAGTCGGTTAAGCGTCCGACTTCATCTCAGGTCATGATCTCAGCGTTCATGAGTTTGAGACCCGCATCGGGCTCTCTGCTGTCAGCGCGGAACCCACTTCAGATCCTCTGTCTTCCTCTCTCTCTGCCCCTCCCCCACTCACTTGCGCTTTCTCTCTCTCTCTCTCTCTCTCTCTCAAAAATAAGTAAACATTAAAAACGAATAAAATAGGCAAAGATCTGAATAGACATTTCCCCCAAAGAAGCTATACAAATGGCCAAAAAGCCCATGAAAGATATTTAACAGCATCCTTCATCAGGGAAATGCAAAGCAAATCACAATGAGATATTACTTCACACCCGTCAGGATGGCTACAATCACAAACGCTGATGATAAAAAATGGCGGGAATGAATATAAGTTGGTGCAGCCACCTTGGAAACCAGTCAGACAGCTCCTCTAAAGGTGAAACATAAGTTTTCATATGACCTAGCGATTTCACGCCTGGGTGTCCACCCCAGAGAAATGAAAACATATGTCCACACAAAGACTTGTAGCTAATGTTCATAGAGGCATTATTCACAATCCATATGTCCACCACCTTGAATGGAAGAACAGTATGCTGTATATTGCATGTAGTATATTGTGTATTGTATGCTGTATATTGTATATCTAAACAATGGAATCTTTTTTTTTTTTTTTTTTTTTTGGTGATTTAAAAAACAAGGTACTTAGGGGCACCTGGGTGGCTCACTCGGTTGAGTGCCTGACTCTCGATTTTGGCTCAGGTCATGATCTCACGGATCCTGAGATCGAGCCCCGGGTCATTGGGCTCCAACAGGGTGGAGGCGACTTGGGATTCTCTCTCTCCCTCTCTCTCTCTGCACCCCCCACTTGCATGCTCTCTCTCTCTCTCTCTCTCTCTCAAAAATAAATAAACTTAAAAAATTAAAAATTAACAAATAAAGACCAAGGTGCTAACAAGTGCTACAACATGGATGAACCTGGAAAACATTACGAGAAGGGAAACAAGCCAGACCCAAACGGCCCTGTGCTGTGTGATTCCACTTAAATGAAATGTCCAGAGTGCCAGCGAGTGCCTGGCGATTAGGATGGGTTTGTTTCGGGAGTGATAAAAATGGTCTCCAATTGATTGTGGGGATGGTTGCACAACTCTGAATATGCTAAGAATAATTTAACTGTATGTGAATTCGAACCCAGTAAGCCTGGTGTATAAAAAAGGAAGTGGTAATGTTTTATTTCTTAAGCTGGGTGGTGTGTACCATGGGTGTTCACTTTATTGCAATTCCTTAAATTTGCATTTAAGTTATTCTTTGTAGGTAAAATATATATCTTAACAAACATATCTGTTTAGAAGTCTGGCAGACCTGGGTTCTAATTCTGGCTCAACCGCTTAACGGCTATGGGTTCTCGGGCAGATTCCTTGACCTTCCAACGTCTTATCTGTAAAGCAGAGACGGTAATAATAGTAATTCCCTCATAGGCTCTTACATCATGTGCCTGGCACACTATCAGTGCTATTATTAGCTAATATTAGCTCTAAGGAGTTGAGCCACTTGCCTAAATAACTCAGATTCACGGCTCCGCTTTCTTTAAACGTCAACTTCCGGGTTTGCTATTCTACAAGAATTCACGACGTTGGTCAGGAAATAAAAACTGACCTTCGAGTAGGACCCACTGAATTCTACCTTAAAAATGTCCTTACTTAACGGCTCTATGAAGTCAATAACGCTTCTAACAGAGCAGGACAAAACCCAAAATTCCGCCACCTCCGAGGGTTGGTGTTGACTAGTGTTCCAGTCTGGCTCCGGGAGTTCAAGTCTGAGCCAGATTGAGAGAAGAATATTCCTTTTGGCCATGAGCAGTCTCTACAACTCCTATCCATTCTGAATCTAGTCTCCAGGTTAAGTCCTGAGAGACTCTGTGTGTTGTACTTGCTACTGTCCCCACCACGTCAGATTTCTAGCACATGATTTCAAAGTTCAAACGGCATCTTTAAACCTATCGTACAGGGGCACCTGAGTGGCTCACTTGGTCAAGCACCTGACTCTTGATCTCGGCTCAGGTCATGATCTCATGGTTCATGGGATCGAGCCCCATGCTGGGTTCTGTGCTGACAGCGCGGAGCCTGCTTGGGATTCTTCCTCTCCCTCTCTTTCTGCCCCTCCCCTCCTCGCTCGTGCGCGCGCGCGCTCTCTCTCTCTCTCTCTCCCAAAATAAATAAATAAACTTACAAAAAAGAAACCCACCATACAGCGTGCTGGCCCAGATGAATGCATCAGTAAATGTGTCAGGGACAGGGAGCCCCAGGGTCAGGAGGGGTAGGAGAGAGAAGCATTTATCAAGGTCCCTTGCGAGGCCTCTGAAAGGAGATACTATTCTGTTATTCCCCATGAATCTGAAACAATTTCTAATCCTGTACAATTATTATCACAGCCTAACGCATAAAGTACCTGCCAGGTAGTTCCCACCGCTCGTGCCCTTCCGCCCTCCATGTTAGTAAATATCTGCCTTCCAGTCACAGCGCTGCTTGAGACGTCCCCCGCCAGACAAAGGGAAAGTGAAAACGAGATGACCCCTGGCACTTGAGCTGTTTGGCAGCAACTCAGAAAAACCATTCATGGGGGCACCGGAAGACTACACCAAAGGATCCCAATGGAGTTTTGCTTCAGGAAGGCCTTCCCTGAGCCTCCCCTCCCCCCACACTAAGCTGATACCATGTTGCACAGTCTCACACCATCCTTTTCATTACCCTTTTGTCCTACAACATGGTTATGGTGTTTGATTTCACGTCTGCATTGCTCTCAAGAGTCTATGCTCTGAGGGGAGGGACTTCCTCTTCCTTGCTTACTGCTGTATCCCCGCCAGCCAGGACAGGACCTTGCACATAGCAGCTGCTCAGTCATCAAAAGTTCAGCTGGCGACCTTGGACTTCCAAATGAAGCAGTCCCAGGAAAGGATCTCACTGTAAAGCAGCCTATTTGGGGAAATGGTAACAGTTTACCTGTGCTGTGTGAGTACATTGACAGCTGAGGGGTGATTTGCGCAGTAAGCCAGATACATAGATTTAAAATGAGGCATGAGGTTCAGTAGACAGCCTCCTACTTTGTGTTGGTTTTCTGGGAACCTGTAAATAAAACAGATGAAACACAGAACGTAAAATAATAAACGCAATAAAGGAAGATGGCTCCAATCAAACCTGGCAACGTGCAAACCTTTGGAATTCTTTTGCCAAAATTAAAAGAGAAACTATATTATAATCACTTCCTCCATGAAATGTAAGCTCTTGACCACCAAACACAGCACCAATGCATAAGGTCAGGTACTTACCTGGAATTACGAAGTAGGGTGTTTTGGGTTTTTTTTTTTTTTAAGATATTTATTCAAGGGCGCCTGGCTGGCTCAGTCGTTAAGCATCTGACTTGGCTCAGGTCGTGATCGCATGGTTCGTGAGTTCGAGGACCACATCGGGTGAGCTCGAGCTCTGCTTCGGGTGAGACTGCCTCTCTATCTCTGCCTCTCCTGGGATTCTCTCCTTCTCTGCCTCTCCCTCACTTGTGCCTCTCTCTCTTTCTCAAAAAAGGTATTTATTCAAATTATAATATTCAAGTTTTTGGCCAGGCACACACAAAAATACTGTCGGCTAATTTATATGAAGTTCAAGTACAGACACAACTAATCAACTCCAAAAATGACATATCACAAAAGAGTATTATGTAGTCTTAGTGACCTGGTGGTCCCTAGGCAGGATGGCCTCAAGATTTTTTTAATTATTTTTTTTTAAGTTACAAGCCACCTGTTTTTATTTGTAGAAAAATCAGAAAAGTGCAAGAAAGAAAAAATATTACCCAGAACCCCACCATTCGGGGATTATAATAATTTTGGCATTTTCCTTGGACTTCCTCCTACCTCTTTCTCTATAAAATGGAAAACGAAGATTACAAATCTAGTTTGTGATCTGCTCTTCTCACCTGGTGACTTCTCTTCCCTCATCAACAAGCTGGATCCCTATGCACATTGAGGATGGCTCCACAGGTCTCTTTGGTGTGGGCTCTTACCATCTTCCTTCCTGGATGACCACCCGTGTCCCAGAAAGCTCAAGAAACAGGCAATCCCTCCAGTTTCGCTATAGACGATGAAAGCTGCCAACTTCTCCAAGATACACTGCTTGGAAAATGAATCTTGCTACAGAAATATACTGCCTGATGATCATTACAGCCCATTCCATAGTTGAACACTTCAACCATCGAGCGAGCCATCAAATATGTATTGTGGTTCACACAAAGATATACTTTCCTTTCCCCACTTCTTCAAGTTTCAACTGTTAATATAATAGATAAGATCCTGGGTGTGATTTAAAGAGAAGCAGCAGCTTGTGCAACCAAATGAGTCATCTGACTAATTTTCCATTTGCAATGTACAAAAGAAAATATCTAATCAATGTCAAAGGCATCATCCGCGGTCGATCGAGACCGTATTTGGCTCTTACACTGCCCAGGAGCAGTAAAAGCAATACAATTTTTCAGTAAAGTCAGGAACAATTTACTGCACGTAGAGCCCTGATATATACAACTAATGGTTTGGCCCTGTGAATGCCACCACCTAGCGTATTTTCTCTGTACCGGGACCGTTTATCAGAGTTGTAACAAATGAGTAAACATAAAATGCCCTTAATCTAAGACAACGGTTAAAAGGAAAACAAAACACGCCAAGGAAGCGATGTTGCTGGCTATCTTGATGGCAATATGTGACACTCACTTTGAACATTCTTCCAAGGCTTGGCAGAGCGTCTGTTGAAATGAGCATACTTCCTCAAAGTTCCCCAATAAAGATGTAAACTCCACAGTACTCAGACTGGAAAAAAAAACATACATAGTTTCAGTGGCTCGAATTTAAGGATGATTCTAGTTATCTATCTCTGGTCTAGCGAGCTGATGATTTGCTAATAACTGGCAAAGGGGACAAGGGAAGCAACCCCTAGATTTTAACTTTCGCTTTTTAATTTACACCAAGTCCGTGTTCTTAAACAACTTGTAAAAGCATCTTTACTCGGGGTGCCTGGGTGGCTCAGGTGGTTAAGCGTTGGACTCTTGGTTTCGGCCCAGGTCATGATCCCGCGGTTTCGTGAGTTCAAGCCCAGCGTCGGGCTCTGCACTGGCAGCATGGAGCCTGCTTGGGATTCTCTCCCTCCCTCTCTTTCTGTGCCCCGCCCCCCGACGCTGTCTCTGTCTCTCTCAAAATAAGTAAATAAACTTAAAAAAAATAAAAGTGAAAGTGTCTTTCCTTGATTTTCTTTTCCTGCAGTAAGAATAATGATCGTCAAGCAAACGAGGGTTTATCAAAGCCATTTAGGCATTTTACAGTGCAACGAGTGAACGAATTACAACTGCGTACTATCTAAATATCTTAATAGGCAAAATGCATCACAACGGGGGATAAACGTAAAGCATTTTGAGTCTTCTAGAGCCGCTGGGAGAGCAATCGAAGGATAGTATATATGCTCGCAGAATGCACAGGGGAAAAAATCACAAAACCCAGTTTCTCCCAATTTGCAATGCTCATAAATCAACAAAAGGAAATGTTTAGGAGAGGAGGTCCAGGAGAAGAAACTAGTACTGATTTGTCTGTGGAGTGGAACGGAGCAGATAAAGGCAAACGGAACAGTTTTATCCAGAGCTTCCGAACCGTGACCTCTGTCCATTCCTCCCCTACCAGACAGTACGTGGTAACAAGAAGCGCCAACCACACTCACTCGGCACTTTACACGGAGGCGGGCGTTTCACACATAACGCATCGTAACCTGCCCACAATTTTATGAGGTAGGGGCCGTTGCCTCCGTTTTTAATTAATTTTTTAAGTGTGTTTTTTTAATTTATTTCTGAGACAGAGAGAGACAGAGCATGAGCAGGGGAGGGGCAGAGAGAGAGGGAGACCCAGAATCCGAAGCAGGCTCCAGGCTCGGAGCTGTCAGCCCAGAGCCCGAGGTGGGGCTCGAACTCACGGACTGTGAGATCGTGACCTGAGCCGAAGCCGGACGCTTCACCGACTGAGCCGCCCAGGCGCCCCTGTTGCTTCCGTTTTACAGGTCAGGAAACCCAGGCACAGAGAGGTCCAGCAAATCGCCCGGAGTCACAAAGCCAGTGAAGGGTGACGCCAGAATGCCAATCAAAACGTTCTAGCTCCAGAGTCCATGCTCTTAGACCGTTTGGGGGAGGAGGCTTTTCTGAAGACTTAAAGGCCTTTCTTCTTCATGTATTAATACCAGGGGCGTGTTTCCCAGAGAGTCATTTTTGCTGACAAAGAAAAGGAACACCCAAACAAACGTTACCCGAAACCCCTCGGGCATAAAAAGCTGCCAGCTTCTCTGCCCCCATCGCCCTCCTGAACCACACGCTGGAAAACCCCTATGATGGGGAGTCAAAAGCAAAACGTTCAGGCAGCCAGCTTCCCTTTCCTCTTACTGTTTCCAGCTTGCTAATCAGTCACTCCTTCATTTGAAATCTCACCATCTCCCCTCCCAGGGTCACCGCCTCCGTGTCCTGCCTCTGCCTGTCACCTCCGCGAAACGGAAGGCACATGTTACTGGTGGCAGGAGGCACAGTGGGTCGAGCGTGGCCACTTCCTGGCTGTGTGATGGGTACGGCAGTAAGCCCTTCTGGACTTGAGTTTTCTGTGTTCAATGGAGATGGTGATTTCTTCCCGGGCGCTGGACCCAGTGATTCACTGGGGTTCCTTCCATTCAGCTCAAAGAAGCATGATTCACAGAATTCACTTCGTGCTTTACATAATAATAACAAAGGACACTTTGTTGTTGATCGCGTTTAAGCTCTTACAAAACATAGGACTATAAAATCCTTTCACGCTGGAGTAATATTCCCATAGTGCCGTGGAAAATTCCCAATTGGGAAATTCAGCCAGGCTTTACGCCTTAGCAAACATGATGTGGACAAAAGGGAGAAAAATCGTGAAATATATGAAACATATTTCCCTGACTGAAGCCCAATACTTTAGGCAGCTGTCCAGCAAAAGTAAACTCTTCCCGAGGAAAAAGAGGAGGCTTTTGTCCCCCATTACATGGGCCAACTGCCACATTTTCTATTTGACTTATAGATCGTAATCTCCAGTAAAGTGTAATCAAGTAAGATATAAACACAAACAGATGCAGTTAGCCACTGTTTAATATGCTATTCTAGAAGCGCACACACACACACACACACACACACACACACACACACACACACAAAATGAGCGGTCGATATTTTTCTTTCACGAAGACTAAGTTTTCAATTCCAGCCTCAGACAGTCACTTCGAAGAGCAGAATAAGGTTTGAATGTTTTGTTTAAAAAAACAAAAAAACAAAAACATTTTAACATCTCTATCATTCTCTTTTTGCCTGGCTGAAATACAGGCTTGAAGCGCCCTTATGAACATTCACAAAATGCCACACTCTTTCCGCTCTCAGACCGCGGGAAAGAGTTTCTGCCCTGGCAGGAAAAGGTCACGGGGAGCACAAAACTTTCCAGTTTACATGTTTGCTGCACAGAAACACCAGCAGGCCCTCTTGGGGCGAGGCAAAACCGCATGTGTCGCTTTTAGGATGTACAAGATAAAAATTGTGACAAATGCGGATCTGCTCATTCCTTCCACAGCCCAAAGAGACAGAAAGCCAAGCTCTCCAGCAGCAACATCTTGCGTAATTTCCGTTGCCTTGACCGCGTTTCTTGGCAACCTGTGATCTGTGGAAATTCTTCTAAAGGGCAAAATCAATTATTCAGTGACATAAGAGTAATGACTCGATGCGGACATTATCTTGCTTTATTTAGCAACGGGTTTAAAACGTAAATCTTACTTGTTATTGGCCTGCAGGGGTCTTAAGTAAGTGACAAGTAGAGACTGAAGTTCTTTAGCATAATCCTTTTCGGTGTCCAAAATGTTCTGTAACACCTGTGGAGAAACAAAGGTCAGGGTCTTGTATTTGTCAGGACAGTCCCAGCTAAGAAAGAGCTTTTAACCAAATTATGAGGCTAGCACTGTAAGTGAAAAGCACAAAATCTGAATGCCCTTTGTTTCATTCTAGCAAACTATTTTAATGATTACGGTTATATTGCATAAGTCATATGAATACAATTTTTCAAAGTCACCCATAACCGGAGGGGCCTGGCCATTTACACAGTACTGTTGAGAATGCTTTTGTTTGGGTACCAATTTGACAGTAAAATATATTTAATAAAAAAAGAGAGAGAGAGAGAGAGAGAGAGAGAGAGAGAATGCTTACTGTGCTTAAATCATTGATCCTCGGGAAAGGGCTCAGTTAGCTAACAAAGGATCATTATTCCCATTTTATGGAGGAGAACGTTGAGACCAGCCGCCTTAGAACGCGCAGATTCAATGTCAGGATAATTTAATGAAAATGGACGCCAAATGCCGTCAAGTGTCTTTATGTTTTTGGCAAGACCTTTAGGGGACAAAAATCTGAGGCCACGGTGAATTTTTAAGTAGAGTTAAACCTAGTCTTTCAAAAAAGGTAAAAGGTGCTGGGATGAACGATTCAAAGGGAAGAGGAAGCAGGAGTGTGAATTAAAACCAAACTAAAATCCTCTGGGCAAAACAACCCACGTACGGTCCACCGTCTCTCTTGCCCCACCAGTGCTAGGGGCCCGGTCCATCCCCCAGCCTCTTCCGGGGGCAGCTCCAACCTTCCCTCCAAGCTCCTCGAGACACGCAAGCTAACGTTTTCGTACCTTTTCTCTCCTACCTCCTGATTCATTCAACAAACATGTACCGAACGCCTACTCTGGGCCGAATGCCGCGCGGCCTGCCGGGAGCTTCCACTCCGTTCGCAGGGCCAGACAGCGTGAGGCGTTCTTAGCCGGGACGTGTACTCACAGGACAGTCCATGACGATCTGCCTTCGAAAGGTGGAGTGAGCGAGGCGAGCGGAGGCCCGGGCGACTGTGGGCGTTTGGGGGGACACAGCCGGACTGGAGGGTGGTCGTCCGGGCTCTGCCCCCGACTGACAGCCCGGCTACGGTTTTAAGGCTTCACCCGCCTCACCTCAGATTGTGACATTTCACCTACCTCAGGGACCATTGTGAAGAGGCACTGAGACACTGGACAGGTAGGTGCTAAGCGAGCGGGAGACAGTCCCGCCAACGTAAGGGGGCAAGAAAAGGTTTCTCCACGGCAGCGCTGTTGACATTTCAGACCAGATAACTGTCCGCTGTGAGGGGACGCCCTGTGCGTTACAGCATGCCTAGCAGCATCCCTGGCCTCTACCCGAGAGATGCTAGACGCCACTAGCCACCCCCTGCTCCAGCCTGGCGATGACACACGGGTCCCGGCATTGTTCAGTGTCACCGAGGGACAATACTGGCCCTAGGTCAGAATCCCTGCTTTAGAGGGAAGCCGCCCACAGGGTGGCTTCTGAAGCGAGGACTGAGGTCACACGGCCTTCTCCTCAGCCACTTCTGTCTCCTTTCAGTTCCTGTCTTCCTCAGAAACCACTGTCGAAAGGTGTCAGTGGAAACAAATCCCAGGGCCTGGAGGTTCCACCGCTCCCTGGAATTAATCCAGTGACGGGCTGGCGATGCTTTCCTCCCCCCCATAGAAAGTTTAGGCACCCCAAAGGAAGTCAGCAACTACCCTGAGATGAACAAAAAAAGAAAACACAACGTAAAAACACTCACGGGATGCCCTTAAGGCAGACGATATGTAGCTATAAATGTCTCTATCGAAAAATAAGCAACAGGATTTCTGGTTTCTGGGCCAGCATTTAAGGAGCTTGGAAGTCATTACTCCAGCCTAACAATCAGCAGACTAGTTGAACTAACTGGGGGAAAAAAAACAAAACAAAAACCTAACTCTTCTTCTCAGGGAATTGAGGTCACAGGGGACAATGCTACCCCCAGAACTGGAGAGACAGACAAGCGGACACAGAAAATCAAACCTTGCTGGAGCAGAAACCCATGAGCAGAGGCCTCTGCGGAACTCAGCAGCAGGGCAGGAGAATCCGAACTGTGACCGAATTGCTGGGGGGCTCAGCGTAGCCCAGTCTGAGAGTTGAAAACCCCAGGGGGCCCAGTCACGGGACAGCCCGCCCACCTTTTGTTTTACCTCCGCTAGCCACCAGGTTGTCTCAGTGAAGTGGGAGGAAAATCTCCGTCCTGCTTCAGAAGGGGGAAAGGAAGGGGAGCCATCTTGAAATACGCCACAGCATTCTGTTCATCCTAACAAGGTCTGCCCTCAAGAGAGAAACTATTTGACCAGAGCTTGATCTATCAGGTTTTTCGTCAGAGCCTAACCCACCTAGGGGAAAGGAAATACCCTATCCCAGTCCCTCTAGCCTTCCTGTCCCACCTAAGGGAGGAAAGCTGCTTGAGAAGCACTGGTGAAGTTCGTAATCCAGAGACATAAACTCACCAAAAGACTGAGACCTAATCACCGGGCTCCAGAATACTGCCCCTGCCCCCCGTGCCATGCCACCATATTACTAAAGACCTATTTACTGCAGTTCCTTTCAACTAGTACATCATGTTTGGCTCTCAACGAAAAGCAACAAGGCGTACTACAAGGCAAAAAACGCAGTTTGAAGACACAGAGAAAACATTAGAACCATGGTCAGATATGGCAGGAATGGTGGAATTAATGAGACTAGGATTTTAATATAACTATGTAACATGCTCTATGAAAGTAGACAACATACAAGAACAGATGGGAACTGTAAGCAGAATGAGAGAAATATTTAGAATAAAAATGAAACGGTAGAGGTCCAAAACACTCTAATAGAAATGAAGAATGCCTTTGGTGGGCTCATTAGTACACTGGCCCACTAAAAAAACAATCTCTGAGGGGCTCAGTCGGTTAAGCGTCTGACTTAGGCTCAGGTCATGATCTCACGGTTCGAGCCCCGTGTCGGGCACTGTGCTGACAGCTCGGAGCCTGGAGCCTGCTTCCGATTCTGTGTCTCCCTCTCTCTCTGCTCCTCCCTGCTCATGGTCTGTCTCTCTTTCAAAAATAAAAAAAATTTTTTTTTAATTAAAAAAAGAGTCTCTGAACTTGTGGATATGTCAATACAAGATTTCAAAACTGAAAAGCAAACAGGAAAGAAAAAAAGACTAAAGAAAATGGAACAAGATACCAAAGATGACATATGTTTAATGAGGCTAGCAGGAGAAGACAAAGAGAAAGGGACAGAAGAAATACTTGAAACAACAATGACTGAGAATTTTTCCACATTGTTAAAAACACCAAACAACAGATCCAGGAAGCTCAGAAAACACCAAGCAGGCAGATCATATTTAAACTGCAGAAAAAAACAATGATAAAGAAAAGTCCTGAAAGAAGCCAGGGGGAAGGGTGGGGAGGGTTGGGAACAGCTTACCTAGAGAGGAGCTAAGATAAGAATTATATTCAACTTATCCTCAAAAACTATGCAAGTAAGAGAGGAGTGGAGAGAAATGTTTAAAGTGCTGAGAAAAAAAAAAAATCTCCCCAACTTGGCATTCTGTACCTTGTGAAATTTTCCTTCAGAACTCAGGCATATAAAAATTGAGGGAATTTGTTGCCGGTAGACCTGCCTTGCAAGAAATGTTTCCCAAAAGTTTCTTCAGGAAGAAGGAAAATGCTACATAGGTCAGAGACCCAGATCTACATAAAGAAAGAAAGTACGAGAGAAGTAGTAAGTGAAGCATCTGACTATTTCAGCTCAGGTCACGATCCCAGGGTCATGGGATCAAGCCCCGCGTCAGTCACGCGCTGAGTGTGGAACTTGCCTGGGATTCTCTCTCCCTCTGCCCTTCTCCCCATCTCTCTCGCTTGCACGCTCTCTCTCTCTCTCTCTCTAAAATAAAAAAAATGAAATAAAATAAAAACTCGAATTTTTTGTATTCTTTTTTTTTAATGTTTATTTATTTATTTTGAGGGGGAGGAGGGGACGGGAGAGAGGGAGAGAGAGAAGCCCAAGCAGGCTCTGTGCAGCCATCACACAGCCCTCCGTGGGACTCGAACCCACAAACCACGAGATCATGACCTGAGCTGAAACCAAGAGTGGGTCGCTTAACCGACTGAGCCACCCAGGTACCCCATCTACTTTTTTTGTATTCTTAATTGATCTAACAGATAACAGTTTGTTCAAAATAGTAACAGGAACAATGTATTCAATTATATATGCTTATCTACAAGCATATATATGATGCCTACGTATGTTTATGTATAAATGAAATGAATGACAGTAATGATGCCAGGGGTGGGAAGGAAGAATTAGGTATACTCTGTTATTATAAGGTGCTTGTGCTACCTGCGAAGCGGTATAGTGCTCTGTGACAATGGACCCGGATTCCTTCTAAATATATATTGCAAACTCTAGGTCGACCACCCAAAAAAGTAAAAAAAAAAAAAAAAAAAAAAAAAATCTATAAAGACACAAACTACCAAAACCGACTCGCAAAAGAAATGGAAAATCCAGGAGCGCCTGGGTGGCTCAGTCGGTTAAGCGCCCGACTCTCGATTTAGGCTCAGGCCATGATCTCACAGTCATGAGATTAAGCCCCACATGGAGCTCCGTGCTAGGCGTGAGGCACGCTTAAGACTCTGTCTCCTTCTTCCTCTGCCCCTCCCCTGCCTCAAGAAAAAAAAAAGAAATAGAAAATCTGAGTACATCTATAACAAGCAAAGCCATTGAATAAAGCATTCGAAACAATTCCCATCATTTAAAGCCCAGGATGAGATGGCCTTACTGGTCGGTTCTCCCAAAAGTTGAAAGAATTCATATCAATCCTTCACAAACTCTTATAATCTTAGAAAAGAACAAAGTACAGGGTACACTTCCCAATTCCAAAACACACTCCAAAACTACAGTGACAAGATAGTTTAGTACTGGCATAGGATAGATACATAAATCAACGGAGTAGTCCAGAAATGAACCCCTGGTCAACTGAGTTTTGACAAGTGTGCGAGACCTTTCAATAGGGAAAGAACAATCTTTTCAGCAAATGGTGCTGGGACCACTGGATGTCTACATGCCAAAGAATCTGCACTCCAACTTTATAACATATACAAAAATTAAGTCAAAATGGACTCAAGAGTTAAAACTACCAAACTCTTAGAAGAAAACAGAGGAGAAAATCTTCACGACTTCAGATTTGACACCAAAAGCACAAGCAACAAGAGAAAAAAAAATACATAAATTGGAATTCATAAAAATTAAAAACTTATGTGTGTCAAAGGACATTATCGAGGATGTGAGAAGATAACCCACAGAATGGGAGAAATATTTACAAGTCGTATATCTGATAAGAATCTAGTATCCAGAATATATAAAGAACTCTTACAACTCAACAGTAAAAATAATTAAAAGTTGGCTAAGGGGGCGCCTGGGTGGCTCAGTCGGTTAAGCTTCCGACTTCGACTCGGGTCATGATCTCACGGTTCGTGAGTTCAAGCCCCGCGTTGGGTTCTGTGCTGACAGCTCAGATTCTGGAACCTGCTTCAGATTCTGTGTCTCCCTCTCTCTCTGCCCTTACCCCGCTTGCACTCGGTCTCTCTATCTCTTAAAAAAATAAACAAACATTAAAAAAAAAAAAGTTGGCTGAGGATTTGAATAGCCCTAGAGTTACCATATGACCCAGCAGTTCAATTACTAGAGAAATGAAAACCTATGTCCACACAAAAATTTGCACATGAATTTTCACAGAGCGTCATTAATAGTACCCAAAAAGTGGCAATAATCCGAAGGTCCATAAACTGGTGAATGTCTACACAAAACCTCGTGTGTCTATACAATGGAATATTAGCCGCAAAAAGGAAAGAAGCACTGATATATTCTACAACATGGATGAACCATGAAAATATTATTCTAAGTGAAAGAAGCCAGACACAAAGGAACAAATATTGTCAGCACAGAGCCCGTGCGGGACTTGAACTCACAAACCGTGAGATCACGACCCGAGCCAAAATCAAGCGTCGGACGCTTCCCCCACTGATCCACCCAGGCGCGCCCGTGCAAGTTTAAAACGGTGAGTCTTGTGGTATGGAAATTATACGGCCAAAAAAGCGATTTTAAAGACTCAAAGCACATATTTCTCATCTGTTAATGGAAACTCTTTCCATTTTTTTCTCCCTGACCCCACATCCTTACCCAGGATGGTCCTTCCAAACTCTAGTTTGTCCATCAGTGAAACTGCCTGCCCAGCTGGGCTGGGGTCGCCTGTGGTACCTCAGATAATCGCTTATATAAATGCGTTGCACTCATATTCATTTTGTATTCTTAGAAATGGGGAGAACTACACCAGAATTCAGCAGCACCGTCTTTTATAAGTAAGAGGGAAAACGTACGCAGACTGCTTCATTAACAAGATTTATTTGTCTACAGCATTTGTATCAAGGGTGGGAAAAGGCTGGTAGCGTGCCTTCCTGCTAATGTTCAGGAAGGGATGAAATCATCTAATCATCTCCTTTTGTTCACATTTTTCTAAAAAGACCAGGTCTGGATACGAGCCATCTCACATCCTCACCCTCCTTTCGAGCACTGTTGCCTAGAGCTGTGACACTACCCAAATCATCACGTCTGTTGAAAATAAGAAAAACAAAAGAAAAAAAAATCAAACCGAATCCGCTCACCCGTTGCCCGAAGGAACTTTTTAAATTAGAAACTGCAGGCGTTATTTACCTCGTAAAATGAGGTTTTCATTTTCTTTTTTTACTTTTTTTATCTTATTTTAGAGAGAGCGTGCACTCATGTGCCTGGGGGAGACAGGAAGAGAGAGAGAGAGAGAGAGAGGAGAGAGAGAGAGAGAGAGAGAGAGAGAGAGAGAGAGAGAGAGAATCTTAAGCAGGCTCTACGCTCGGAGTGGAGCCGGATGCGGGGCTCAATCCCATGACCCTGGGATCATGACCTGAGCCCCAGTCAAGAGTCGGATGCTCAATTGACGGTGCTCCACAGGCGCCCCATAAAATGTGATTCTTAACACAATTAAACAGCATTGTTTGAATCCGACCTCCCTCTCACCACTGAAACAGCGTTACTGTTTCAACGTCCTTCAAAACGCTATCATCTGGGGCTCCTTTACAAGAAATCAGTAGGATTTTGCAAGAAAGGTGCCAACTCTCCTGCTCCAGTGGCTTTATTTGCCAGGTGAGGCGGCGCACTTTCTAGAAGTCCCACTCTCGCTGGACCCACCAGCCTGGGACACGCAGAAGGCAAAGGTGAGGGAAGCAGGCGGATATCTCCCGCCGCCTTTCAGTGAGCAAAACTGAAACAAATTTCATAGCTAAACATTTCCTCCTTCAGAGCTAAACAGAAAACATATTTTAACTCTTATTGTTGAAAGTTTTGAGGGTGGCTGAATGCTGACTTTACAAAACTAAACTGACAGAGATGATCCACGATTCCTTCACTTAATAATGCAAAAAACAACAACAACAACAACAACCCAATTGAACGGTAACATGTTAAATAGCGCTGCCCTGGCTGCGGTCTGACGAGCAGAAATGCTCATCAGGGTGGGCACTTAGGATTCTTTCTCAAATTCATTTGAGCTTTTATTGCTTTCCTCAATCTCAAAAGACCAACTGATGAACTTCTGAGACTGGTTCTTTATTTTTCAGGCCACAGGGCATGTACTGTAAAGGGATAAAAAGGGAAGCAGACAGAGGAGGCTATGTGTTCCCAAACAGAAGGCCTCAGTGGTGAGTCAGAAAGCAAGGGGTTTGGCAAGCCAAACAGCAGCACAGTTTGATCGAGATGAAATCCATTCAAACTTACTAAAATAGACTGCACCCAGACATTGCCTTTGCCTCCCTGACTCTGTCTTCACAAGGGCGACGGAGTATTCTTTTGCTCAATTAACCTTGGACTAAATTCAGAGCGAGACAGATGGTAAGAAGCCATAGAAAAACAGGTGGCGGCCTTTTATGCCTCTATCCTGGGCTATTGATTTTCCAGTAAAATATATTTCCCACATTTCCTGGAAAGGCTTTAGAGTGAGTTCGTTTTTATAACTCTTCTTTTTTTTTTTCCAAAGGGAAAGAGTCATAGAATATGAAGAAATTATCTTAAGAGGCTAAAATGCATAAACAGCCGACCCTTGAACAACACAGCTTTCAACTGCGGGTCCGCTTACTGTAAATGTCTTTTCTGTTCCTTATGATATTTACATTTTTTTTTAAGTTTATTTATTTTTTAGGGAGAGAGAGAGACGGAGTGTGAGCAGGGGAAGGGCAGAGAGAGAGAGGGAGACACAGAATCCCAAGCAGGCTCCAGGCTCCAAGCTGTCGGCCCAGAGCCCGACACGGGGCTCGGACTCCCGAACCGTGAGATCGTGACCTGAGCTGAAGTCGGACGCTTAACCGACTGAGCCACCCAGGAACCCCCTGTTCCTTATGATATTTTAAATAGCATTTTCTTTTCTCTAGCTAACTTCACTGTAAGAAGACAGGATGTAATACATATGACATACAAAATATGTGTTAATCAAGAGGGAACCCCAGTGTAAACGATGGACTTTGGGAGATCATGACGTGTCAGTGTAGACCCCTCGCTTGTCACAAGTGGTCACCGATTCTGGTGGGAGACGCTGTGAGCGGGTGAGGCTGTGCGTGTGTGCGGGTGGGAGGGGTACGTGAGAAATCTCTGTTCCTTCCGCTCGATTTTGCTGTGAACCCCAAACCGCTCTGTAAAATAAAGTCTTAAAAAAGAGGGGGGGGGGGCGGATAAGCGCTAAAAAGGTAGAGAAAACTCCGGGTGGGAGCAGGTGGGTAGAGAGATGAGTAAGAGGGAAAATGGGGTAAGCAGAAGGTGGGTGGTAAGAGCAGAAATTGCGGGAGGCTTCCTGGGATTTTTATGTGAGGTCACATGTTACACACTCCCCACCTTTCCCACTGCGTACGGGTTCTCCAAGGCATACCCTCTAGGCATCCGCCACAAGTTACAATGAAGTAGAAGAAAGTTAGGAGAAAAATAAATTGTGCTGGCCGCTACCGACTGTACCTTCCTGTTTGGAGGTAGGGAGAGATCATCTCTCCCTCTGCAGACGGATAGATGCTCGCGCCCAGAATCGAATGTTCGGATCACTGCGTGTGAATACAGCACTCCACCTTCCCGGGGGGCATTTTGACGGGCGAAGAAGACAGTGCAGTCCACTCTATGACCAGCAGGGAGGGATCGCGGGCGCGCCCACTCTTGCCCGGGGGGATGCGCCCATGTGGCCCCCCTGCCTGAATTCCCTTCCAGCTCTTCTCTGCTTAGCTAAGTCTCGACACGCTTGAATCCCGTCTTCCACTGAACCTTTCCCTTTACTGGTTCTCCAACTTCAGTTTAGTGAGCAGCAGAATCAGCCGTTTCCTGGGGCGCCTGGGTGGCTCAACCGGTTGGGCATCCGACTTCGGCTCAGGTCATGATCTCACGGTTCGTGGGTTCGAGCCCGGCGTCGGGCTCTGTGCCGACAGCTCGGAGCCTGCTTCGGATTCTGGGTCTCCCTCTCCCTCTGCCCCTCCCCCACTCATGCTCTGTCTCTGTCTGTCTCTCTCTCAAAAATAAATAAACATGAAAAAAAAGTACTGTTTCCTGAGATCTATGGCCAGAGATTCTGATATACAGCAAGTCCGGTATGGGGCCCGGACGTGTGCACTTTTAACAAGCTCCCCGGGGCCTTCTGAGGCAGGATCCCCCAACCACGTTTTGAGAAGCCCATCTTAGGACACTTTATAACTGCATCATTCTCTGCCACGTGGCTTCCTGTCACGTCTGTCCTACGTTCCCAGTGAGACAGACCATGGGCACGAAGAGCTAAGCGCTGCGCACAGATTCAGCCTGATCGCTAAGCCACATACATCCCTTTTCCTGTTCTTTGTTTTCTCAGTTTTACTGAGGCATGATTGACAAATAAAAAGTGTCTATGCTTGAGGTGTATAACTTGATATATTTTTGAAAGATTTTATTTTTCAGTGATCTCTACACCCGACAGGGGGCTCGAACCCACAACCCCGAGATCAAGAGTCACACGCTGCTCCGACTGAGCCAGCCAGGGGCCCCTGTAACTTGGGCTTTTGATATAGGTATGCAGTGTGCAGTGATCGCCACAGTCAAGCTAATTAACACCAGCCCCTCACATCGTTACCATTTTCCTTTGTTGTTGTTGTTCTTTATTTTTAAATGCCTCCTGGCACGTCACAGCAAGTTATGAAGGGCAGAGAAAGCCAACAAGCAGCATAAGATTATTAGAAAAACGATGGATAGAAAAATGGCATGCTGTTTCTCAGTAGTGACAGAAGTTTAACAAACGGCAGTGAATTTTGGGAACGCGGAAGGAACCACGGTCAGGGGCAGCAAAAGCCTCCTCTGGGCTGCCACGGCCCTAAAGGACCCTGAGCACCTATTCCAAGCACCAGGCCAGGAGTGGGCAAGCCTCAGTTAGACACACTGAACGTGGCTCATGGCACACGCAGGTCTGGGCTGGGTACCCAAAGCCACTTTGGTCACACTGGAGAACTTGCATCAAGGCCCGGGTGGGGCAGAAATCAGCACACAGTCCCCTGGAAACTTGAAAAGGGGGAGACAAATCTACAGACTTGCAAATTCAAGGAGTCTCTATCCTGCCCAAATTGATCGGATGCGATTGGTTCATTTTACATGTCAACTTGACTAGGTCACAAGGTACCGAGCTTAACCATTATTTGGGTATGTCTGGGAGGGTGTCTGCAGATGGCATTGGTAGGTTGAGGAAAGCAGACTGCCCACCCCAGCGTGGCTGGGCATCATCCAATCTTTTGAGGGCCTGGAAAGAACAAAAAGGGAGAAGAAGGGAGAATTTGCTCCCTCTGCCTGACTTCTTGAGCTAAAAATATCAGTCTTTTCCTCCCTCAGACTAGAATTTACACCATTGGCTCTCCTGGCCCTCAGGCCTTTGGATAATTGAACTTCCAGGAATCCAGCTACAGGTCTTTATATGCCTTGCCAAAGTCCTACGTATAAGATGTTCACTGCAGAATTGTTTAGAGTAGTAAGGTACGAGAAGCCATGCACATGGCTTTCATATCTCAACTATTGTAAATAATGCTGCAATTAAACATAAGGGTACGTGTATCCCTTCGGATTAGTTCTTGTATTCTCTGGGTAAATACCCAGTAGTACAACTGCTGGATTGTAAAGTAGTTCTATTTTTAACTCTTTGAGTTAAACACACACACACACACACACACACACACACACACACACACACACACCATTGGAATATTATTCGGCCATAAAAAAGAATGAAAAGAATGAAATCGAGCCATTTGCAATGACACAGATGGAGCTAGAGAGCATAATGCTGAGAGAAACAAGTCAGTCAGAGAGAGACAAATGGCATACAATTGTATTCATCAAGAAACAAAACACACGAGCAAAGGGGAACAAAATAAAAGAGAGGAAAACCAAGAAACAGACTCTCAACCATAGAGAACAAACTGATGGTTACCAGAGGGGAGGTGGGGGGGGGGGGAACAGTTAAATAGGTGATAGGAGGGCACTTGTTGTGATGAGCACGGCGTACTTTATGAAAGTGTAGAACCACTACAGTGCACACCTGAAACTAATATAACACTGTATGTTACGTAACGGGATTTTAAATACAAACTTAAAAAAATAAATAGAATCAGCAGAGGCAGAGACAGCTCCAAAGCCGTGTGATGGCATACTCCAGATGCAAAGAGAGAAGAAGCTACTGCAACGTTTTCATCCACCATTTGACTGCATACTTTCTTTAAAGATTAAATCACGGTGGGGAGGGGGCGCCTAGGTGGCTCAGTCGGTTAAGCGCCAGACTACGGCTCAGGTCATGATCTCACGGTTCGTGAGTTCGAGCCCTGCATCGGGCTCTGTGCTGATGGCTCGGAGCCTGGAGCCCGCTTCGGATTCTGTGTCTCCCCCTCTCTCTGCCCTTCCGCCGCTCATGCTCTGACTCTCCCTCTCAAAAATCAGTAAACATTAAAAAAAAGTTTTTTTAAATAAAAAAAAAGAAATGTAAGAAGAAAAATAGTGACAAGATTGTCCCCTATGATTATTGCCCATGTCCCCTATGAAGCTGCTTCTTGAGTTTTCATACCCACGACCACTCATGTCATCATTATGGAGCAAACTCATGGAAGGGGGCAATTCTGACTTTTGGAACGCTACATATAGAGATGTTGAACAAGCTTATCCATGTGCAAAATGAAAGGAGTACGCAGTCCAAATGCACATCCAATATTGGGTGAAAAGTGACACTAAGGAGCACCTGGGTGGCTCAATCGGTTAAGTGCCCGACTCTTGATCTCGGTTCAGGTCACGATCCCACGGTTCGTGAGAACTGTGCTGATGGCGCAGAGCCTGCTCGAGATTGTCTCTCTCTCTCTCTCTCTCTCTCTCTCTCTCTCTCTCTCTCTCTCCCTCTCTCTCTCTCTCTCTCAAAAGTGACACTATTTCAAACAAGAAAACTTAGAGCTTACAATGATTTCTCCTTTTCATTAGTGATTGGGCCGAGTCTGGAAAGGAGACGTGAAGGAAAGCAGAGGGAAGATTAAGGAGAATAATACAATTTTTTTTTCCTCAAATGGGAACTTATTTTGAGTACTGTATCTGTCCTATTTATAGCTAATATATTTTGACATGTCTGTGTTCAAGCCAGAGTCATTCCACGCCCCCTGCTGTGCCAGAGGGCAGTCTTCCCTCCGGGCTCTCCTCAAATACAAGGTTCATAATATTTTGGAGGACACCATAATGGATTGATTGATTCGAAAATAAAATCACAGTATGCGATCACTTAAAACTAATAGCATTAGAGGAATGTGGGAACTCACCTTCTTAATATCTGGTAAGGCTATATCTAACTGCTGGGTTTCCCCATCACGCCTACTTATGAACCAATTTCTCTTTTGGTGCCGTTTAACAGGCCTTGCTCCAAATCTTTGGGCTACCTTGGAATTTTTCAGTACGGTGGATGTAAAACTTCTAGACATCTGTAAGAGGCCCACCAGCAGAAGAGCTCCACGGTAGCACAGCTGACATTAGACCCTTGCGATACTTTACCCAGTCTCCTATGAGCGTCACCTCAACGCATCAGTGGCTCAGCAAGTGAAAAGGTTCCATACAGAGAGTCAAGAAATTTTGTTAGTTCTGATCTGAACACTCACCACAGTATAATAGTTCTTGGTAAGTGGAGTAGTTTCGAATCCTTTGCCAGCCTTGGGGGAGAGGGGTCTCTCTGTGGAATAGACATTTAAATTATGTTAAGATCACACAGATCTAAGATGAACATTTTATAACTGAAGTCAACTCACATACTATAAATTTTGTCAAATGGAAGGATCAGTGGAAATGTACATTCCCCGACAAGTGACACTCTAATTTTACTAAACTCTAGATGGTCCAAGCTAGGGTTCTTGTCCAGACCCCTTCAATTTCCGAGAAGTTAAGGCCTAGCTAATGAATGGCAGGGCCAGACCAAGAACTTCACTCCATTTGGGCTCGTTTCTTTACTCCAGTATGCCTCTCCACTCACCTCATTCAAAACAGATAAGCCAAATTAATGCTAACCAAATACACATATTTGTAACTTGTAAGTTACTATACAAGTATAGTATAGATATATATTATAACATAGGTAATAGCAGCCATCCTTTCTTGGGGCTCTCTACTGTGCCAAAAATAAAATAATCAGAATCTCTAACACACTGAAAACGAGCAGAAAATTCTTCTTTCTTTTATGTATCGTTTGAGTATCATGACATCGTGCTACAAAATGCTGCCTTTCTTTTACCAAGTTAATCTTACCTATTAAACTCATGACTAAGAGACATCCTAACCCATTCTTTCTTTAAAAAAAAAAAAAACCACCTCAGGAAAATACAAGATGGTGATGATAAATGTTTAACAGTGTCACTAACACTATCGTTCCTCCCCTCATTTTCTCCTTTGTTTCATTTTGTTTTACATTCCATTTTTATCTTGCTATATTATATGCTGCTTTAAACTCTTTCTGAAGTATAGTCGAGTTTATATAAGTAACCAATTCATAAGATATCATCACACTTGATTTTTCTTTTTAAAAAATATTTTCTAGTTTTAAATCTATTACATCCCAACCCTAAAAAATGCAAATTATAGAGAAAACATAAAAACCAATGATTAGTCAGAGTTAACCATCATCAAAGTAACATTATAAAGCATGTCTTCTCACTCTTTTTATATATGTATTTGTGAACACACACACATACACACACACACACACACACACACACACACACACAGAGGGATCTTTCTTACTTTACTTATGGTTTTGTAATTCTCCTAACAACCTTTTTAAACATTTCTTATTTATTTACTTATTTTTAAGTGTTTTCTATTTATTTTGACAGAGAGAGAGAAAGAGAGAGAGAGCCCCAAGCAGGCTCCGTGCCATCAGCGCAGAGCCCGATGTGGGGCTTGATCCCACCAACTGTGAGATCATGACCTGAGCTGAGATCAAGAGTCGGACGCTTAACCGACCCACCCACCCAGGTACCCCTTTAATCTTATGTTTTTATGTTAGCTCGAACCCCAGTGTGGGGCTCCAACTCATGACCCCAAGGTCAAGAGTCACATGCCCTACTGACTGAGCCAGCCAGGCGCTCCTCTGTAATTCTATCACATTATCGCATGAATATTTTCTCATTTAACCTTGACTTTTAATTATTGTTATATTTAAAATATTATTATATTAAAATAATCCTTTTATTTATTTGGCACTTAATAGCTTTTCAGACATGTTATTTGAGCCTCACGACCCTAGCAGGCAGAGATGATTGCATTTTGCAGAGAAGGTCACTCAGGTCCAGGGAGGTGAAGTTAGTTACCTAAGGGCATGTATGTAGGACATGGCAGGGCCAAGACTGAAGCTCAGGTGTGCCTTGACAAGAGCCTGGGCTCCTAACCAATATGATGTCCAGAGGTAAATCTGCCGAGAAGGGCTTGGTCAATGGCATTTGCGGTGATTCCTACTGGCGTTCAGAGAGGCCATCAGTTTGAGCTGGGATGCTCAGAGAAGACCTTGCTGGGCAGGAGGCACTCAATCTAGTCCTGGAGGGTGGTGAGAATTCCAACCAGGAGAGAAAACAGTAGAGAACTTTCTGGGCAGGGAAGATTCCAGAAGCACAGTTGTAGACATGGCAATGCTCAAGGCAGGACTGTTCCTGTGCCAATCAATTGTCCAGCTGGGCCTTGCTGGGTAGGGTGAAAACAAGGCAAAAAGGCAGCCCTCTGGGCCAACTGTGTCACGTCCGAGTGATGACAAGTGGGGTACAGCCAGTTGCTGGAAGCTTCACGCCATTTCAAGATCCTCCTGGATCTACCTGGTGGCTTCACAAGATTGCAAGTGGCAGAGCCAGGACTTGAAATCAAGTATTGTACCAAGCCGGCTGTGCTTCCCAGGCACCACTGTTGGACTCTTAGACTTACTTGAAATTGACAGTTACCAAATTCTTTCAGTGTTTAGGAGGCCAGTTTCCTATAACGTAGTGATAATGGTTCTACTTAGAACTCATAGCCGAGAGCACCTGGGTGGCTCAGTCGGTTCAGCACCTGACTCTTGGTTTCAGCTCAGGTCATGATCTCCCAGTTCGTCAGTTCGAGCTCCACACTGGTCTCCGTGCTAATGGTGCGGAACCTACCTGGGATCCCCTCTCTCTCCCTCTATCTCTGCCCCTCCCCTGCTCGCTCGCTCTCAAAATCAATCAATCAATTAACCTAAAAACAGTTTTTTCTAAAAGAACGCACAATCGTTTTCTGCGACTGTAACGTAAGCCAGTCTTGATAAAAATGAAACTTTCTAGAGATACCGGCAAGATAGGGTCAGCTTTCAAAAGCCAGGCTGAACGGGAGGGTAAACAGTAATGGAGAGCCTGCCAAGACGGAGAAGCAGGAAGGAAAGGCCACAGGAATGGGTGATTGCAATGGAAACAAAATGTTAACTATGCAGAGTAGGACGGAGAAACATGAACCGAAAAGAAAGGACTGGCTGCATGGAGGTTCCTGGGTGGCTGAACAGGATGCAAAAAAACAGCTGGTGCTTTAAATAAGATCAATACCATTGTCAAACCTCTAGCAGGATTGACAGAGGCCAAAAGAAGACACGAATTACCAATATCAGGAGTGAAACAGGGGCTGTCACTACCTATCAAAAAGATGACAGGGGCACCTGGGTGGCTCAGTCGGTTTACGATCCGACTCTTGATTTCAGCTCAGGGCATGATCCCTGAGTCATGGGATCGAGCCCCGGCGGGCTGTAGGCTGCTCATGGAGCCTGCTTAAGATTCTCCTTCTCTCTCTCTCTCTCTCTCTCTCTCTCTCTCTCTGCCCCTCTCCCCTACTCGCACTCTCTTTAAACAAAAAAAAAGATGATAAAGCAATACTCTGAGCAACTCTACACATATTAACTTGATAATTAGATGTGAAACGAACCAACTCTTTGGAAAATAAAAACTACCATAACTCACCCAGTATGAACTAGACCATTTGAACAGACTTATAACTATTAGGGAAATTGAATTTCTAAACTTGAAACTCCAGAAAAAGAAATCTCCAGGCCTATATGGTTTCACTGGAGCATGCTATCACACGTTTAAGGAAGAAGCAATACCAATTCTTCACAATCTCTTAGAGAAAATAAGAGGAGGGATAACCTTCCAACTCATTTTATGAAGTCACTATCACACAGACACCAAAGCCAGACAAAGATAGTATAAAAAAAATGACAACTGCAGACCAATAGCCCTCATGAATATAGATGTAAAAAACCTTAACAAAATATTAGCAAATAAAATTCCGCAACATTTCTGAAGCATTGTAGACCATGGAATCCATCCCCATGGATGCCAGGTTGGTAAAACATTCAAAAATCAATCAATGCAACCCACAATATTAACAGTCTACAAAGAAAAATCGCATGATAATACCCATCAGTGCAGAAAAAGCACCTGAGAAAACTCAACAATCCCTCAAGGGGAAGAAACTCCCACCTCCTATCCCCCCCGAAATAGGAATAAAGTGGAACTCCTTCAACTCAATACAGAGTATCTACCAAACACCTGCAGCTGGCGTAGACATACATGGCACAAGATGTAAGGCTGAGCGTGGTCCCCCTGAGATCAGGAACAAGGCAAGGTGGTCTCTCTCACCACCTCTTATTCAATTCAGTTCAGCTCAATTCAATTCAATTCAAATCAACTCAATCACTGACATCAACCAACGTCATGAAGAATTCAAATGGGTTACTTGGCATAAGATAACTCCAACAACAGCACTATCCCACAGATAAAGCCATAAGAGACCCTCCTAATCCTGATATAAAGAGCCTTTTCCAATTAACGCTTGGTTCTTCCCCGCCCCCCCCCACCCCCCCCCCCCCCCGCGCTGCTGTACAGATTCCTATTGCCTGTTGGTGGTGACGGGACAAAAAGAAATCTAGTGACAATGGGTTTCTCTGGATATGAAACGTCTATGTGACATACCCAGGGGATTACAACAGGAAGTCTAAATATAAAGCTCAATCTTACTTTTGGTTTACAATCAGCAGGAAGAGTCATTTCTTAAGCTGCCTTAATACAAATTTAATTAGCCAGCCACCTCATCTCCTCATCTGATAACTATATTTACCTGCTGATAAAAAGTCTTAGAAGGATTTAATGACCCTTTAATGGAACCAGTTGCAGAAAACAGAATTTGCTTAAAATATCTGTTCTGATCATACTTGCTTCAATACTTCCTTGGCATGGACATTTTGCCAGGAAAATTTTAATGCAAAGTCCTTAGCTTTTCTCTAAGACAAAAACGAAAAAAAAGATACAATTTATGGTGTTACTGATGTATTGGCAGGAATTTTTTTTCATGCATAAATAACATGCTAATTTACAGGTCACCACTGATTTTTAAATAAAGGACTGAAAATTGTTACCAATGGCTAATTTTCTTATTTATAATGTATCTGACTCAAACAAAGGAGCAAAGGCCCTTAATATATCCTCTGATGCTTATATAATGCCTAATTGATTCATACATATATTTTTCATGAAACAAAATCTTTGAGAAAATGTTTTTGTTCAAAAGGGTTTCTTTTTCTCGTGCAACAAGAAAACGAGAGGTACGCAAGCAGGACTGGGAACAATGGCTCCATAATGTCACCACCGTCCAGGTCCCATCATTCTTGGTGAGAGGCCTTTATTATCACGGTCACCAAATCCTACCCTACCTTCAGCCTCAATCTCATGTTGAAAGGAGTCTCGTGTGTACGTGTGCGTGCACGAGATACTCAAACATTCTACTTCCTCACTTCCTACGGTAGTAGACTGGTGGCTTCACAGGTCCTCTGAAACCAGTCTCCTCCTGATGGGAGGGAAGAAGCTGTCCCCAGGGCCTTGACCATAATTATCTTCTAGACAAAAGTTACAGTGGAATCTCAAATTTAACATGTCACTCCCCAAGGGCAACTTTACCAGAGCACAAAGCGCTCCTGTCCATAGCAGGCTCAAGGGAAGAAAAGCGGGCACAGCCCTCCCACGGCACCAAAATCTGCAGGGTGGGGGTTTGCACAGGGCCAGGGTTGCTTTGTTCCGTTTTGAAGACAATACAGAGGCACATGGAATACCAGCCTGAATGAGAAGTACCCCAGGCTACCACGAATGAAGGTCAGAATCACCGACTATTCAAGTGACCTCAGCGTTACCCACTTGACCCAAGAGTAAATGGAGATCACAGGAGTTCTTGACTTCCATGCCTGATTCAGCCTCCCAAACGACCCAAGAGTTTGTGTGGCCGTGGGGTTTAAAACTCTAAATGGATGGTTTCATTTCAACGAAAGACGCATTTAATCTAGGAGTCATTTTTTTCAAACTCCTTACAGACAAATCTTCCCTAAGCTTATACATCAGTATGAACTTCACGAAAAGAAATAAAACATTGCGGGGCGCCTGGGTGGCTCAGTCCGGTAAGCATCCGACTTCGGCTCAGGTCATGATCTCGCGGTTCGTGAGTTCGAGCCCCGTGTCGGGCTCTGTGTTGACAGTTCGGAGCCCGGAGCCTGCTTCAGATTCTGTGTCTCCCCTTCTCTCTGACCCTCCCATGCTCACGCTCTGTCTCTCTGTCTCTCAATAAGTAAACATTAAAAAAAAATTTTTTTTTAAAGAAAGAAAATGTTGACAGGTGTATTTTCTACACCAAACATAAAATAGCACAACACTGAACTTAACGTGTCCCTCGGCAGCATCCTAAATAGGTTCCGGCCAACTTGCCACCCTGTGGAGGCGGCGAGAGGTGGTGTGGGCAAGAATTCGGGTCAACAAAGACTCATTACCTCCTTCCCAACAAGACATTTTCATGACACCGAACTGATCTCCACCACCCCAAGCTCCCTCTGCTCAGTCCTACCACAGATCCTCTGTGGCTTTGGTCCTCCCTGACCAATCACTATGGCTTGGATTGTCCTCCCCTCTCATCTGGACCTATCCACAGCCTACATGTCTCAAGCCCTACCTCCTCCACGAAGCCACTTCCAACCTCTCCAGCCACAGCACACTCTCCGTCCGCCGATAATCTGCTATGTATTTTTACGCTTTATCATCTACCACTTTACGGCGTCAGTTGTCAGTTTCGTCTCCGGCTATTAGCTCTGCCCCGGACTCCAAATCAATAATGACAGCTACCTGCTGGAAATCTTCAGCACGATGACTCTCTGGTGCCTCCACTCAACATGTCCAAAGCAACTCATCATCTTCAGTGAGATCTCCCCGTCACTAGACTATAAACATGAGGACAAAACTCATGTCTTAGGTTTCTCTGCCTCACCAGTGCCGGGACAGAGCCTGATATCCCAGTCATGGCAAAGAAACCTTCGCCGGCTGGCTGGGTGCATGACTCCACATGCCCTTAAGGAGCTCACCCTCAAGCTGGACCCCTAGACTTGGAATTATCTTCACCTCCTCCCTTCTGCTCATCACAAATCATCAGCAAATTTTCCTGATTGTTTTTTAACAGTATCTACTGCATCCGCCCACTTTTTCCGCTCCACTATCACAAAAGCAGCCCGCACGGCTCTCTGGATTGCCAAGATCTCAGCAAGAGTCTCTACTGGCTTCCCCACATCCTCGTTGGTTACCCCTACCACTTCTCTGCCATCCAGCCCCCACTTGACCACTAGAAACAGCTTTCGAAACCACATACTGTCCCCTACTATCCCCTGCTTTGTGTTGACACCCTTCTTCATATAGCTCCAGCCGAAGCCCCACTCCTCTTTACGTGCCTTACCCTCAACCCAAATCACCCTACCACCCACTCCACATCTTCCTACCTCCATGCTTTAACTTACTAATGCCCTCTAACCTTCTACCTGTCAGAAGCGTCTTTTCATCCTTCAAGGCTCGATTCAAGTGCTCCCCCCTCCCGCCGAGGTTATTGTTCATAGAATCTTTTTTTTTTTTTTTTGCCTGCACCAATAGCATCTTGTCTAGACTTAGAGCTTTGTCTGCGTTACTTATCCTGTGCTACCCTGTTACAGTTGTCTATGTACACACCTATCTTGACCACTAGACTGTAAGGTCATTAGAGGCAGGGTCCCCGAGGACAGACTATTATAGCCCCACCACCACTACTACCAAGTATCTAACTGATGCTCAGTGAACAAGCTGAACAGAATATAATGACCTGCCCCACGGTATCCATTCATTTTACAGATACTTAGAGAGCCTAAACAAAACAGAACATCTCTGCCCTCATGGTGCTTACATTCTCATGGGAATATACAGATGGTTAGTGAAGTAAATAAGCACATGTACACTATGTTAGGTGGAGAGAAATGGTTAACAAAAAATAGAGTAGGGAAGGGGGAGAGGGGCAATGGGGATAGGGTTCAATTTTCTTGGGTGACCAGGGAAGGCCCTACTGCAAAGCGGACAAGTAAGCAGAGACCTGAAGGAGGTGAGGGAACCAGGCATGTTAAACATGTCCCTGGTATACATCCAGGGAGCGTCTTAGGCAGAGGATCAGTAAGTGAGGTAGGTGCCCATTTGGCACAGGAAACCGGGAGCCAGTGTGGCTGAAGTGGAATGAGTGAGGGGGAGAAAGGTCAGAGAGGAGGTCAGAGGGGCAACAGGAAGCTGAATCCTGGAGGACCTTGTAGGCTAGTGAGATGACCTTGGCTTTTACTCTTTTTGAGATGGGGAGCCATTACCCAAGTTCCATTTTGAAAGAATCACTCTGGCTGCTGAGTTTAAATTCGGTTTAATTTAAGTAGCAGGCTTCCTGGCCCCAGCTGTCCAGACCTATCCTTGATGGCTGGGTAAGACGCTTCAAAGGGTTACCTAGGTGCTCAAATCAGAGCCAGAGATTGCCACGTGAGTCCTTAACTGAGCTCCAAACCAAAGAGAGTATAGAAGAAACCCTAAGGGAAGGGTCCAAAGCCCAGAACAAACAGCCCAGGGCAGTCCACAATGCAGCAGCCAGACTGTGCTACAAGGCATCTCAGCGAGGGACATGATGATGAAGGCATGCTGTCTGTCCACTTCCGGTGTCCTCTCGACAATGCTTGGACAATGCCTTGGGGAATCCCCAGGCAAGGCGGCAAGACCTGTGGCTTTCAATCTGGGGGATGAAGACACTGAATCAACGAACAAAGCTAGAGTGAATCTGGAAAGGTAGAGACCGTAACAACCAGACCAAAGCAACTGAAAGATGTAGCGAGGGGTAAAAATCAGCTGTGAGAATCATCAAAACCAAGGAAATTCCAAGAAGGCCTGTGAAAATATTTCAGGGATCAACAGAAACATCTCAATTCCCAGTAATAAAGAAAAAGCTAAGGGGTACCTGGTTGGCTCTGTCGGTAGAGCATGCAAGTCTTGACCTTGGGGTTGTAAGTTCATGCCCAATGTTGGGTGTAGACATTACTCAAAAATAAAATCTTCTAAAAAATGCTAAGAAATCTACACATACGTATATAACTATAAATCTTTTAGTAAACATTTATTCCATTAAGGGAGGTGCCCCCTGCCTTAAACCAACACACGACACAGAAAAGCGTGCAAGCCAAACTTTCTCTTAAATGCGCTCGGGAAAAGCTCCTAAGAGGGGTTATCTGGGGGAGGATGCAAAGGAGAGAGGAATTTGTATCGCCTATATTATACATCTTTGTAATTTTTTAATTTATTTACAATGAGCCTATGATTATATTAGCCGATAGTATTACTTTTGAGTCATTAAAAAAGCAACGAAGACGTCTACAAAAGAAAAAGCGCACTGAGCAGCTAACCACTCAAAGGAGCCCTTGGGTAAATATTTTGGGGAAGTGAAGAGATATAACAATGTGAATAACCGAACACTACTTTATCTGTATTGTGACATATTTTTATATATCAGGGTTTTTTTGGTGATATAGGCAGGGCCTCCTTGCTTAAATAACAAAAGGCAAGGAAGTGACCTAAGAAAGTTCTAGAAAGACTACTGAAGAATTCTTAGATTTCATTCTCCCGATATTATTACAAAAGAGGATAAGCAGTTAGCAGTACGTAAGAGTTAAGGGCAATTTTATTCAGACTCAAAGCAGCCAGACGGCTTCCTGCAGCCCTATGATTGTTATTTCTCGAACACATGTCTGAGGCATTTAGACTTAGGTCTGCTTAAAGAGCTTAGGGCTAAAAAAAGGAAGTTAGCACATGGCCTCTCTTATTATTCTTTTCTACCATGGTGATTCTTAGAGTGGCAGGAAGGGGACATAGTTAAGGTGGAACAGTTGTCTGAGCTTTGAATTCTTTAGCTTTTTTAGGTTTTTGCTGTCTTGATGTAATCGAAATGCAACTTCGTTTCAAAATATCGAATCACTGATTTTTCCTAGTTCCCTCCTACCCCAATTGTCGGCTTATAAATGCAAATACAAACAGTTTCTGTTGACCAATTAAAACTACAAGATTGTCAGTAGGGGGGCGCCTGGATGGCTCAGTCGGTTAAGCGTCCTACTTCGGCTCCGGTCATGATCTCATGGTTTGTGAGTTCGAGCCCCGCATCAGGCTCTGTGCTGACAGCTCCGAGCCTGGAGCCTGCTTCGGATTCTGTGTCTCCCTCTCTCTCTGCCCCTACCCCACTCACACTCTGTCTCTCTCTCTCTCTCTCTCAAAACTGAATAAACGGTAAAAAAAATAAATAAATTAAAAAAAAAAAAGATTGTCAGTAGGAATACAAGAGAGTACATGAGTCACGTTCCAAAAGGCTTTTGAAAGATCCACTTACCACTGGACTTAATTTCTCGGACATAATTACTAGGGAACCAGCCTGTTCTGCCATTTAATGTGCCTTCCCACCAGCCTCCTTCTTCAACTCTGGTGACATAAATGATGTCCCCTTTACAAACTGACAGTTCATCTTCATTAGTCTGCTTAAAGTTGAATCTTGCCTTTACTATCAACTGGTGGCCTCCATTTTCCATCATCTCCTAGGGAAATAAAAGCCACACCAGATTAAGCACCCATCTACATGGGGCAGGGGCACAAATGACATGAATTGAGGCAGATAACGTGGGATGCGCAAGGACGGAACCCCAGGTCCACAGCCGTCTTGAGTCTTTAACTTAGGAGTGGGGCTGGGGTGGGGGAGGGTAATAAACGGCGCAGAAGTGCATGCAACCTTTTGTGTTTACGAGAATGTGTATTTTGAAGGGGGCCATAGCTTTCATTCCCCTCTCCCCTCGCCAGTTGCCTAAAGATACTTGCTAAATGCGCCAGGAAACAAAGTAGAGTGATAAACTATTCCACCCTGCCTCTCCCCAACACCCAGACACGGTCTTACATAATTATAGGGCCAAGATTAAGTACTAATCTACACATAAAATCTGCCTCCCACCTCTCAATGGCTAAGAATATCTTAAATTGGCTGATTTAGTCATATGCAAACATCAAATATCCCGTAGATACCTAAGGCGGAGTTGTTAACCTGTCACGGGCTCCTTTGAGAAGCTGATGCGCACAGGGATCTTTACCTAAACCACCCGTAAGTTCCCGCACAGGAGGTCTGCACACAATTTGAGAGGGTCCAAGGGGGCGCGGAGGAACCGTAGTGTTCATCAGCTCCCCAACGGGAGCCGGGAGCCGTGATCTCAAAAGGTAAAGCGTAGTGTTCATCAGCTCCCCAAAGGGAGCCGTGATCTCAAAAGGTTAAGCGCTTTGGAAGTAATTAAAGTGCTTTGGAAGTAATAGCTCCTGATGGCTTAAAGCAAGTGGGTGGCTTTTGACAAGGAATAAAGGTCTCCAAAGAGCCAGCCGAGGATGAGGCG
This sequence comes from Panthera pardus, assembly GCF_024362965.1. Lineage (NCBI taxonomy): Eukaryota > Metazoa > Chordata > Mammalia > Carnivora > Felidae > Panthera > Panthera pardus. The sequence goes on from NW_026526843.1 coordinate 8,005,832, forward strand.
GTTCCTCCCAAATAAAAGCTCCTATTAAGACCAAATGCAGAGCTAACTGGGCTACCCCACGAGGGGAGTTCATCGTCACAGGCTCAATAGGAAGGCACAGAGAAAAAGCAAATGACAGTAACGATGATGATGGCAAGTAATGCATATTGATTGTCGGTTATGTGCCAGGCACTATCTAGTTCTCCTAATAAGCCAGAGGTAGAGGAAATGCCAGCAAGCTGCCATCAGGAAGCCGTTCTAACGACTTCCATTTGCACGGCATTCTCCGCTAAACGAGTCACTCGGTCCCAGGAAGGGAAAGAACTCTGGGACTTCGGCCCCGATTTTCTGACCCTCTGCCCCACATGCCTTTGATGCGCGCCAGCGGGCCAGCCCGAACTGGCGCCGGGTTTAAAGTAGTTTCACCGGCGACGCCCCAAACGCACAGGACGGCTATCTCGCCACACGGGGAGATGAAACCAGGATATCGATTTCATCTGACAGACTGTGAAACAGGCAAGGGGAATTGGCTTCTATACTTACCACTGCCTTTGACTGCCTCTGCAGCCCTGGAGCTGTGCTAACAACTGCTCCCTGTGGGCTTGTCTGAGAACTATTAGCACTAAGAGAAGAGGAACGTCCACATGGTCTTTCTGATAGCTGATCTGTGAAAAGAGGAAAAGGCAAGATAAAGGGAGCCACTCATGTCAGAAGCACGTCTAGAACATAACACAATCTTTCACGGGACATTAGCACGGGCGCCCTGGCCGTAATCCTCACGGTTACCATTCGGAACGTGCCAAGTGAATTTCCTCCCCCCGCCTCCCATTTTGGTGGCCAACTTCTTCATAGCCTTACTGGCCATCGCTGTCCAGTAGAATGAAAAACAGCGACAGAGCCACATTTTCTCTTAACCCATTTCCCTACGACTCTCCCCTCTTGAACCGGTTGAGACAGTACGCCCTGTTATCCAAGGCAGAACTATATTGGGTACCAAACAGCTGTTTGTGGCTCTTATTACTTTGAAATATTTCAAACTTCTCTCTTTGTGTTTTGGCCCTTAACTGGGTGGTTCTTGTCTTCCTCATATGCGGTAACATGTGTAGCGTATGTAATGTAAATTCTCACAGAAACTGGAGGTGCGGCGGTGGCGGGGGGCGGTGGGCGAGGCGAAGGAGAATCGGAGACAGAGTGTGTCTGGGAAAGATGCGATCTTCAAAAATTACACTCGAGAATCTTCTCTTCCTTGAAACCTTGTGAAATTCGATCAGACCAGCGCTGAGCTGGGTGTTTTCCGTATGCTGGCTTCTCGACAAATTCAAATGAGGGCTTTTTTCCTCTCCGTTTATTTTTAAAAGACATAAACTGCAAAAGTCTAAAGCCCAAACATTCCCTAGGCGACAAGCTCAGTATCCAAGTAATTTCCTTGATGCTGTGGGTTTTAACTTTCACCTCCTTGTATTTTATAAATATCCGCGGCAAGGGAAGAGACTATAAAACTTGCTAGCAGAGTTTGGCAAAGGAACGTATAATTTGGATGGCATAATGCTAGAATGATACGATCCTCCCTGCCTAGCACTGGCTAGTTGTCATATGTCTTAAATATAGTTACTCGAATTAGCTGTACTTCTGCTATACGCCTTTGCAATAGCTCAAAAGCCTCCTTTTTTTTTCCCAAATAGCAAAAGAACAACTCTAGAGAAGTATTTTTACATTTATTGCTATTATGTACAGCTCTTTTGACTAAAACTATAATTACTTGATAGCTTCCTAGATGCTCCATTCTATTTGGCACTCGACTATATTGTCTGCTCTCGTGCGCTAATTGTTTCACGTGGGTAAGTTGAGTCTCCCTAAATAGATGGTAATTTTCTCAGGGGCGGGGACCGTATCTTACACTTCCTTTGTAGCACCTGGCGGTGCTGGGCACACAGCCTGTGGACTCTCCAACAGTCTGAGCACCAAGACCTATGTTTGGGGGGCGGTCAGTCCGATGTGGGTTTGAACCCCAGCTCTGCCACTTACTTCCCGGTTGGGCAACTGTGGGCCAGACTTCCCTTATCTGTAATACGGACCTAATAATAATACCTACCCCCAGGGTCATTTCAAAGAGGAGACCACCGATGATTCTTAGAATTGCTTAGACCCATGGTGAGGGCTCAGTGCATCTCAACTATGCTTATTCCCACCCAGCTGTACGAAAGATGCTGTCTCACAGGAGTAAGGTTATACGCCAAGGCTATGGGGCGTTTTCTTCACATTTGCTAGGATTTATAGTTAATGCCTCCAATGTGGTGGGTATTAAACATTTAAATAAAAAATATTCTTTTCACTCACTACGACCCTGAGGTTTCGTTTCCAGTGCAAGGTCACTGACAACTTCTTTTTTCTTTTTAAAGTATGTGGATTTCTTTTTTTTTTTTAATGTTTATTTGATTTATTTTTTGAGAGAGAGATTGACAGAGTGTGAGCAGGGGAGAGGCAGAGAGACAGAGGAAGACACAGAATCCGAAGCAGGCTCCAGGCTCTGAGCTGTCAGCACAGAGCCTGACACGGGGCTCGAGCCCACGAACGGTGAGATCATGACCTGAGCTGAAGTCGGGCGCTCTACTGACTGAGCCACCCAGGCGCCCCACTGACAACTTCTTTTACGTGGACAGACACATACAAAAATCTATGAGAAAAACATGGCTCTAATGGGGAAGTAACTGCTATCTTCTGTAAACTTTATGAAAAGGGGAACTCATCTTTTCCTTTTCATTTTCTGTCTTGTTGTTCTCAGTTGTGTATTCTGTAGCTTTGGACGAAATAGTTCCTTGGTTCTTATCATTATATGAAGGCCATTACAATAACATCTGTGATAGATGTGTTTAAATCCTAAACTCTGAACAATTAAAAGGGGCGCCTGGGCGGTGCAGTCGGTTAAGCGTCAGACTCTTGGTTTCAGCTCAGGTCATGATCTCACGGTTCATGGGTTCGAGCCCTGCATGGGGCTCAGTGCTGGCAGTGCAGAGCCTGCTTGGGATTCTCTCTCTCTCCCCCTCTCTCTCTGCCCCTACCCTGCTCACTATCTATCCACCCCACCTCAAAATAAATAAGTAAACATTTAAAAAAAAAAAAAAGCATTTGACACCCACTGGGGTTGACTTGCAGGGAGGGGAGAGATGTGCACCGATCGAACAATCGTGGCCAAAGTTGGCTCCTCGGGGAATGAGACGCCCGTGGATCCAAATGTGTCACGCACGACTCACAAATGGCAAACCCAGCTCACCTTCTGTTGCTTTGTTGACAGCTAAAAGCGTGCTCAGAACCTTGGAGAAATTGACCCCTGCATAAAGGTCATCAGGATCAAACACCTATGAGAAAGGAAATTGAAACTGTCAGATGCCGTTAAGTGTTCAACTCAGCAAACCAACCTATCGAAAAGGCCACTCCCTCCAGCTCTCAGGAGAAAACGATGTAAAAGCCAAGAGCCAAACCTCCGTAGAGCCTTGCGAGAAGTGAAAGCGGCAGCTGAGCCGCCTAATGACATGTGGCAGGGCCCTCGGTGAGTCAGAGCGAAGCAGTGCTGGGAAATGAGAGCCGAGCCAAGAAGCTGAGCCCATCAGCAGACGCGCGCTCCGGCCCTGAGCGTGTCAATGCTCGGCCCCGTTACCGGAGCCCCGTAGGCACCTGTTACAGTTCGTGCCCGCCACCTACACAATGCCCTTCCAGCCCACGAAGAAGTTGCTGGAGCCCTTCTGACACGTTGCCACCTGCACAGTTCAATCGCTGGACTCAGGAGGGCCACTGGGGCATGCTGTCTCTTCCTCTGCTGTCCTCCCTGCTGCCACCCACCGGGTCCCAACGGCCTGGGATCCCAACTCCGTGGTCACTCAAACTTTTCCAGGTGGGTCTTTTGCTCCCAGCCTTGGTTCCTGGTTTCTGCCGTTTGACCTCGCCCCTCTCAGCTCATCGTCGTGGATTTGAACCTGTGCCGGCTCTTCCTGGCCTCAGGTGACTTTTCCAGACGTGACCTCTGGCCTTCCTAGTACTCCGCAAGTGTCAGCAACAAAACATGAAATAAATACGATATTTCACTTCGCCTTCGTTCCGGTATGCCACCGTCCCTGGTGAAGACTCCTATCGGTTGTTGTCTTAAATACAAATTAATTGTTGATTTGTAAATGTCTTCAATGTATTAAAATGCACATAGAATTCTTCTAGTCTCATATATGAATATTTGAAGCTAGCAATATTCTCAAACACAGGCACAATCTATTCATCTGCCAGCCAGCCCACAATGTAGATATACATATCTATAGGTAACCAGATGCCCAGGTTCTGGATGCAAGTTCACCTTCTAAAAGCATTTCATTCTTTGGGGCGCCCGGGTGACTCAGTCGGTTAAGCCTCCGACTTCGGCTCAGGTCACGATCTCACAGCTCATGAGTTCGAGCCCTGCATCCGGCTCTGTGCTGACAGCTCAGAGCCTGGAGCCCGCTTCAGGTTCTGTGTCTCCCCCTCTCTCTGCCCCTCCCCTGCTCATGCTCTCTCTCTAAAAAAAAAAAAAAAAAAATGACACACTCATTCTACTTTTAGTAAAGGGGTAATCCCAATATTACTAAAGAGTCAAATGACAGTACAATCCAAATATGTCTCTGAATCCCACAATATGAAATTCAAAATTGTCCAGGAATAAAGGGGTAGGCACTCTGTTTTAGTCTGCCAAAGCCTGGGTGAACAAGATACAACAGACCCTGGAGAGCGTATCTAGTATCCCAGAGGATTCCAGATTCACTGAATCTCCCTTAGAGCACATCGGTGGGGAAGTCTTAAGGGCACGGGTGCCACGATGGTAACCAAGCCAAAAGGTCATTTGTTTTTAGCCTCTGATTCCTAACGGGAGCGTGAATACGTGTGCGCGTGTGGATGCGGGTGCTGGGGAGGTGTGGTGGGGATGAGCAGCCTAAAATAAAAACCACGAGTAAATATTAGTAGGAAGAGACATGAGAGCAACAGCTGTGAGAAAAACGTCCCCCCTTTCCTTTTCTGTTGCTCCCTGATCCAGGTGAATTGACTGCCTACGTGCGGCAGATGCTGGCCCACATCAGGGGCCCGTACCCGTACAAGGGCACTTGACTGAGATTAAGACAAATAACCCGATCAGAAAATGAAACACGCATCCACAAGAGTCACCGCCTGTGCTTGTGGGAAGCTGCCGGGACTATACAGGGTTTCCTTTTTAGAAAACCCCCATATGCTAGAGTTTACCCACGGACACTGTTTTTCTCCCTGCAAGCCTATTCTGTAGCAGCAGCAACTACACAGGAAGGAGCTGGAAGAGGCCTCTAGGGAGTAGCAGAGACAGCAGAGCCTAAGAGTTATGATTTCAGAGCAGTTGGAAGATTAAATATAGCCAGGAACACCCTCCACCGCACCACACCCTTCCAAACCTCAAACTGCATGCTGTTAAAAATTCCGCCCCAGACTTTTCTTCCGCGCACCGAGATGGGTCCCTTACTAAAATGGAAACACTGGGAGGGAGCCTAACGCTTTCAGCTGTTAGCAGTCTTGTAGACCTTAATGGAAATGACAGGCATGAGACCAAGTTTAGAGCTGATGGTGTGGAAAACGTAAAGGCATTAGCGCCCAACTTGGGAAAAAGCGAGGGAGAACGGCCGGACGACGTGGAGAGGGTAGGGGAGCGCGAGGAGAACTGGACTGCAGTACGGGGCCGTTTGCCTGGGAGCGATCCCAACCATTTACACACACAAAATGGAGAGCCAATTCCCCTTTTCTGTCCGCAGAGCCCCGGGGCTTGTTAAAGGAAACGCACATTTGCACATTTGCGGCGTTGGTGCTTTTCCGACGGGAAGCCGTGATGTTACTACTCCCCGTCTGCTACTCCGCGTGTGCCCGAGTCCCGGATTAACTGAACTTGCTCTATACCATTTGGGTCCAGAAATTAGCTGGTTAGTCGCAGTGGGGTCTGTGAAGGTCGGATGAACGGCAGGATTCCTTCCCTCCATCTACCACGACTGTGATGCAGACAAGAAAGGGCGGCTTCTGGAACTACTACGAGATGCTTTCAAGGTCCCGCCTCCTGCAACGGGGAGGGGTGGGGGGGCGAGGTTCAAGGACAACAACGACGGACGTTTACTCTACTCTGGGTAAGCAACAGGGGAGACCGAGATTAAACCTCATGAAAGATGTTTTTTTAAGTGCCGTTGACCCTTGAACAACACAGGTTTGAAATGTGCGGGTCCACTTACACATGGGCTTTTTTCGATAAATACAGTACAGTACTGTAAAAGTACCTGCTCTTCCTTATGAGTTCTTTTTTTTTTTTTAATGTTTATTTATTTTTGAAAGAGACCAAGAGAGAGCAGGCGGGGGAGGGGCAGAGAGGGAAGGAGACCGAGGATCCAAAGCGGGCTCTGCGCAGCAAGCACCGAGCCAGATGCGGGGCTTGAACTCATGAACCGTGAGATCATGACCTGAGGCGAAGTCGGAGGCTCCACCGCTGAGCCACCCACGCGCCCCTCTTCCTTATGACTTGGTAACAACATTCTCTAGCTTACTTCATTGTAAGAATGCAGTATATAATACATCTAACATGCAAACTGTGTGTTAATGGGCTGTTGATGTTATCAGTAAGGCTTCGGGTCAATGTACATAAGGTCAATTTACATAAGGCCCAATACTACATCAGTGGCGGAAATCAGACAAGGCATTTAATTTTTACTTTTTTATTTTTTTTTAAATTTTTTTTAAACGTTTATTTATTTTTGAGACAGAGAGAGACAGAGCATGAACGGGGGAGGGGCAGAGAGAGGGAGACACAGAATCGGAAATAGGCTCTAGGCTCTGAGCCATCAGCCCAGAGCCCGACGCGGGGCTCAAACTCACGGACCGCGAGATCGTGACCTGAGCTGAAGTCGGACGCTTAACTGACTGAGCCACCCAGGCGCCCCAAGGCATTTAATTTTTAAATGTTTCCTCGCATTTTTCCATTTCGGATATCCACAATGACCGCACAATTTCTTTTCTGTCCACTAAACACCAGGTGTTAATTCTGGACTGTTGGGCATCTGGCAGTATAAACCACGCAGACATGTAATATTTTCATGGTTTTACAAGTAGACCCTTTGGGGACAGTTTTCACTTTCAATCTGCACGCCGTTCGATGATGTTTTCCCTAAATCGACCAGCGCAAGGAAGCACATGAGAAGAAAATCTCCAAACCCCCCTCCCCCCTCCCCGCCGCTCTATTCCCTCACTAATCTTACAGGTACACTGTACTGATTTACTGAGCCCTTGCGACACGCCGACACCGTGCCTGGAGATATTTATATGTCTCCATTCACTGCACACGATTCTCCCAGCAAGCCCGAAACGTGGGCACGTTTATTTCCCCCATTTTACAGATGAGCAGACTGAGACTCAGAGCGGTTGCGTCACCGAGCAAGAGAGTGATGGAACCAATGCAGATACACGAGAGAGAGCTCTGGGGGACATCTGAGCCCTGTCTGCATACTTCCCACTGTCACGAGGCACTAGAAAGAAGAGGAAGAAATCCGTGGGTTTGTACCCAAAAAGAAATCCCTGCCTGCTGTCAACACAAGTTCGTTACAACCGCTACGATGACTAATTCAACTAATCGTGGCAAGGAGAAAATGTCCCACAGGACCAGACTGTCTCCGCAGGGGCTGTGCCACATTCCCGTGCTGGCCTTCTCCTTTCAAGCCCCGACCCGGGAGGCACCGGCTCAGGTTTGCCGGAAGCAGGGAAGGGCTGCACTGAGCCACTCGCTATGTGTTCATCTGGTTCCACCTTGTGAGCCGCTGTCCATATTTGTGAGGTGTTGCTTGGGCGGGGGTTCAGCCCGGGGTTACAGGGCAAACCTAAACTACTCCTTGGCACCTCGCTCTGACCACCTGACATAACCAGTGACAGCTCCGGCCACGTCCTCGTTAAGAGAAGAAGCCACACCATAGAACAGGGTGTCGGAACAGGGTAACGTCTCCAATGTCATGAGGCTTCAGTACCCCTCAATTGACTTCCATTTAAAGTTAATTTAGGGGGCGCCTGGGCGGCTCAGTCGGTGGAGCGTCTGACTCAAATCTCACGGTTTGGGGGTTCGAGCCCCACATCCGTCAGTGCAGAACCTGCTTGGGATTCTCTCTCTCTCCCTCTCTGCCCCTCCCCTGCTCATGCTCGCGTGCTCTCTCTCAAAATAAAGAAAGAAACTTTAAAAAAAAAATGAAGTTCATTTAGGGTCTGGAGTGATCCCAATAGGCTCCGTCACTCAACTGTTAAAACCTAATCAATTAAAAAGCAAGTGATTCAGTGGAGCCACATGGACACAGCTTCTGTTTCGGGCCCGTTAAAAAAAAAAAAAAACAAAAACAGACTCCAAATGTTTTAAGAACATTCCATCTCTCCCTTGTTCCTACTGGGTAAAATCTGAAATGCACTTAGCCCATCTTGAATCACAGCCTCCAGTTCTCACAGCTGAGCGTGCTGCCTCTGTTGACCCCTGAACTTTGGAGGAAATGTCATTACGTGGTGCAGCAGAGCAAAGCAAATCCGAGCTGCTTAGTCATATCTCACGGGGTGGCACTGCTCCTGGCTCTGTGAACCCGGGATGCTTCCGCGCGGCTCCTCCTGAAAGCACTCACAAAGTCAGCAACCATGCCACTTTTCTGCGGCTCTGTTTCCCACGAGGGATGTGAGTGACGTCTTTCACCAAACCAGCACAGCGAAAGGCTCGCCGGCCCATGATCTGAATAGGGGACTCTCAGAGGCAGCACCTCGGCCGTGTCCCCAAGGTCCAGAATCTGCTCTTCAATTCTCATGGCTCTGGAGAATGGACTCGTGCGAACCAAGTTCGCCCAAGGCCAATGCATAACCCCAAAAGGCCAACTTGCGTAGTCCTGCTAAAAGAAATAAACCATTAAGCAGATTGGATACTGCCACTTTATGGCCAGCGTATCACTCTCTCCCGAGACAGAAATCCGCATGATAAGCCAAATCAGAAATAGAAATTTGTTGGGTAGTACAGCATCTAAGCAGAGGGGTTCTGGGAGATCACAGGCTAATGTCACTACTACCTGTTTACAAGTGGACTTGTTCAAACTGTCATTAAAAAAAGAAATGACCGATTTGGGGCACCTGGGTGGCTCAGTCGGTTCAGCGTCCAACTCTTGATTTGGGCTTGGGTCATGATCTCACGGCGAATAGGCTCGAATCCCGTATCAGCCTCTGTGCTGCCTGCTTCGGATTCTGTGTCTCCCTCTCTCTCTGCCCCTCCCCGGCTCACTCTCTGTCTCTCTCTCAAAATAAATAAAACTAAAACTGTTAAAAAATAAAAAATAAAAGACGCCCTACTTATAAATTCTGGCTCTAGCTTTGACCATCTACGTCCTTGCGTCTCTGTGGATTTGTATGGCGTCGTTCTCCAGAACTAATACGGGCTTCTCGATTGCCTGGACCTTAGAGAGTTCAGAGCCAGGAAGTTCCGCTGCATAGAGCTCCCGTGACAGGAGCGAAGACCGGAGTGCGACCCCCTCGTTGCTCACGTCTCGTCACAACATCACCAAATCCTGATGGCCGCTTCAGAATCGCCAACACCTCATGGCCTCCAATCTTCCTTGTTAGCACTCCTCCAGGGGAAAAGACCCTTTTGCTCCCCAACAGGGAGTTATCATCAATCGACGACTAAGTGTTCGGGAAGGAGGGGGATGACTGAGGAATGATCTAGGCATCTTGGCCGGGATGGTCACAGGATTAAGAAGAGAAAGAGACAATAGAGGGCTTTGGATAATTGCCCCAAGAAGAGAGTAGGCATCAGCGGAAGGGAAAGATGAAATCTCTCTTGTTAACAGGGCTTGCCAAGCCGAGGACAGGAAGCAGGGCGCCCAGAACCAGCTGCTGTTCAGCCAGACGCCATCGCGGCCCGCCCCGCCACCCCTCCCGCACTCCCGTCACCAGAGCCTTTGCAGGAGCCGCACTGGCTGCCGCTTCTGAGGGGCGGGGCGGACGGGTGATTCCTCAGCTGCTAGAAACATCTGGGTGCCAGACCTGGGGGTGTCCTCCCCAAGCTCCTCACCCCCACCCCTCCGGAGAAGGGGACTTATTTCCTAGCGTTCCAAATTGGAATGCGGAACACATTTTCCCAGAGACATAGGGTGAATTCTATAGTTCGGCCGCATTTATTAAACAGGCTGTTGTGGGCCAGCCAGAAAACATAATCCCTGCGTAGAACCTGGTTTCTAGGGGGAAAAAAAAATGTCTTCCGGGTTCCTAACAATAACTTGCAAATCAACCTTCGGAAAAGAGCCCGCTTTACGGTGAAGAATGCCTGGACGTGTGGTCCCAGACGAGCGTCCACATCCTTCATACTTTCTCCCTGTCCTCGCACGTCAAGGATGAACGATGACTCTAGACACCCCGAGCACTATCCCTGTCTCCGCGCTGCCCATAACGAGAGAATCGAGGGATACAACAGGAAGGTGAGAATAGCCTCCGAAAGTCTAACGGTCGACCAGTCCTGGCTGTTAGGCGGGCCAGGCAGTTGAGGAGGAGACGCACATGTGAAGACAGGGCTTCCGCAGCCCCAGCTGGCCTAGGAGTCCGCTCGGGTTCAGGGTGGGAGCCCTGCAGCCCAGCAGAATCAACGGCTTCACCACGAGTCCCAGGCACCGGAGACACCGGCGTCAAATGAACCCCACACGGAGATTAGGCAGGGAGGAGCACCGCGGAGAAAGGAACCGCGGTGCGGTGGCTTTACACGCCCTGGCCTGCTCATCCGCTGCCTTCCCCCAAAGTCCCACATCCACTTACCCTCGGGCTTCCGTCTTCTGAACTGCCACAGCCTTCCGGTCCGTACGGACGCTGTACAGTTCAGCCCTCAACCATCTACCGCTGTAACATTCTCTGTTTATTCGGTGGGCGTTAAGATCAGGTCTGCGTTTCCAACTAGAAGGCGGGCTCTTGGGAGTCCAAACTGCCCCACAGACGCGGCCCGGTATCCAACGCATGTGAGACGCTCGATAAGGGATCATGCATCGGCCGATCGACGGGGAGTGCCGGCAGAGAAACTTAAACACAAACGATGCCTCGAATGTGAGCCCCATGAAGCCAGGGCTTAAAAAAACGTTTTCACTTCCGTATCCTCGGGGTCTAGAAGGGTGCCTGTCACGCAGCAGGCGCTTAATACGTATTTGATGAATTCACAAGGGTTGAGAAGCTCTTGCCAATCGATGATTAGTCCTAACTGAAGAAACAGCATTGCCGAAATTACGGTAAAGTTAAAAAAAAAAAAAAAAGCATACGATTAAATATAAAAAGTCAGGGGGCACCGAGGGGGACTCAGTCGGTTAAGCGTCCGACTTCGGCTCAGGTCACGATCTCACGGTTCGTGGGTTCAAGCCCCGTGTTGGGCTCTGTGCTGACAGCTCGGAGCCGGGAGCCTGCTTCGGATTCTGTGTCTCCCTCTCTCTCTGCACCACCCTTGCTTGCACACTGTCTCTCTCTGCGGCTCAAAAATGCATAAACGTTTACAAAAAAAATTTTTTTTTTAATTTTTTTTTTTTCAACATTTTTTATTTATTTTTGGGACAGAGAGAGACAGAGCATGAACGGGGGAGGGGCAGAGAGAGAGGGAGACACAGAATCGGAAACAGGCTCCAGGCTCCGAGCCATCAGCCCAGAGCCTGACGCGGGGCTCGAACTCACGGACCGCGAGATCGTGACCTGGCTGAAGTCGGACGCTTAACCGACTGCGCCACCCAGGCGCCCCAAAAAAATTTTTTTTTAAAAAAGACAGATGATTGTATTGAGGAGGGCACCTTTTGGGATGAGCACTGGGTGTTGTATGGAAACCAATTTGACAATAAATTTCATATATTGAAAAAAAATAAAAAATAAAAAAAAATAAAAAGACAGATGATTAAGGAAGAAAATCTCAACTCCCACGTGACTTGCCAGGAAACACCTATCGGCTAAAATAACATACACCCGTATCTGTCTGCAAAATTAAGCCCTGCGACTGTGAGGTGACCTGCGTACTTCAAATTCCACGTTTGTGGATTTCACTGAGTTTCTGTGCCCAGTCTGGGCAAAGTCTGCAACGGCTGGCCTGTCCCAGTACCGGTGCCTTTTGGTCTCCCCACAAAGCACCAGGACCTACGAATCAGACAGCAAGGAAGCACCAAAGAGCTGAGGGGTTTCACCGCTTTGCTGGCCGTTGGCTCTATCGTTTGAACTGTTTCATTGTCAATGGCGTAAATGACAAACACCATAAGCCACACTCACCTGTTTCACACCTCGCTCTAAAACGGGCTCTGCCGAAGGAACTCAGGAGAAGCAAGAAGGGGTGACAGATTGAAAGCCTCCAAGCCACCTGCCCGAAGACCCCCTTCCACCAGCTCATCAGGGTAGGAAGGATGTTGTGCCAAAGTGATTACCGTCTTCTTCGTTGAGAGATCACCCCCCACAACATCCTTGGCAAAGACTTTTGGCACCACCCCCCCCCCCCCCCCCGCTCACGGCCACATGTGAGTCACATTTTCAAAAGTAGGTCCTTTCAGAGATGCCCCATCAATGCCCTAACAGACGTCAAGCAGTTAATTTTCCTCCACCCGATCCCAAGCAAGATGTCCACGTGGGATACAATCCACGCACGGCAAGGTGGGTGCTTGCGAGCTCTCATAGCAGACACATGATGGAATGGCGCTTTCCACGGACACCCAGGTCTCTCAGCCTGACGGAACCCCGCCTGCAAGTGCCATTTCATCTCAAGCCCGTCATTTCTCACCATGGTCTCCTCGTTTGCCCCAGAATTCTTCACGTTCTTCACCGTGCCTCTCTCTGACAGGTGCACGTCTCCTGATGGAAAACTTCCCTCACCCATTTGGTCTGGTTTGGTTTTCTTTTTAGTTTATTCATTTTGAGAGAGAGAGAGACAGACAGCAAGTGACCCGCTATTTCAAGACCTGAGTCAAAGTCGGACGCTGAACTGACTGAGCCACCCAGGCGCCCCTCCTCAACCATTTGAATCCCCCTTGTCCTTGGGGGCCCGAACAACATCACTCCCTTCCACAGGGTCTGCCCCAAACACGGCACCTCAGGCTACAATGGGCTTCTTCTTCTGAACTCTGTATTATGTTCTAGACCCTGGAATCACTAAGCCGGATACCTCGAGGTATCGCTGTTAAATGCGGCGAGTTCCCACAATGCCAGGCATAGCACCCACCCTAGAGACAGTGAACAAGTACTTGCTGATCATTAGTCTTTGCTTTTCCACCTAAAAGCTAAACAGGTATTTCTTCCACCAGAAACACCTGCCCTTTTGGTATGCCTTCCCCCGAAGGAAAGACAGAGAAAAGGTCTTTTTTTTTTTTTTTCTGGCAGAACTTGATAAATCGGGGCTTATTTATTTTCCATCGCTTGGCAAAACAGATTCTTCTCCTTGAAGACGGTGATTCAGAGAAGGGAAGAACGTTGAAGGAAGCGAAGGTACCGCCTGGGATCACATTCGAGAATCAAAGTTACCGAGTCCTAATGTGTGCAAACGTCACGTCTTGAAAACCCAATGAAATCAAAAGAGTTTGGGTAACGTAAGAAATAAGAGGTGAGTGGAGGACTGGAAAAGCAGAAAAGGTCTTCCCTTCGACATTATGGGACCTAACTCGCATACCATTAACTGTCTTTTCTTTTTTTCTTTTTAATTTTTGAAAACCACGAAACAGGTAGTCCAGCTTGGCAGAAAGAAGTTGAGTAGATACTGTATTAGAAGAGACTCAGCTTTCTCCTTACCCTTACTTACACTCACTAAAGAGTCATTTCTCCGAATAAAAGTCAGCTCCTGATATTTTACATACAGACTCTTAGATACACAAGCTATCTAAAATAAACTTTAAAAACACGCATCCGGTCATTCTCCATTGGACAAATACTTACTGAGCCCCTGGGAGACGCCAGGCACTAAGGGAGACATTCGTTGTAGGATGAAAACAAAAAGGATAGTATGTAAAATGAAGCAAATAAAGAAGCCACCCATGCATGGGCTCACCAAGCACGAAACCATGGTTTTCCATCCTGTTGTCTTTCCTGAAAAGTAATTTTTCGATCCCAAATCAAAATTTTCCCCAATCCATAACACATTCCCAAACACCAGCATGTCTTCAAGGAATGCTATCACAACACTTGTGCCCCCAAAGAAGTGGTTACATTTCTTTTGTTGGTAAAATACTGGCTGCCAGACGCTTCTCACAAATTATTGGGAAATATCCTGTTTGCTGGAGACCTAGCCATGAAGAATAGACGAAGGGGCACCTGTGTGGCTCAGTCAGTTAAACGTCCGCCTTGGGCTCAGGTCATGATCTCCTGGTGCATGAGTTCAAGCCCCACGTCGGGCTCTGTGCTGACAGCTTGGAGCCTGGAGCCTGCTTCGGATTCTGTGTCTCCCTCTCTCTCTGCCCCTTCCCCGCTCATGCTCTGTCTCTCTCTCTCTCTTTCTCAAAAATAAATAAACATTTTTTAAAAATAGACGAATTACAAGATGAAATGTTCAGGCCTGCTTCTCAGGCTGGGCTCTTCATAAAAGATGCTAAGAGCTTAACACCTTAAACATGCCTTGTAAAATGACGTCCGCACTTCCAAGGGTAGAGAAACGTGTCTGCTATTGTCCAGGGTGAGACAAGCCCTTAATAACCGTGTCACTCACTGCTTTGCAAAGTGCTGTTTCCACCTTTCCCTTAATTTAATCCTTCCTTTTCCCTGTTGCCCTTTTCAATCCCTCAACTGATACGGCTGATCTCTGTAATAATATTCAAGTTCCCAAGAAAGTATAAAGCTGGGATTTGACTCTATTTGTCTAAGCAGAACTTAATTAGGAAGGCAGATCTTCTGCCAGAAGGCAAATAGAAATGATGGGTGGCTCTATGTTCTCTCGGATGAGCCAGCTCTCTGAACCCACACACCCCTCTGTGTGATGGGGTCCAGTTCGCCGGGGTCTGCCTGAGCCCAGAGCTAAGCAGACAGATGTCTGGTGCCCTAAGTCTTTCTTCCAGATGAAATGCAGATATGGAGCAGCTTATGAACCGGGTGGACATCTATCCCCTCTAAAAAGCGGGTAAGCAGAGGCCCTGAAAAACTAGCAAGTGCCCTCACCCTTCTTCATTTGCAATTCAAAGGCCAGACCTTGGGCATCTTTTCCCTAGGAACTCCAAAGTCATCACCCCTCACACTGATCCCTGGGGGCTCCCGCTACGGGATAACATATGACCAGAGTAGGAGGGGGCTGGAGTAGGGGATAGCTGGCCTACATTGTGTGGTTTTAGTAAAGAGCTATATTGTGTTCTGTTGCCCCCCGAAACGGCCTGGATTACAATCAACGTTAAAACCAAATTAGAGGGGTGCCTGGGCGGCTCAGTCGGTTGAGTGTCCAACTCTTGATTTTGGTCAATTCATGATTCCAGGGTGTGGGATCAAGTCCTTCCCGTCCACAGGGTCTCAGCGTGAAGCCTGCTTGAGATTCTCTCTCTCTCTCTCTCTCTCTCTCTCTCTCTCTCTCTCTCTTTCTCGCTCTCTCCCTCTGCCCCTCCCCTACTTGTACTCTCTCTCTCTTTCTAAAATAAAAAAAAAATTTTTTTTGAGTGAGATTTAAAACAAGATAACTTGTATATCTCCCAGCAGAAAGATTCAATTGATCAAATTTTCTAACAAAACACATTCCCTTTGGTATTATCAATATATATTCAACCCAGGGGCGCCTGGGTGGCTCAGTCGGCTGAGCATCGGACCTCGGCTCAGGTCATGATCTCACAGCTGGAGTTCAAGCCCCGCAACGGGCTCTGTGCTGACAGCTCAGAGCCTGGAGCCTGCTTTGGATACTGTCTCCCTCTCTCTCTGCCCCTCTCCCACTCATGCCATGTCTCTCTCTGTCTCTCAAAAATAAACATTTTTAAAAAAATTTTTTTAAAATATATATATTCAACCCAATTCAGAAATGACATGCTTCCTTTTTAAGTACTGCCTACCGTGGTTTTTTGTATAGAGGCAATTGGTTTTGATTTCCCCCCTCAACTATGCCCAATTCATCAGTTTTATTACTTATTTCCCAGGGGCAAGGGAAAATGTTTTTTGTCAGTCATCACCAAACATAGAAAGCCATTTGTCGAATTGTTTAACTAAAACAACAAGCAAAAAAACAAAAACAAAACAAGCATCTTGCTCTGGAGTGTATTTTTATTTTTTTAAACCTTTTTTAAAAATTATTATATTTTATTTTATTTTTGAGACAGAGAGAGACAGAGCAGGAGCAGGGGAGGGGCAGAGAGAGAGAGGGAGACACGGAATCCGAAGCAGGCTCCAGGCTCCGAGCTGTCGGCACGGAGCCCGACGCGGGGCTCGAACTCACAGACTGTGAGATCAGGACCTGAGCTGAAGTCGGACGCTTAACCGACTGAGCTACCCCGGCGCCCCTGGAGTGTATTTTTAAGTTTCAAGCTACTGTAATTAAGAAATGAATATGTTGGTCTTAAAAGACACAAAAGTTAAACTATCTCCTCCAGGTAATCAATGTGAGAAACTGAAAATATTCCTTTTTCACGTTCTTCTAGCTCATGCCTAGACTAGAAAAGAGTGAAAAGCATTCCTGATTTTTTCGACTCCAAGAGGAATCCGTCCAAATGGTTTCTATTCCTCGCACACAAAATGGCGGCTGAGGAAGTTCCTGTGGTCCACAACTGAATAATTCGTAGTCTCCGAAGAATTCGGTGGTTTTGTCTTCTCCAGGTCCTCCTTGGAATGAGAGCCCCACACACATTTCTAGTCCTGAGTTCTTACAAAGGAAACCATATACGAATTGTCTTCAGCAGTTAAAACTTGGCCACGCTAAGCATCGAGAACAACAGTAAGACAACCAGCCAGAGACCTTAATGTGAACTTTCATAACCAGTTCATAAAACTCTTAAGATTGCACATAAATTGACAGAAATGACAGTTAACGTTTCCGACCTCTGCTCCGGGGATATCACTGAGCCACGATATCACGGAAATTTCAACCGTCTTCACGTAGCCTTCCGAATAAAATACGTAAACAAATTAAATAGGACATAGGAATAATTTTAAACACACTTCAACACACTCTCATCTAAATTCAAATTGTTTTCTGTGATGTGAGGCACAGAGAATTTCAAGTACAAGTGAAAAGAAGAAGCACTTCAATTAGTGAATGAACGATATTAATAACGGGCAAAGGACTGATGTCTGCTGGTAAAGACAAGGAGGGCTGCCACTATTCATCCATAGTTTCCAGAAAATGCTCAACTTTGTTTTGCCTTCAGAAGAGGGCTGTTAAGTATTAGAAAATATGTGGAGATTTTACCATCAACTTCACTTTTTTTTTTTTAATTTTTTTTTTAATGTTTATTTATTTTTGAGAGAGAGAGAGACAGAGCATGAACGGGGGAGGGGCAGAGAGAGAGGGAGACACAGAATCGGGAGCAGGCTCCAGGCTCCGAGCCATCAGCCCAGAGCCCGACGCGGGGCTCGAACTCACGGACTGCGAGATCGTGACCTGAGCTGAAGTCAGACGCTTAACCGACTGAGCCACCCAGGAGCCCCCATCAACTTTACTTTTAAAAAATGTTCTTTTCCAGGGCCGTCTGGCTGGTTCAGTCAGTTAAGCATCTGACTTTTGGTTTGGGCTCAGGTCAGAATCTTGCAGTTTGTGGGTTGGAGCCCCACATCGTGCTCTGTGCTGACAGTGCAGAGCCTGCTTGGTACTCTCTCTCTCTCCCTCTCTCTCAAAATAAATTTTAAAAAAACCTTTAAAAAAGGTTTTTTTCCCAAAATCATGCGGTCTCTGTCCAATAAATCATGGAACTAAGGAACAAGATGGCTGGATTTTGTTTTCCTGTTTTAAGGTTCCTCCCTGTTTAAATTCTCAAAGTAACTGGTGTAAAAGCTCAGAAATCTGGGAGAAGCTATCATTTTACAGAGGCCACAGTCTACCCCTGCCTGTGTCCCAGTTGGGTTTTTTGTTTGTTTGTTTTTACTTTTTTTTTTAAGTTTATTTATTTTGAGAGAGAGAGAGAGAGAGAGAGACAGCATGAGCAGGGAAGGGGCAGATAGAGAGAGAGAGAGGGAGAGAGAGAATCCCAAGAAGGTTCCACGATGTCAGCGCAGAGCCCAACGCAGGGTTTGATACCAAGAACTGTGAGATCGTAACCTGAGCTGAAATCGAGATTCGGAAGCTTAACCGACTGAGCCACCCGGGCGCCCCTGTATCCGAGTTGTTTTTAATGTTAAGATTTCAAAAGAAGATCTTCTCTCTAAAGCATGACTCACTTCTTAATAGACTTTGCTTAACACGGCTAAAGACTTAAGCAAAAAAAATTTTTTTTGATAACGCAATGTTATCATTTGCAAATAATCGTCTACTGGGGGGGGGGTTGCCTGACCCCACGCCAAAAGGCCCCGGGTGGTTATGTATTTGGGGGTCTGCTCTTTTTAGAGTTTTCCTGGCTCCTTCCCTGACACGCTGTTGACTTCATTGCCTCCATGTGGTACATGGACGTGAACTCTCTCTACCCCTGCCGGTACGTCTAGTCCCCAGCAGCCCCCCACTTCTCCCTTTATCACGACCTTCTATCCAGATGCTGTTCCCCAGTTTACAAAGTGCTTCCACAAACCTTATCTCATCTAATATAATTTTCTATTTCTAATCCGTTTAGGGATGAGCAACCAGATGACCCATAATGCCAACGAGCTCAGTTAGATAAGTAAAAGTCATCAGGCTCCGAGTGGGATCCTGAAGCAGTCTCCCAGGAATAGAGCGCGTAAGCCTTAAGGCAACGATGCGGTATCTCTCTGCAGCCCAGACTTTCCCTCACCGTTCAGTCATTCTACTGATCACTCACTTCATAAACAGTTCCTGAGTACCTGCTACGCGTACCTGTTAAACTGAGGGCTGGGATTATGAGAATGATCAAACCCAGGTTCCTGCCTTCGAGAAGCACCAAGACTAGGAGAGAGATCAACGTGTCCACAGTTCCCCATAGTGAGAATGGCCCATCAGCATTAAGACAGCTTGGCACAGGGGCGCCTGGGTGGCTCAGTCCGTTAAGCATCTGACTCTTGGTTTCAGCTCAGGCCGTGATCTCACAGTGGGTGAGTTCGAGCCCCAGGTCGGGTTCTGAGCTCTCAGGGCAGAGCCTGCTTGCGATTCTCTGTCTCCCTCTCCCTCTCTCTCTCTTCCCCTCACCCATTTGTGCTCTTCTCTCTGTCAAATAAATAAACATTTTTTTGAGTTAAAAAAAAGATAGCTTGGCACAAAGGATTACGAGAACGGGAATGATAGTCCCCCAATCCAGCAGAGAAGATTTTCCAGAAGCTCTCAAGCTGCGGAAGAAGCTTGGCATGTCTTTCTTTACGGTTCTCAGCTGGAGGTTGCTAGACTGCTGAACTCTAGATATACCACGGAAACGGTTCTCAAATCTGGCTGCACATTAGAACGACTGGGGGGACCTCTCGAAACAAAATAATTACAAGACACGGTGCCTTTGGGAAACTGTCGGGCGGTACCTACTCAAGCTGAACATATACCTACCCGATGACCCAGCTGTGCCATCCGTAGGTACAAACCCCACAGAAACGCGTACCAGAAGACATGCCCGAGGCCAGCACTGTCACAGCAACCAAAACCTGGAAACCACCATCAACAGGTGAACGGATAAACAAACCATGGGACGTCCACATGATGGGACAGTACCAGCAATGAAAAGAACGAGCCACTAGTATCCATAACATGGGTGACTTGTACAAATGTTACCCTGAGTGAAGGAAACCTTATATAAACGAGTACATGCTGTATAATTCCACTCATATAATGTGCCAAAGCAGAAAAAAAAAATGTATCTATTGTCTTAGAAGTCAGAGCCGTGGGGCCCACTGGTGAGGGGTGGTGACTAGGAAGGGGCACTGAAGGTGGTTTCTGGGTGCTGATCATGTTGTGTTTCTTTTTTTTTTAATTTTTTTATGTTTATTTATTTTCGAGAGAGAGAGAGAGTCAGAAGGTGAGTGGGGGGAGGGGCAGAGAGAGAGGGGGACACTGAATCCGAAGCAGGCTCCAGGCTCCCAGCTGTCAGCACAGAGCCCCGAGGTGGGGCTCGAACCCACGGACTGCGAGATCATGATGTGAGCTGATGTCGGACGCCTAACCCACTGAGCCACCCAGGCGCCCCAATGTTGTGTTTCTTAATTGGTGTGCTGATTATACAGATGTGTTCAATTCGTAAAGATTCGTCAAACTGTATACTTAGGATTTGTGCAGTTTCCTGAACTCATGTAATATTTCAATACCAAATTTATTTATTTATTTATTTACTTTTTAAATTTTTTTTTTTAATGTTTATTTATTTTTGAGACAGAGCATGAACGGGGGAGGGTCAGAGAGAGAGGGAGACACAGAATCAGAAGCAGGCTCCAGGCTCTGAGCTGTCAGCACAGAGCCCGACGCGGGGCTCGAACTCACAGACTGTGAGATCATGACCTGAGCTGAAGTTGGACGCTTAACTGACTGAGCCACCCCGGGCGCCCCTTCAATACCAAATTTATTTAAACATTAAAAAAAAAAAAGAAGAAATACCTAGGCCTGGGCCTCACCACAGGCCAATTAAGCTCAGCGGGGGGGGGGGGGGGGTTGGGGGGACCACAATGTCTGTATTTTGTAGAAGCACCCAGGTGGCTCTGATGTCCGGCCATATCTGAAAGCCAAGCAGCTTGGTGTTCCTATATTTATCAATAGCTCCTTTGTGGGGACAGCCTGGCACATGGCAAAGGGAATGAGCCCTGGAGTAAGGCCCATCAGCAGCGCCGTTCTGATTGGCGCATTTGCCCGGATCATCCCCAAACCTCAGTTTCCTCCACTGTGTAATGGGCACAACACCACCTCCCTGCCAGGACTGTCGGGAGGATTAAACAAGGTAATATGCCTAAAGTACCTAGCACAGTACCTAGAACACAGTAGGTGCTTGAGAAGCGGTAGGCACTCCACTCCTTTTCCTCCTTTGCATCTTAAGTTCGTAAGCACGGTGATGAGCGGGCCGCTGTAAAGGAACCAAATTCGCGCTCTCCAATTTCTCCTCCTGAATGAGTTTCTTTGTAAAGACTGAAGTAATATTATACTTGGACTGATGATGTCAAACAAATATCGGACATTTCCGGGCCCTGGTTTGCTGACTCTATTCGGCACCTGCTGTCCCCAAAGATGCATGGGGAGGACAAAGACAGCAGATAAATACAACAACCACAGACCCTCCTTTGGAAAGCTTTACTCCTGTCCTCACCCTTAAGCACAGCGCCAGCCCTGTGCGAGCAAAGACAAGGCCAAGATGTGAGTTGGCAGAAAGAATCGAAAAAATGAGTAGCTCAGAAGACATACCATCCATGAAATGTGCCAAATGAAACACTTTTGTATAAAAGTGTTTTAGGGGTGCCTGGGTGGCTCAGTCAGTTAAGCATCTGACTCTTGGTTTCGGCTCAGGTCATGATCTCACGGTTCATGGGTTCGAGCCCCGAATCAGGCTCTGCGCAGACAGCACGGAGCCTGCCTGAGAGTCTCTCTCTCTCTCTCTCTCTCTCTCTCTCTCTCTCTCTCTCTCGCTGCCCCTCTTCTGCTCTCTCTGCCTCTCAAAATAAATAAACTTAAAAAAATTTTTTTTAGCTTTAAAATGTCCTCTATTAGTAAAAACAAACCAAACAAACTCCTGGGTGGAGAGCAGAAGATCTATATTGGAGCTTTAATGCTACCACGGGTAAGCTGTCTGTATGACTTCGGTGAACTAACTTTTCCGTTTCTCTGGCAAACGAAGAGTAATGCCACCTCTCCTACACGCTTTTCCAAGGGCACGGCGAGTTTCAGATAAGGTTAAGTACAAGACATTCTGAAAAATTAAGCAGCAAAGAAACCCAAGCTGAGAATCCAAGCTGCAAATTTCACTTTGTTCCAAACTCCAATCACCAACCAGCACCACCCCCGGAGGCTGAGAACTCGCTGCTATGAACTCCTCCAAGCACACACCCAGAGCCTGGAGCCGGCTTATGTAAGAGTGAACTGCGGTACCGCCTGGCATGTAGCATAATACTTTGCTTCAGAGAAATCCTTGGAAATGCCTCAGCTGAAGTACAAGGGCAGGCCCTGGCCTTACGTTTCGGAGAGAGGTGCCCTCAGTCACAGAACACCAGGACCGTGGCTGGAGCAAATGATGTCATCCCAGCTCCCCTTACCGTGGTCAATGTCAAAATTAAGATAGGAAGTTCAAGGACAAATCGTGGGCTTTCCAGGCAAATAGAAGTTAGAAAGGCAGTTTGCACCTTAGGGTCTTGCAGTTTAAACTGTTAATACTTTGCAGAACCTCAACCGAAATCTACCCGTTTCGGTGATGGTTTTTAGGTTATATAAAGCTTTTTATTCACAAAAAGCTAAGTAGCCGCATAGACAAATATATTCCCGTATTCTATTTTTATTCCCGCTACACATTAAGAAAAGAAAAACAAATCATGTGAGTCACCCCTATAGCCCCAAACAATAACAAACCAAAAAATGAAAACAAGGTTTTTGAAGAGACAGAGATAAACTTGAGGGCTCTCCACTCGAGAGCTAAGAAACGAAATAGCTCAAATACCTGTTGGGTTCCTAAATGACTGGAAAATGAAAACTCGAAATTAACTACGGGCACGTCAGTACACCTTGTAGAGTACAGCCACAAACCCTTCCTGCGACAGACCTGTGTACTCGACGCCAAAGATATCCCCAAACGTGCGGATGCCCGGGACTGAGGGGGTGGGGAGGGGGGAGGCATCAAATTAGTATCGAAAATAGTGCTGTTGACTCCCGCCCTGGTTCGGGAGGGGGGGGGGGCGGGAAGAAGGACTCCTGTCCGCTGCAAACCCGGCGGCCAGGGCCGGACAACTCGCCCCTAAGTTTGGCGCGTCCTCGCTCCGCGCCCTCGGCCCCCCGCCCCCCACTCCCGGCCCCCGGGATCCCAGGGCACCGCCAGGCCCTGGCCCGGCACCGACCCCGCGGCCGGGGCTGCGAGCCACGGCAGGGGGAGGAAGGGCGGCTCCTCTGCAACCCCGGTCCTGCGGCACCACCCCGGCCCTCGCGCTCTCCCCTTCCCCTGACCCCTAGCCCCCAGGCAGGTCACCTGGCTCGGCCGCTGCCCGCTGCTCCTCCCGCTGCTCGCTCGCTCGCTCCGGCCGCGCCGCCGCCGCCGCCGCCGCCTCCTGGAAGCGGCTCGCCCTCGCGAGTCACGGGGCCGGCGAGCGGGCGGGCGAGCCCGTGCCAAGGCTGCGGGAACCGCGCGCCCCGGCCGGAGCTGGGACCCTGCGCGGAGCGCGGCCGCCACCCGGGCGAAACTGGAGAGCTGGGGCTCGGCTCGCCCGGGCGGGGAGGGGCGGCTGCAACTTTGCTCCCGAACGCGGGCGAGGAGGGGGCGCCCGTCTCCAAACTCCGTGCCGCGCCCGCCACCTCTCCGGCCGAAGGATTTTCTTTATGCCTTTTTTTTTTTTTTTAAGATCTAAAGGGAAGCCAGATTCTCGCCCTCAAGTTCTTGCTTCCAGGGCCGTGCGGCTCGGCGGGCGGAGGAGCGCGGCGCCGAGCGGGGTGCGGGAGACGCTCCCGCCGGGTGCGCTGGCGGCGAGCCGGGCCGGGGCGCGCGGGGCGGCGGGGCGGGCGGGAGCGGCTTCCCGGGGACCCCGCTCGGCCGCCGCGCGCTGGCCCCTCCGGCCCGGAGCCGGAGCCGGGCAGGGAGAGCGGCCTGGAGGGACCGGGCCGGCGGCGGGGAACCGGTGACCCGGACCTGGATCGCCGAAGTAGGAACTGGAAGTGACAGCGGCAGGGCAGAGCAGCAGCAGCAGCCGCCGCCGCCGCCGCCGCCGCCGCCGCCGCTGCCGCCGCCGCCGCCGCCGCCCGGGTAGCCGTGGCAGCGGCAGAAGCCGCGGCGAAGCGGCGGCAGCATGCGCAGTGTGGCCGCCGCCTGCTCCGGCCGAGCCCGGGGCCCGCTGGCGCCCGGCCTGCCGCGGGCCACCGCCGGGGCCTCGGGCGGGAGTCCCGGCCTCCCGGACGCGCCCTTCCCGGTGGCCTTGCTTCCTCCTGCACCCCCGGACCCGACCAGGAACCCCCCCACCCCCACCCCCCAGCGCCGTGCGGAGCCGCTGAGACCGCCAGAAAGGAAGCGCTCTCCGTTGGCCCTCGGCATCCGTCCCTTCCCCAACTCTCCTGGATGCCCTTCCCGGGCTCTCTGATAACAGGACCCAAGTCGAATGGTCCCTCCGGGAGAGCCTCACCACGTTCGTGGGGGGGTGGGGGGGGGTATTTACCGCCTTCCTCGAAGTCTTTTTACAGAAAGACAATGCAGTCGGTAAAAGATGAGGCTGGCCAGAGCCCTGTCAGTTCCTGTAACTCATGGAAATTCCATTAGGAGTGTCAGATTTGCTCAACAGACCAAAAAAGAAAAACTTACCAAAATCCTCCTTAGTCTTCCCACTGGCACAAACTGAGCAGCTAAATATACAAAGCTTTGCCGGGCAGAAACTCCTGGAATTGGGCCAGTTAAAAACAGAGTGTCCAACAGTTAGACGTTACCAGTCCCTACTCTAGTCTCCTCTTTCACAGATGAGTCAACCGAGGCCTAGGGGAGGGGACTCTGACTTCACAGCGGTGGCAGACTGGGGCTTGAGGGAGGGTCTGATACCCATTACAGCTATTGGTTAGTCGTGTGACCTCATGCCTCACTCCTCCAAGATGGTTTTGCTCTCCTAGAGCTGGAGCGCTCTTAGGGGAGAGCCAGCCTTGACTCTTGGTCATCAGTGGACCTGCCTGCCTTCCAGAACTGCCTCCCTGCAGAGCAGCCCCTGGGAAATGGCAAATCGTCCATCCCACAGGCCCCACTTTGGGGACGGCACCCAGGCTGTTCCAGTGACAAGGCAGATGGAGTGACTCAGGGAGACAGGAGGCAGTGAGGGGGTGGGGGCAAAGAAAAACCATACTGATACCAGCTGGTACTGGAAAGAGAAGGAGAGAGAGAAGAAAGAAGGGAGGGAGAGAGAAAGAGAGAGAGAAAGACGCACTAAGTGAGCCACATGTACATTCAATGAAATCCCTCATGAACAAAACATCTCTTTATAAAAGTAGGCTTGGGGGCGCCTGGCTGGCTCACTCAGTGGAGCGTGCAACTCTTGATCGCAGGGTCGTGAGCTCCAGCCCCACGTTGGGTGTGGAGCCTACTTAAAAAAATAAAAAATAAATAAAAGTAGAGTTGGCCCAGGAGCAAAATAGGAGATAGCAGGGTAAACCTGGCGATGGGTTGGTAGTAAGGCGGGCAGGGGACAAAGCAGGAGTACGGGGGGCGGGGGGGGGATGAGGCCAGGAGGAAATCACAGAGGCCGTAGCCAAGAACAGCCCAGACAGGTATCAATCACTCAGGCCACTCTCAAATGATCGGAAAAACTGTATCTGTCCCTACACCTCCCAAGTTCAAAGGCAGAATGAAAATAAAACTACCATCGCTAGAATAGTGTTGTCAAAGGACTTCCTGGTCGCATTAGTGACACTCTACCTAGACATCAGGGTTTTTCCATGCGCTCTAGAACATTTTCTCTTGAGGCCTGAGTGTCTTCCCTGCCTTCTCCATTTCTACAAAAAAAGATCTAGTTGGTTCACAGGAAAGGAAATACAAATGGACCATAAAAGGGTCAGAAGATGCCCCAACTCACCAGGAATCATGAAATTCAAATTACAGCAGTAAATCAAATACCATTTTCACCCAACATTTGAGCAAACATTGAAGATAAATAATACCCAGTGCTGCCCGGGACATGAGGAAGAAGGCACTTCCTACTCTACTGGTGGGGGTATAACTTCACAGGGCATTTTTATAGGGATTTGAGAACAGCTATCAAATTTGACACAGTAATTCCATTTCTATGAAGAAAGACGTTTCAAGAATAATCACAGATGTACACAAATCTATCTCTATGTGCACATACTACAACATGACCCACTCACTGGGATTTATCCCAGCACTGCAAGATGGAACTAACATATGAAAATCAATCAGAGTAATACAACATATCAATATAATAAACCAACGGTCACCTTAACAGATACAGAAAAAGCATTTGACAAAATCCGGCACCGTTTCATGACAAAACAAAAGACAAAACAAAAAACAAAACTCAAAAAAACTCAAAAAACTAAGAATAGAAGGGGAACTCCTTCAACCTGATACAGGGCATCGATGAAAAACCCACAGCTAACATCCTACTTAATGATGAAAGACTGAAAGCTTCCCTCTAAGTTTAAGAACAACACCAGGCTGTCCACTTTAATCACTTCTATTCAACATTGTTCTGAAGGTTCTAACCAGGCAAATTAGGCAAGAAAATGAAGTAAAAGGCATCCAGATTGGTAAAGGAGGAAGTAAAACTATCTGTGTGCGCAGATGACATAATCTTGTACAGGAAAACCACAAGGAATCCAAAAAACTATTCAAACTAATAAATAAGTTACACAAAGTTGAAGGATACAAGATCGATATGCAAAAGCCAATTGCATTTCTACACGCTTGCAGTGAGCAATCCAAATATGAAATTAAGAAAACAATTCCATTTACAACAGCATCGAAAGGAATCAAATACTTTGGAATAGATTGGACCACGGAGGTACAACACGTGCACACTAGAAACTACAGAACAATGTTGAATGACATGTTAAAAAGCCCAAATAAGTGGAAAGACATCCTGTGTCCATGGATCACAAGACTTAATATTGTTAATGTGGCAATACTTCCAAAGCCATCTACAGATTGTACACAATCCCTATCAAAATGCCAGCTGGGTTGTTGGGTTTTTTTGGGTTTTTGTTTTGTTTTGTTTTTCACAAATGGACAGGCTGATCCTAAAATCCATATGGGCACACAAGGGATCCAGAATAGCCAAAATGATTTGGAAAATGGAGAACAAATTTGGAAGGCTCATGCTTTCTGATTTGAAAACTTACTACACAGCTACATTAATCGAGTGGGGGAAGGAATGGTCTTTTCAACAAATAGTGTTTCAGAGAATATGGTTGGACGCCTACCTCACACCATACACAAAAAGTAACTCAAAACGAATCGAAGACCTAAAGGTAAGAGCTTAAACTATAACACTCTTAGAAGAAAACATAAGGGTAAATCTTTACGACCTCGCATCAGGCAATGATTTTTTAGATACGACACCCAAAACGCAAGCAACAACAACAAAATAGATCAATTTGACTTCATCGAATTTTTTAGAGAATCTTTTCTTTAATGTTTATTTATTTATTTTGAGGGGCGGGGAGGGAGGGCCAGAGAGAGAGGGAGAGAGAATCCCAAGCAGGTTCTGTGCAGGCCTGAACTCAAAAACCATGACGTCATGACCTGAGCAAAAATCAAGAGTCAGACACTTAACTGACTGAGCCCATCCAGGCGCCCCTGACTTCATCAAACTTAAAAAACTTGTGTGTTTCAAAAGATACCATCGGGGTGCTTGGCTGGCTCAGTTGGAAGACCCTGCGCGCCTGGATCTCAGGGTCATGAGTTTAAGCCCCACGTTGGGGATGGAGAGTCCTTAAATAAATAAAACTTGAAAAAACAGATACTATCAAAGTCAGGAGGTGCTTCAGCGAGTGCTTTGTTTTTTAGATGTCTCAGCAAACCTCCCTGACCACTTACTAGCTGTGCGATCTTCTAGACACCCTCGGACACTACTGCCATATGAGCACACAAAGACGGAGGTCCCTTGGAGAGGCCCGCTGGACCCCTAGAGATTCAGAAGGCAGCAACTCTTTTTTTTTTTTTAACATTTATTTATTTTTGAGACAGAGAGAGAGAGAGCATGAACAGGGGAGGTTCAGAGAAAGAGGGAGACACAGAATCTGAAACAGGCTCCAGGCTCTGAGCTGTCAGCACAGAGCCCGACGCGGGGCTTGAACCCACGGACCACGAGATCATGACCTGAGCCGAAGTCGGCCGCTTAACCGACTGAGCCACCCAGGCGCCCTTGGAAGGCAGCAACTCTTTAATGGGGCTACCATACCCCACAGCCAGCACTCGAACTGTCATTCTGCTGTATCTCTGGCTTCATTTTTCTGCATTTCCCAGCTGACCATTTCAAACTGGCACTCTCTCTTTTGATAAATAATAATGTGTTCTGGGCAACAGTCAAGCCCTACTCTCCTTGCGTTTTGTACATTAACAGCTTTATGGCATTAATCAAAATCTATTAAGTATGTCCTATACTAGGCACTGTTGCTAGGTAAGGTAGGCCTGAGAGATACTGTAGCTGAAGCGACGAGAGATGCAAACAACTTAAATGTCCATGGATGGATGGATGGATAAAAAAGATGTGGTATACGTACACAATCAAGTATTATTCAGCCACGACAAAAGGAGCGTATCTTGCCACCTGTGACAACACGGATGGCCCCTGGGCACATTACGCTAAGTTAGAGAAGTCACAGAAAGACAAGTAGTGTGTGACCTCACTTACATGTAGAATCTAAAAAAGTCAAACTCGAAAAACTGGGAGTAAAATGGTAGTTACCACGGGATGAAAAGCGATATGGTTTAAGGCACAAACTTGGGGTGCCTGGGTGGCTCAGTCGGTTAAGCGTCCGACTTCAGCTCAGGTCATGATCTCCCGGTTCGTGGGTTCGAGCCCCGCGTCGGGCTCTGTGCCGACCGCTCGGAGCCTGGAGCCTGCTTCGGATTCTTTCTCTCTCTGTCTGCCCCCCCCCCCCAATCTGTCTCTCAAAATAAAATAAATAAGCATTTAAAAAAAAAGAAAGATTTGTATCCGAAGTGGGTGAAAATATTTTAAGCATTGGTACTTACAGGAGTAAGCTTTATTTATCAGAAAAATCCACTTTTGTGAAACGACTCATTCTCCAATAATGCCGGCTAGACCCAGGAGGTGTTTCTGTATCATCTAGTATTCTTAGAACTGCAAAGCAGCTCAGGATACCTTCTGGCAGCTTCATAGTGCAGAAATCATTGGCACCCTCACCGTGTTTTTATTTGTCAAATAAAAAAGAAAATACCATGATCTGTTCCGTAGAAGACATTATTCTAGAAGATACATACAGTCGTCCCAGGCTCCACTTACCTCAAAAACCATACACACACACGTGCCCGTGCATACACACGCAGCTAAAATTGGGCAACAGGGACACCTGGAACACGATATTCTGAGACAAGCGTAGCCTGATGCTGTGGCTAGCTTTAGGAAAAAATCCTGAAGCAAGCCAAGTTTTATCCGGGGCAAAGCGACTTGCATTACTACTAATAACGATAGCTAACACTTGGAGGATAGTTACTATGTACGAGGCACTCTTCTGGGGACATGAATTCATTGGCATCTTACACTGATCCGATGAGATGTGTGCTGCTATCCTTCCCATTTTACAGGTGGGGAGACTAAGGCGTAGTCAAGTAGCATGCCCAAAGCCACAAAGCTACTAGTAAGAAGAGAACTGAGATTTGGACCCAAGCAATCCAGCATCGGAGGGCATGATCAACCCACTACTAATAATTCTCCACAAATAACACTGCTAATACATGTCTATACTTCTTATGTCCCTGGTTCTCCGCTGAGGACTGTACATACATTATCTCACAGATCTTTTTCAGGTTGGAGCTCTTAGTTCTAAATTATTATGTAGTATCTCATTTAATCCTTAAAACAGCCCCATGAAGTAGTAATTATTGTGTCCGTTGTACAGATCAAAATACTGAGGCACATACCCAAAGGGGGGAAAAGCACAAATTCAAAAAGATATGCATCCATATGTTTATTGCAGCATTATTTACAATAGTTAAGATATGGAAGCCACCCAAGTGTCCACTGATAGAAGAATGGACACAGAGGTGTATATGAACCATTAAAAAAAGAATGGGGGTGCCTGGGTGGCTCAGTGGCTCAGTCAGTTAAATGCTCGACTCTTGATTTTTGGCTCAGGTAATGATCTCAGGGTTCATGAGTTCAAGCCCCACGTCGGCTGCTTGGGAGTCTCTCCCTCTCTCTCCTCCCCTCCCCTGCTCGTGCTCTCTCTCTCTCTCCCTCTCAAAATAAACATTTTATTAAAAAAAAAAAAAAAAAGAACGAAATCTTGCCATTTGTGACAACACGGATGGACCCAGAGGGCATTATGCTAAGTGAAATAAGTCAAGACAAAGAAAGACCATTATCATATTATTTCAGTGATAACGTGGAATCTAAGAAACAAAACAAACAAAGCAGAAACCGACAAATACAGAGAACAAACCGGTGGTTGCCAGAAGGAAGGGAACTGGGGGGCTGGGTAAAATAGGTGAAGGTGGTTCAGAGGCACAAACTTCCAGTTATAAAATAAGTAAGTCACGAGGATGGAAAGTACAGCATGGGGAATATAGTCAATAATGAGATAGTAACGTTGTATTGTGTCGAACAGTAGCTATACTTAGAGTGATGAGCGCTGTGTAATACACAGAATTGGCAAATCACCATGTTGTACGCCTGAAACAAATACAATATGATATGGCAACTGTACTTCCATTTTCAAAACTACAATCTTTTTTAAATGAATGTATAAGACTTCAGCATCATTTGAATGTACTATAATTTATTTATTTGACTACTCCCCTATTGCTAGATATTGACGTTGTTTCCCTGGTTTTTACTTCTGCACATAAAGACGTGATACACACACGCGCACACACACACACACACACACACACACACGTTGAGGAACAGAAAAGTTAAGTAATTCAACACTCAGGCAAAGTATCACCTCCTTTCCAGCAACGCCCCCATATGTACTGTAAGGATCCATATAACATAACATAATGCGATGTAATTTCATATACAACTTCTACCACAGGCCCACGTTTTCTCAGCTTTCCAAGGCTTCTGTTCTAAAGGGTTAATGGGAGGGGCGCCCGGGTGGCTGGGTCGGTTTAAGGGACCGACTTTTGATTTTGTCTCAGGTCATGATCTCACGGTTCATGGGATCAAGCCCCAAGCTGGGCTCTGTGCTGAGCAGGAAGCCTGCTTTGGGATTCTCTCTCTCCCTTTCTCTCTGTCCCTCCCCCACTCACACTCTTTCTCCCTCTCTCAAAATAAATAAACATTTTTTTAAATGCCCTTAAAGTGTTAATGGGAAAAAGTGACAATATACTTTCCTCTCTTCCCAGCTCAGGGGGATTATGGTCAAGGCTTGGATGCTGTATTAAAAGATAATCATATTCCGGGGTGCCGGGGTGGCTCAGTCGGCTGAGCGTCCTACTCTTGATTTCGGCTCCAGGCATGATCTCGCGGTTCGTGAGTTCGAGCCCCGCGCTGTCAGCACAGAGCCTGCTTGGGATTCCCTGTCCCTCTCTCTGCCCCTCCTCTCCTCTCTCTCAGAATAAATAAATAAACTTGAAAAAAAAACACCCTATTTAAAAAAAAAAAAAAAAATATATATATATATATATATATATATATATATATATATATATATATATATCACATTCTGAGTTTTAGATTTTGTTTTCTTTTGCTTCGGAACTGGTTTCTGGAAAAGACAGACTGACGAGCCACCACTGGAGACCACCAATCTTAACCACGGTTTCCCTAAAGCGCTACCTCTGTTCAAGAGTCAGAGTCAACCAAGCGCTTTTAGTACAACAGCATCTTCCTTAGCAGGGCCTGGGCGGGCTTACCTCCACCTGAAGGCTTGCACATCCTTTCAGGAAGTCACTGATGTTGTTGAGGCAGTCAGCTTCGGTTTGCGGCTCCAAACAGAACTAGAGAAACACAGTCAAGCGTCACTTGGATGCTGGCATCCCATGCCAAGCACGCCACGTTCCTCATTTGCTGATAATCAGAGAGGTAGGCTTTTTAAGGCAGGGGCAACACCGCTGTCAATCCAGGAAGAGAACTAACCACCGGAGGAAGTGATGCAAAAGTCTAAACGGTCGGTCCCGTTTCAAATGTCACTAAACCTCTAGTCCCAAACCATCTATCTCTGCGTGCAAACTTTTTCTTCGCCTTCTGCCAAAGTGTGGCGATAGCGAATTAGATCCAGGCTGTTTTCTGAGCTTGGTTCTTGCTTTTAATCTGAAATTATACTTTCCCCTTGGCCGTTTGCAACATTTGGTCATAGTTCTGGATGTTTTACCACCATGTCAGCACTGGTTTTCAAGTTTCAGAAAACTTCTGAGTCAATCAGTTGGCTCACTAAAAATGCAAACTGGTTCAAGGAGGCAAAAGAAGTCACGTTACGCTCACGGTCATGTTCCCTGCCAACCTAAAGAAAGTGACAGGAGGACTTGACCTCTAAACTCACTTAAAGTGCCTACTTGAGAAATTAGCCATCCTCGTGATCATGGGTTCCCAACATTAAAACTTTTGGAGTTTAGAAGAGAGTAAGGTTAGTTTCGCTTTGAACGCATGTTGCCTTCAAAACCTGTATTTGGTTTCTATTGTTTTACCAAAGCTTTCCTGACATTTTGGATTATTTCTCCCGGTTGCTAAATAGCCTCTGTTTCAATGGATATTTTCTTTCTTTGAGAAGAAAATCGCCATGGATTTTAGTCAAACTGTCAATAAACACCATTAGTATCTGCTCTAAATCATGCCATGATTACACAGACTCACATAGACCCCAAGTTCAAAAGATACCTTTGATACACAGGGAGGTACCACATGGATCTCTATGACAGAACAAATGATAGCAGTATTTTTTGGTGCCTTGTCCCCTGGCACCAAAGGTGTATCAGTTGTATTATATTTGGGGGCCAATCGTTAAAGGAGAATATTTCACTTTCAGAGTTTTTCAAAGTAGAAAAACAACAAGACAGAATGCCAAACTCTTAGCGATTAAAAGTAGGAGAGTCCCTGGCAATAGAACACCTCCAGAGTTACATTATTACCGCTCTCTGGCGGTAAGCAATGCCAAAGAGCCTTTCTCTTACCTTTTCTAGAGAGCCAGGCCTAAGTCTGTTGATCAGTTTGCACAGCACTACCCCATTTTTCAGCGAAGACTTCAAGAACTCCTCCGGATCACAGATGGTCTTTTTGGGGGAATCTAAAACCCCCAAGGATATAAGCCATGTCACGATTCGCTCTTCTGGATTCATTGCTGAGGACTGTCTGCTCTGAACAGCTCTCTGGGGCAGCTGCAAAGACTAAAGCCACATCCGCGATTGCATCTGCTACTGTCTTCCGTTTTTATGAGTTCTCTGCTGGTGCTTGCAGAGCAAAGCATTTAAACAACTTTTCTTAGATAACGGGGGAGCCCACTCAACTTATGGGATCTTAAAGCCACAGAGATCACACGTAAAAGATGTAGAAATCGAATGCATAAAAATCCTGGAGAACGCTGGGCTTCTTTTTCAAAACCTGCAAAACAAATTCACTAGGATTAAAAAGAAGAAGAAACACACGCAAACACCGCCCCTTCCCCCCCCCCCAAAAAAAACCACAGTGTAAGAAGCTGTAAGGGAAGGAAGTGAAGGAGAGAGTAGGAAGCAAGTGCTCTCAGAAAACAGAAAGGACCTTGGAAATGAGACACCCAAGGGCCAGTCTGGGAGAACACTGTCAATAAATAGTCTAGCCCCAGTGAAAATCTGGCCTCTGTCAGGAGGAAGATGCCAACTGGCTCTTAGGTCAGACAGATCTGAGCCTCGTGGGGAAGGTAGGCTGAGAAAACGTGCCAAGTGAATGAAGATTGTGCCTGCTGTCAGCCATCACGGTGTATACGCAGAAGCTAGAAGAATGGCATTTTACTTTGCAGCCAAAAAAGCTATGTTTAGGGAAATAGGCTAAGGATAACATCTGACATCCTGTTTACTTGCATTCTTTAGCAATTCCTTTTCTGGACCTGGTTCCACTACACAATCCAGCTGCAGTACCCTTAGCAAAGGCTCAGACACAGTCCCATAAGTGGGTCCAAAACACTTGAAAACAGAACTTTGGAGAACAAAAGAGCCCTTGTCCTCTGTCTATACTAAAGTCTGGAAAGTGCACGCTTCCCCCAACAAGAAACACTTTGCATTAAAAATCCTGCTCTGAGAAGAGAAAAAAAAAAACTGGTCTATAACAGATCTTGTTACCCTCAAACATTGTCACCACCAGTTGAAATAGTCATAGAATTGGGAAACTTACGATAAGGCCAGTGTGAAGAGCATAGTCTTTTTTTTTTTTTTATATTAAACATAACTTATCGTCACATTGGTTTCCAGACAACACCCAGTGCTCATCCCAACGGGTGCCCTCCTCCATGCCCATCACCCACCTTCCCCTCGCCCCCACCCCCCATCTAGCACAGCCTTAAACTAGCCAATGCACGGTACTCCCCATCAGTCACCACCCCTCCTCACGCAGAGGATCTTCCTAAGCTTCCGAATCCTTCTCAGCACAGCTTTAGACATCTACCACCAAATAACCAGCTTAGATGAGCTTCAAAACTTCCCCTTCTTGCCCTGTCCTAACACTTAACCACGCTTTACTATTATTACTTTTTGATACGTCTCCCCCACCAGAACGTGACCTCCCTAGAGCAGAGAGAGGTCTTGTCCGTCTGGTTTAACACCGTTCTCAGCAGCGCCAGGGGCACAGTAGATGTTCCAAAATGAATGAATGAATGAATGAGTGTGCACATATGTCTTAAGACAAACGTTTTTTTTTTTTTCCTGGCCAATGATTTTTACTTTTGAGATATAATTGACACATAATAAATCGCACATATTTAAGATGTACGATATAATGAATTTTGACATATGTATATACCTGTGATAGAACCACACACATACAGACTCACACAATCCAGATAAAACTTTCCATCACCCTCAGATGTGGCCTTTGTGCCCTTTCAATCCCCTCTTCCTCCCCTTCCCTTCCCATCTGCTTTCAGTCCCTGTACATTAGTTTGCATTTTCTGGAATCACATATAAATGGAAGCATACAGTATGGTACTTCCTTTTTTTGTTGTTAAGTATATTTATTTACTTATTTATTTTGCGAGAGAGAGAGAGAGAGAGAGTGAGTGAGGGGCGGAGAGAGAGGGAGAGAGAGAATGCCAAGCAGGCTCCATGCTGTCAGCACACAGAGCCTGATGTGGGGCCTGATCCCACAACCACTAGATCATGACCTGGGCTGAAATCGGAAGTTGGACGCTCAACCGGCTGACCCACCCAGGCACCCCTGTGGTACTTCCTTTTACCTGGCTTCTTTCACTCAGCAGTATCATTTTCAGATTCATTCATGTTGTTTTGTCTAATAATAGTTTTAAAAGAAGGATTTGACCTCCAAATGTTTGATCTGATGTAATTATACTTAGAAGCAAAATACGTACAGTCAATCAAAAGTTTTTTTTAATTTTTTTTTAACGTTTATTTATTTTTGAGAAGAGAGAGACAGAGCATGAGTGGGGGAGGAGAGAGAAAGAGGGAGACACAGAATCCGAAATGGGTCCCAGGCTCCGAGTTGTCAGCACAGAGCCCGACGCGGGGCTCGAACCCACGGACCGCAAGATCATGACCCGAGCCGAAGTCGGACGCTTGACCGATTGAGCCACCCAGGTGCCCCCCATCAAAGGTTTTAAGTGACGGGGTGCCTGGGTGGCTCAGTCGGTTAAGTGTCTGACCCTTGGTATCGGCTCAGGTCATGATCTCACGGTCCGTGAGTTCGAGCCCCGCGTCAGGCTCTGTGCTGACATCTCAGAGCCCGGAGCCTGCTTCGGATTCTGTGTCTCCCTCTCTCTCTCTCTGCCTCTCCCCCACTTGTGCTGTCTCAAAAATGAATAAACGTTAAAAAATTTTTTTTTTTTTAAAAAAAGATCTGCAGGAAGTAAGGTCAGTGTTAACATCTGCTGGGTACCAGTTATACTGTTTACTTTTACACGTTTGAAACGTTCATAATTGATGTTTAAATTTTTGGACCTACCTGGGCACTTCAAAAACAGAGTTGGGAGCCGTAGTCCCCAGTACCCTGCTTCAGAAGATCTGCCCTAAGGCACCGGAATCTAAATTACTAAACACCCCACTTGATTCCGACACAGGTACACCAAGGTCACACTTGGAGACACAAGTGGGTTTATAACCTTCCACTCTACCCCAATTTCCACCAACACCTGGGTCACGACCACCCGGTTCCTCCACTTTCCCTACTTGCGATTGATGGGTTACCTCCAGCCCTTCTGTGAAAACGGACCTGGGCCTTTACATCATTTTTACTTTGCCAGCTGGCACGAGAGGAAGTTTTATCGGTAGCGGTAGCCGGTGATAGACATTGCAGAAGAAGGGGTTTTACTTCCTGTTTCCTGTGTGCTCGCTCCACAGGCTCTTGCCGGGTTTCCAGCTTTCCGAGTGCTCCCCTTCTGCATCCGAGTGCTCCCCTTCTATGACACTGGCTCCCTCCAGTGCACAGTGGGGAGCAGGTTCTCCTGGCAGCCAATTTGGGGGGGGGCGGTTTCTAAAGCAAGGTGCCTTTGGTGAGACACCTCCCCCATGAATAGGAAACAAGCACCGTAAAGGGCACATTTTCAGCAAGTTCTAGAGGGCAGATGTCCAGCAAGTTCCATCGACTCAGCCCCATGGCAGCTTCTATAACAAGGCCTGGATTTCAGCTGCATTTTTTTCGAGTTCCCTTTACTTCTTACTAGCCAATCCCTCATTACTCCAATCCCCTGTTACTGTTCAGAGCCCTGTCCAAAGCTTGCTGTGGTTTCTCTGTCCTGATTGGACCCAGACTGACACGCCTCTTCACCTTCAATGAACAGTCTTCCGTGTTAGCCAACCGCTTGTACTTTGTCATCACAGATTTCTCCGCTTCCTAAATCGTGAATTCAAACATCACCTGTCTCTAACCACAACCTACCGTCTTTCCAGCTGCTTGTTTGGTTTCTCCCACTACAACTAGCCCTTAACCTTGTAGGGATCTTCAAAGCACCGTTTTCCAAAATGATTATACCATTTCAATAATCAGGGTCTGATTTCCCATTGCTCCATATCACAGCTAATACTTGATATTTCCGACGTTTTTTTATGTTTGTGGCTGTGAAATTTACTTTTCTATGATTACTAATAAGGTTAAAGCATTTTATCATATGTTGATTGATAATATTTCCTCTTCTGTCAAATACTTGCTCGTTGCCATCATCCACTTTTCTACTGGGTTGTCTGTTATTACTGTCTTGTAAAAGCTTGTTATACATAATGGATACTAAACCAATGCTAGGTATATGTGTTTGTACATAGCTTCTTCTTTTTTAAGTTTATTTCTTTATTTTGAGAGAGAAAGAGAGAGAGTGGGGAAGGGGCAGAGAGAGAGAGGGAGACAGAATCCCAAGGAGGCCCCGTTCTACCAGCGCAGAGCCTGACATGGGGTTCGAACCCACGAACCGTGAGATCATGACCTGAGCTGAAGTCGGACGCTCAACCGACTGAGCCACCCAGGCGCCCCCGTGTATATCTTCCTGTACTCTTGTCTTTCTTCGCGGTGTAACATGTGGTGTATTTTAGGAAACAGAAGTTCTTGATTTTTAAAAATAAGATACTTTATCGCAGTCTCGGGTGAAATAAATCCAGAATTGGGCAGCCCAAGGCCAGCATGCAGCTTCATAGTCACCAGAGACCCAAGACTCTGTTCTCTCACTACCTCACCGTCCTTAACTTCCCACCTCATAGTTCAAAATGACTGTTTATGTGAACGTGGACTAGGCAATGATTTCTTAGATATCAGACCAAGGCCACAAGCAACAAAAGAAAAGATAAGTTGGGTCTTCATCAAAATTGAAAATATTGTGCTTCAAAGGACACCATCAAGAAAGTGAAAAGACAACTCCAGATTGAGAGAAAACGTTTGCAATCATATATCTCATTAGGGACTTGTATGCAGAATATATAAAGAACGCTTATAACTCAATAATAAAAAGACAAATAACTAAAAATAGGCAAATTATCTGAATAAACGTTTCTCCAAAAGAGATACACGAACAGCTAATAAGCTCAAGAAAAGATGCTCAAAATCATTAGCATTCAGCGAAATGCAAATCAAAACTGCAGTGAGGGGCACCTGGGTGGCTCAGTCGGTTCAGCATCGGACTCTTGGTTTCGGCTCGGGTCATGATCTCACGGTTCCTGAGTTCCAGCCCCACCTCGGGTGAGCTCAAGTCCCGCTTCAGGCTCCTCGCTGACAGCTTGGTGCCTGGGTAGGATTCTCCCTCACTCCCTCTGTCCCTCGCTCACTCATGACCTCTCTCTCTCAAAAATAAATACATAAACAAATTAATTAATTTTTAAAACCCCCCAATGACATTGAACTTCATACCCATACGAACTTGTACACAAATAATCACAGCAAAAAGTTTAAACAACCCAAATATCCATCACTTGATGAATGGATAAGTAACGTTACAATCAAATATTACTCATGACAATGAATGAATAAGCCTCGAAAACATTGTACTAACTGCCAGGAGACAGATACAAAAGGTCACACATTGTGTGATTCCGCTTATACGGAATGGTCAGTATAGGCAAGTCCGAATGGACAGAAAGTAGGACAGCAGTTGCCCGGGACTGGGGTGGGGGGTGGAGGGGAAATTGGGAGTGACTGCTAAGGGATATGAGGGTTTCTTTGGGGAAGCGGTGAGGAAAATGTTAATGTTGTAAACTCGATTTGGTGATGGTTGCACAACTCTGAATATGCTGGAAGCCATTAAACTGTATGCTTAGAATAAGTGAGTTATATACTCTCTGAATTATGTCTCAATAAAGCTGTTATTTTTTAAATTTTTTTAATGTTTATTTATTCATTTTGAGAGAGAGAGAAAGAGCACGAGCAGGGGAGGTGCAGAGAGAGAGAGAGAGAGAGAGAGAGAATCCCAAGCTGTCAGCATGGAGCCTGGTGTGGGGCTCGAACTCACGAACGGTGAGATCATGACCTGAGCCAAAATCAAGAGTGAGATGCTCAACTGACTGAGCCACCCAGGCGGCCCCAAAGCATTATTTTTTATTTTTTTAAGTTTACTTATTTATTTTGAAAGAGAGAGAGAACACACACGAGCGAGCAGGGGAGGGGCAGAGAGAGAGAGGAAGAGAGAGAGAATCCCAAGCAGCCTCTGTGCTCACAGCAACTCAGGGCTCAGTCTCACAAACCGTGAGATCATGACCTGAGCCGAAACCAAAAATCGGACGCTTAACCAACTGAGCCGCCCAGGTGCCCCAAAGCTATTATTTTTTTAAAGGCAATTGTGAGTTAAAAAAAAAAATAGGCTGCTTGAACTCCAACCATGTCTGCATTTCAGCCACCAGGAAGAAAGAAGGGGAAATTAAAACGATACACACACACACACACACACACACACACACACACACCATTTACTAGGAAAAATTTATAACATACCGAAAAATTGAAAGACTAGTATGATGACCTCCTTTGTACCCAGCATCCAAATTTAATAATTAGTAACATTCTGCCATATTTCACTTGCCTCCATAGGTGCAGTGGCTATATTTTTAAAAATAAACTATGTGCAAGCACACCGAAGGCATCATATCACTTCAGCCTCTCCTAAAATTAAGGGCATTTTCAATGTAACCAAAGGTCTATTATCACAACTAAGAAAATTAACAGTAGTTCACGAATGCCTTCTAATTTTCAGTCCATATTAAGATTTCTCCACGTGTCCCTAAAAATGTCTTTTAGAGATTTTTTTTTCCCCCCAAAGCAGCATCCAATCAATTTGCCCTTCTTTGGGGTCGTAGTACTGAATTCGTTTTGAGGCAAAACAATCTGAGTGACCCTCGGGGTCTTCATCCTTTGTTTCTCTTCTCTTGGGGACCAACGTTCTGCACTGCTTGTTGTCTCAGTATTTCGAAAGAGCTCATTCGTATACTTTGTCCAGTTTACTAGTTGTTTATGTTAGGGGAAAAAGTCCATACCACATAATCTTTTACGGGTAGAAGCAGACATTGGCTTAGTCTACTTTTTTTGCAATATGTATTTATTTTTGAGAGAGCGCAAGTGGGGAAGGGAGAGAAGGAGGGGAACAGAAGATCCAAAGCCGGGTCTGTGCTCAGCACAAATCCCGACGTGGGGCTCGAACTCACGAACCGCGAGATCGTGATCTGAGCTGAGGATGGATGCTCAACTGACTGAGCCACCCAGTGCCCGAAGTCTACTTTTAATTATTCTTCTACAGCATGCGACAAATGAGACCCAATACAGTCCATTGTTGTTACGATAGTAACAGCGTCCGACGTCAGAATATTTAGTCAGAATATTGACCTTTTGGTATATATGTTTTAAATTTCGGCTCACGTTATGATCTCACAGTTCATGGGTTCAAGCCCCACATCAGGCTCCGTGCTGTCTCTGCACTGGCAGCACAGAGCCTGCTCGCGATCCTCTCTCTCTCCCTCTCTCTCTGCCCCTTCCCTGCTCGCTGTCTGCCTCAAAAATATATATGTATTTAAAAATAAAAAAAACCAATCTCTCTCAACACTCAACAGTTAAAAAGAATCCAATAGAAAATGGGCAAAAGACACACACAGATATTTCATGAAATAGAATACATAGATGATAAATAAATGCATGGAAAGATGATCAATATCATTGGGCAATGAAAATTAAAACCACAGTCAGAGATCACTGCACACATATCAGAAGAGCTAGAATAAAAAACATTGACAACACCAAATGCTGCCGAGGATGCAGAGAAACTAGATCCTAACTCATACGTTGCCGGCGGGAAGGTAAAATGTTATAACCGCTCCAGAAAGTAGTTTGCAGTTTTTCAATGAACTAAACAGGTTATTGCCATACAACCCAGCAATTGCACCCTCGGGCATTATCTAGGGATATCAGATCTGACTTCTGCACTTTGTATCTGTAGATGCCAGCTTTCTGTTGGTCTGTTAATTCAATGTTTGGCTTTTCTGCATCGACCTTCCAATCAAACCAGTTAACGAAACATTCCTGTGTTCGATTTAGAGCTTGAGTATGTATGTAGACGCATACCGGCCACGTCTACTTTGCTATGATCAAGAATTACTAAGAAAGACGGCCCCGCTTGTACTGTGCCAATAATCAGATTGCTGGATTTATAAACCCAGATCGTGTCCATACTAAGAGCACAGAAGGAAAAGGCAGTGTAACAACGCTCGTCTTCTTAGTAAATGTGATTTTTAAAAAAATTTTTTTAATGTTTGTTTATTTTTTGAGAGAGAGTGACAGAGACACAGAATCCGAAGCAGGCTCCAGGCTCTGAGCTGTGAGCACAGAACCCGACGCGGGGCTCGAACCCACAGACCGTGAGATCATGACCTGAGCCGAAGTCAGACGCTTAACCGACTGAGCCACCCAGGCACCCCAGTAAATGTTATATGGGTGATCAGCAGCATTTGAAAGTGTCCCTTTCAGGGGTGCCTGGCTGGCTCAGTCAGAAGAGCGTGCAACTCTTGAGCTCGGGGTCGAGGGTTCAGGCCCCACGCTGGGTGTACAGATTACTTAAAAATAAAACCTTAGGGGCGCCTGGGTGGCTTCGGCGTCTGACTCTTGATTTCGGCTCAGGTCACAATCCCATGGTTCGAAGCACGAGCTCCGCTCCGGGCTCTGCGCTGACAGTGCGGAGCCTGCTTGGGATTCCCTCTCTGTCTCTGTCTCCCTCTCTCTCAAAACAAATAAATAAACTTAAAAATTAAATTAAATTAAAAAAAAAAGAAAAAGACAATGCACAGACCCGCCAAAAAACTAAGTTCAAAGGGAGCGCCCCTGCTTGCTTCCAGGGGCCACTTTAATTTTTAATAAGGCTCTAGGTCATTTTAACCTGGTAGATTGCTGAAGCTTGGCCAAGGAGTTTGATGCATTTGATCTGCATATCCAGAGGACTGAGGCTTACAGGAACCTGCAAACGTCAGCAAACGTAATTCCTGGACAACAAGAGAAATAAAATGACGTCCTCTGTCCCAGTCAATACGCTGCAGGATCCCCGAAGTGGGAGTTACGTGCATTAAAAGAGCCTTTCCCACTGTCTGCAACATCAGCTTTTCAAGTGGGAAAAAATTCAGGCCACCTAAAGGCCATACATACCATAATGAGAAAAAATCTCTTACCTTCTGCAAGCATTAGTTCCATGAAATCCAACTGGCACCAGGCTCCTGGTAAATCTGGCTAGGGAGATCTTTCTGGGCTTAGCTTGGGAGCGGCCTGGAAAGAATTCTGCTGATAGGGCTGCCTGGGTAGCTCAGTCGGTTAAGTGTCTGACTCTTGGTTTTGATTCAGGTCATGATCTCACAGCTCTTGAGTTTGAGCCCCACGTCGGGCTCTGTGCTGACAGCTCGGAGCCTGGAGCCTGTTTGATTCTGTGTCTCCCTCTCTCTCTGCCCCTC
This sequence comes from Panthera pardus, assembly GCF_024362965.1. Classification (NCBI taxonomy): domain Eukaryota; kingdom Metazoa; phylum Chordata; class Mammalia; order Carnivora; family Felidae; genus Panthera; species Panthera pardus. Next base: position 8,048,245 of record NW_026526843.1, read on the forward strand.
CCCTGCTCGCACTCTCTCTCTCTCTCTCTCTCTCTCTCTCAAAATAAATAAACATTAAATTTAACAAAATTATTTTAGTTTTTTTTTTAATATTTATTTATTTTTGAGAGAGACAGACAGAGTGCGAGTGGGTTAGGGGCAGACAGAGAGGGAGACACAGAATCTGAAACAAGCTCCAGGCTCCAAGCTGTCAGCACAGAGCCCGACGCGGGGCTCGAACTCACAAGCCGTGAGATCATGACCTGAGCCGACGTCGGACGCTCAACCGACCCAGCCACCCAGGCTCCCCTTAACAAAATTATTTTTAAAAGAAGTGTCGTCAGGTAATTCCCATAGCCCAGTCAAATTCAGCTTCTTTCTCAATCCATTTGCCCCTTTCCCTTGGTGAAGTACATGATTTATTTTGCCCATTTTTTTTTTTTTTAGTTAACACAAGTTTCTTCGTAGGAAGTTATCCACGAGATGTTGTTTTCCGTGAGATATGCTTTCGCTCAACAAAGTAAAAATGCTCTATTTTTTTTTTTTTCAGTCACGCTGTTGCACGACCGACACCAAAGACAGATCTGGTATTAGTAGATTTTATAGGTCGATTCTAAGTCCAGAACTAAAAATGGCAGCTGTAGTGTAACTAACTGGTATTAACTTGTCGGCCTTGCGCAGGTTTAATTCCAGACCAAACATGAGTTTCCGGGCCGTATGTTAAGTCATCGCAGCAGAGGAGGCCTTAAGCGGGCTGCTTTTAGCCACAGCACCTTACCCATTGGTAAATATTATTACATCTGCATTTGGAACAAGAACATCATATAAATCAGGTCAGAGTTTTCAAAATTTGGACGCCTCAAAGCTGGGAGAGAGCTGGCAGCTTCAGTTGTCCAGAAGTCTCTTCAGATTCTAGGGACCACACGAGGAGGTCTGGTGGATTATCATGCAATTGTTTCATCCGAGGTTTTACACACTCTGCCAAGCCTGGAATCCACTGTCTACGGTATTGTGCTGGTCTCAAAATTGTCTAAGTTTTTTTTTCTTTTAGGAGGCTGTTTGAGCTACAAAACGGGTGGCCTCCTAGACTGTCACACTCTGTGGCTTACGGCTGACAACAGACGCCTTAAATATTCCACCTCAGATAAGCAATACTGAGACTTGTCTAGTGAGGCCTTTTGCCCTTGTAAAGCAAAGAAGGAGAACCAAGCCAATGCATCAACCAGTTTTCCATTGTTCTTCGGCTTCTAAGGCTGCCAGCAAACCATCTACATTTTGAAAATTGTAGATCCCTCCTAGTGGAACAAATTTCTCTAAGTTTTCCTGTCAATGATGAGAAAAAACAGTAGGGAGTCTCAAAACCCTTGAGGAATTCTTTGTCATAAATCCCAGACTCCCCCATAAGCAAAAGCAAACAAGATTTCGGATCCACCTGCTACTGGAACAGAAAGAGGAAGGAAGGGAAGGAGGAAGGAAAGAAAGAAGGGAGGGAGGGAGGGAAGAAGGGAGGCAGGAAGGAAGGAAGGGAGGGAGACAGGGAAGAAGGAAGGAAGGAATGGAGGGAGGGAGGGAGGGAAGAAGGGAGGCAGGAAGGAAGGAAGGGAGGGAGACAGGGAAGAAGGAAGGAAGGAATGGAGGGAGGGAGGGAGGGAGGAAGGAAGGCAGGAAGGGAGGGAGGCAGGGAAGAAGGAAGGAAGGGAGGGAGGGAGGGATGTGAGCCAGGACTGTAGGCCTGACCCACAGGTATGTAATGAGATGACTCATAAAACATTGTGTCCTAGGGGCAAGATATAAGAACAGCCAACAAGGGTATTGCTTTATACATGTATAAATATATATAAATATATTTATTTAATAAAAATTAGATAAGCAGATGTCTGAGGTGGCTATAGTTGAATGTTTGTGTCCCCCTCAAAATCCGTATGTTGAAACCTAATCCCCAATATGAGGATATTTGGAGGGAGGGCCTTATAAAAGAAGCCCAGAGAGCTCCTTCGCCCCTGCTGTCATGTGAAGTTAGAGTGAAAAGATGGCTGCCTGTGAACCAGGAAGCAGATTCACAACAGACAATGAATCTGCCATCACCTTGATCTTGGATTTCCCAGCCTCCAGAACCATGAGAAATAAATGTTTAGTTTATAAGCCACCCGGTCTCTCGTGTTTTGTTCCAGACGCCCAAACAGACTAAAACAGAAGTCAACTGCCCCAATGGGAAGTCACACCCCCATTCCGGAACTAAGCCAGTTTGCAGACCCCAGAACCCATAAAGTAAAGGAGAGGCCAGGTTCCCACGAGGAAGCACGGTACGACATGACAAATACATCGGTAGCGATTTCCCCTGTCCTTCTCCAAAAGCATCTGTGACCGTTTACTCAGATAGCCAGGGAAAGGGGAATATACACAGAACTTTTGAGGTCTCCTGGAACCAGGAAGTGAAGGAGACACTGATACTGAGCCCAAAGTGGGTAGAGAGAGGGTTTACAGTGGTCAGGTAATAATAAGGAGGATAAGGAGTATTGGCTCAGGTCTCACAGTAGGTCCAGTAGTCATTTACGTGGCTCCCAGATGAATAATGGATGAATATATTAGCAGTTACCAGAATCCTTATATATCAGCTCATTGATCTACAGATTAAGAGCTATCATAATAGGAAAGGTCCTGTGGAAGCCCCCGAAACCTTTCCCCTCACAAAAAGTCCCCCAATGACCAAGAGAGTAAATAAAAACCAGTATCACATCCCTGGGCAGGGGTGGCAGGAATGGCAAAAATTAGTGTCACCCTCAAAACATACAATGATGCAAGAGTCACGGTCCCCATCACAGCCCCATTTTATCAGTCTGGCATCTGCCCGATAACAGTCCCAGTAATGGGGCGCCTGGGGGGCTCAGGTGGTTGAGTGTCCAACTCTTGATTTCGGCTCAGGTCATGACCTCAGGGTCATGAGATCAAGCCCCGTGTAGGGCTCAGTGCTGGGCTGGGTGTGGAGCCTGCTTAGGATTCTCTCTCTCCCTCTTCCTCTCTCTCTCTCTCAAAAAAAAAAAAAATAATAATAATAATACTCCCAATTACATTTACTGAGCTGGATGTGGTATCTTTACTAGAGCAGATTAACACAGCCTCTGGCAAGTGGCAGGTGGCTACAGATTTGGGAAAATATACTCTTTCATACCCACCAGGAAGAAAAATCAAAAACAGTTTCCAATTGCATGGAACAGACACCAATATATATTCACAATCTTACCCCAGGGCTATGTAATTTCTCCTGTTCTCTCTCATAATAAAGCACAAAGGTACCTAAGCCATCTGGATATTTCATAGAACACCATAATGATCCCTCAGATTGATGGTATCATGTTAATTCGATCTGATGAGTAAAAAGCAAAAGTACCCTGGATGCTCTAAGACATATGCACTCTAGACAGTCAGAGATAAACCCCACAAAGATTCAGGCAGGGATAAGCCACATGAGTGAAGTTTTTAGAGATCTAGGGTCTGGGGAAAGCTGAGGCATTTGCTCCAAAGTGATTCTGAACTTTGAATCTCCTACCTCTAAGAAAGAATATAAAAGTGGACCTCTTCGGGTCTGGAAGCAGCACGTTCCAATGCTTGGGAACACCACACCGGTCCGTTTAGTGAGCGGCGTAGAAGGCAACTTGTTTGGAACGAGGCCCAGAGCAAGAAAGGGCTCTGTAGCAAGTTCAAGCTGTAGTAAATGCCAACCTGCCACTTTGGTCATATGATCCAGAAAGTTCCATAATACTTGAGGTATCTGGGGGGTGGGGGTTACGTTTATGTATTTATTTTTTTCAGTAATCTCTACACCCAAAGTGGGGCTTGAACTCAAGAGTTGCACGCTCTTCCGACTGAGCCAGCCCGGTGCCCCAAAAGGTATCTGTGGCTTTAAAAAAGTGCTGACAGGGGCACCTGGGCGGCTGAGTCGGTTAAGCGTCCCACTTCGGCTCAGGTCATGATCTCCCGGTTCGTGAGTTCGAGCCCCGCGTCGGGCTCTGGGCGGACAGCTCGGAGCCTGGAGCCTGCTTCGGATTCTGTGTCTCCCTCTCTCTCTCTGCCCCTCCCCTGCTCATGCTCGGTCTCTCTCTGTCTCAAAAATAAATAAAACATTTAAAACACTTAAAAATAAATAAATAAATAAATAAATAAATACTGGCAAGCCCAAAAAGGAGCAGGGCAGTGCAGATCCTCAGGGTTCTGGAGTAAGGCCAGGCCATCCAGAAGCAGAGAACTATGTATCATTTGAAAAGGAGCTCCTGACATGCCAAGGGCCCTGGCAGAGATCTAAGCACCGACCTCGGGACATCAAGTGACATCATGTTCCCAGAACTGCCCATCACGAGCTGGGTTCTGTGAGATCTACCCAGTTTGGACAGACCCAACAGCAATCCATTGGCAGATAAAGTGATACATGTAGCAGGATTAGGCTCAAGCAGGCCCAGGGGACACAAGCAAGCTGCAGGAGCAGGTGGTCCAGACACCTATGTCACCTGCCACTGTTGTGCTGGGACCTCTCCCTCGACTCACACCTATGGGCATACGGACCGTCGGTGACGTAAAAAGGAAAGAGCTCAAACTTGGCTCGTGGTTGGGTAGGCTCAGTTTGGGCACAGGCTGAAGATGTGCACCCCACCCCCCTCCCCATGGCCACACTCGAGGATTTCTACGAAAGACACGAGCAGAGCTTTAGGTGGTATCCTTGGTCATCCACCTTGTGCGGAAGAAGCGTCCTGGGGTTACAACGCATATTGGTTCATGGCCACAGGGAATGGTTAGCTTGGTTGGTCGGGGGCTTCAAAGGGAAAGATGGGAAGATTGGGGTCAGGGAGGTCTGAGGAAGAGGCATACGGGTGGACTTAGGGGAATGGGCACAACGTGACGGGTTTTGTCTTTTCACGTTAACACCCACCAGAGAGCAGAAGAAGCACTAAATGGCCAGGGAGACATGATGGCCTGGCCGGTTGGTATCGGCCACAGCGGCAGAGATAGAGGCTACGCACGGGCCCAACAGCACCGTCTTCCTCTTACAGGGCTCATCTGCACATGGCCGCGGCCAAATATCTGACCTTCCAGCAACAGAGACCAACACTAAGTCCCCAAAATGGCACCATCCCTTGAGGATAGCAACGAGTTGCTTGGTCCCAAGATGATTATATTTGACCCCATCCCGTTGGAAAGGTCAGTGGTTCCTTCCGACAGAGACTGACCCGTGTGCCAAGTATGGACTTACCTTACCTGCCCACAAAGAAGGCTTCAGCTGGCATCACTATCTACGGGTTGGCAGAACATCTGATCTATCAACGTACACCAAATTTCTAGTCCTCAACTCACAATTCAGCATGTCGGTCCTCCTCCCGTGGCGGGGGCGGGGGGGGAGTAAGTGAGGGGCACGGAAGCCTGGAGTGTTACCTCAGTAGATGTCCCTCAACCTGAAAACTGGGGGAATACGTGACCCGCCTTGTCCCAGGGTGGGTTTCCCAGCAGCAGATGCTGAGATGAGAATTCCCGTACATGCAATTAATTTAAAGACGTGCTCCCAGGAGAACCTGATACGAGAATGGAGGAAACAGAACAAGAAAGGGGAAGAAGCTAAACACGTGGGTAATTTCTGGCAGCATCTTGCGGAAGGTTGTCGCTTCGGCACGATCCGATAGGGGAGCTCTGAGTGTCAACTCTGCCTTGCCTGAGAGTTTGTCTCTGCTTGAGCCAAAGGAACCGAGCTTTCCTACCCCCACATCAGTCAGTCATCGGGTAAAGACTGTCCACGGCTTGCAGGTGGGGAGGAAGAGGGGTGTGCAAGGGTGAACGTGAACTCACGCGCACGATCAGCCCTCTGCGTGCACGAGCCAAGCAGCTCCAGCGGGCCTCACAGACACCCCCACAAGTGTGTCTTTACCTGGGCATCCCTTAGCCCCGTCCAGCTGACACATAAAATGAACCATCACAGGTACTTACCTTCTAAGTTCTCAAACGTAGGAGCGTCCGGTTGTTCCTGACACTCCCTTTTGTATCCTTTCAGGGTCTGGAGATTCCGTAGTGATTTTCCTGTTTGGCTCCCGATATTGGTAGTTGTGTCTTCTCTTGTGATCAGTCAAACTTGTTAGAGGTTTATCGAGGTTATTGATTTTTTAGAAGAATCATGTCTAAAATCACTTATTTCTCTACTGTTTTCCCTTTTTCAGTGTCAGTGATTTCTGTTCAGATTTTTATTAGCTCCTTCCTTCTTGTTTCTTTGGTTTCATTTTGCTTTCTGTTTTCTGGTTGCTTAAAGAAGGAAACTTAGGTTATGGATTTGGGAACTTTCCTCTTTCCTAACGTAAACAGCATTTAGTGTTAAAAAGTTCCCTTTCGTGGGATTGTAGAATGGTTGTAGCCACTGTGGAAAAGAATTTTGTATTAACTCAAAATGGTAAAAAAACTAGTTACTATATGACCAGATACTATATGATCTGGGTGTGTCTATACCCAGGAGAACCGAAAAATGTTCACACAAAAAGCGGCACAGGAATATTCACAGCCGCATTATTCATGATAACCAAAAAAGGCGCAAACTACTCAAACGTCCACCAGTTGTTGAATGGATAAACGAAATGTGTTATATCCAAACAATATGATTATTAGTTGATTCATAAAAGGAACGAAGCACTGGGGCATCTGGGTGGCTCAGTTGGCTGAGGGTCCGACTCTTGATTTTGGCTCAGGTCATGATCCCGGGGTTATGGGATGGAGTCCCACATCCGGCTCCACACTGAGTGCTTGAGACCTTCTCTCTCCCCCACTTTGTGCCCCTCTCCCCCCACTCACTCTCTCCTTCTCTAAAATCAAAAGGAACGAAGCACTAACACATGCTACAACAGGGATGAACTTTGGAAACATGTCAAGTGAAAGAACCCAGTCACAAAAAGCCACATATCGTAAGATTTCATTTACATGCAAGAATACGCAAACCCATAGAAACAGAAAGCAGATTATTTATTTCTAGGGGCAGGGAGGAACAGAAGGAATGGGAAGTAACTGCAAACAGTTACAGGGTTTCTTTTTGGGGTGATGAAAATAAATTAGTGGTGATGGTTGCACAACCCTGAATATACTCAAAACCACGGAACTGTAAAGGATAAATTATATCTCAATGAGGCTAGTATATAAAAAACATTTCCCTTCCAGCACCGCTTTACATGAGTCCCACATATTTTAATATGTTGGATTTTCTTTTTCATTTAATTCTATGTATTTTAAAATTTTCCTTTGAGACTGTCTCTTTGATCCACGGATTGTATAACAGGGCTAAAGTTTTATTTCCAAATGTTCATTGATTTCCCTGCTGCATTTCTGTTGCTGATTCTTTTTAAACTTTATTTATTTTGAGACAGAGGGAGAGAGAACACGTGCAAGTAGGGGAGGGGCAGAGAGAGAGGAAGAGAGTCGAGAACCCCAAGCAGACTCCGCACTGCCAGTGTGGAGTCGGATGCGGGGCTTGAACCCACAAACCGTGAGATCATGAGTCTCTGAGTCGAAACCAAGAGTCAGACGCTCAACTGACGAAGCCACCCAGGCGCCCCTCTGTTAATGATTGCTAATTTGGTTCCATTACAGTTAGAGAACGTACTCAACGTGGCAGGCTGAACAATGGCTCCCCACAAAGATGCCCATGCCTTGATCCTCAGCCCCTGTGAATATGTTAGGTTACATGGAAAAGAGCTAAGGCTGCAGATGGAATTAAAGTTCCTAATTAGTTTACATAAAATTGGGAGAGAATTCTAGATCATCCACATAGGCCCAATCTAACCACATGAGTCCTTAAAAGTAGAAGTGGGGAGCCGAAAAGGTCAGAGGGACGCAAGACGATGAGGACTCAACCTCCCTTTACTGACTCTGAAGACGAAGGGGGATATAAACCAAAAAACAAAATGAGTAGCCTCTGGAAGCTGGAAACTTGCCTCAGTTTACAGCCTGCAAGTAACATGGGCGTCAGTTCTATAAACCCACAAGGAAATAAAATCTGCCAACAAGCCAGATGAGCAAGGAAAGGGATCTTCCTGGTTGTGTCATTACCGTTTGTCCAGTTGTACAATTGTTTACGGTGGGAAAGTAGGTTTCGGACCAATTACTCCATCATCATCACAAGTGGAAGTTGCTTAGTTTACTCTTCTGTGTGCTATATTTCAATGTTATTAATGTTTTTAAAAAGTTAAAGGAAGATTAGTACAACATACAGCTAGAACCACCAAGGGGGCTTACCCCTCAGAAATAAAGGTTTAGGTCATACCACCAAGTAAATAGCACCCTTAACAGAGGTAAAAGGGAATATAAAGTGGATCTTTTAAAAAAAATGTTTAATGTTTACTTATTTTTGAGAGAGAGAGAGAGAGAGAGAGAGAGAGAGGCAGAGTGAGCAGGGGAGGGGCAGAGACAGAGGGAGACACAGAGTCCAAAGCAGGCTGCAGGCTCTGAGCTGTCAGCACAAAGCCCCATGAGGGGCTCGAACTCATGAACGGCGAGATCATGACCTGAGCCGAAGTTGGATGCTCGATGGACTGAGCCACCCAGGTGCCCCAAAATGGATCTTTTAGAAGGAACATTATACATACCAATATGGTCTTGTGACCAGTTACCAAAGCAAGTGTTGTAGATTACAATCGAATTTTGCCCCCTGCTCTGTAACATTCTTGTTTCCTCCCAGGACTTTACATAGAATATTTGGAGATGGGGGTGCCTGACTGGCTCAGTCGGTGGAGCATGCGACTCTGGATCTTGGGGTTGTGAGTTTGAGCCCCACGTTGGATGTACAGATTATTTAAAAATAAAATCTTTAGGGGCGCCTGGGTGGCTCAGTCGGTTAAGCGTCCGACTTGACTTCGGCTCGGGTCATGATCTCACGGTCCGTGAGTTTGAGCCCCGCGTCGGGCTCTGGGCTGACGGCTCGGAGCCTGGAGCCTGCTTCCGATTCTGTGTCTCCCTCTCTCTCAGCCCCTCCCCCGTTCATGCTCTGCCTCTCTCTGTCTCAAAAATAAATAAACGTTAAAAAAATTTTTTTTTTTTCTTTAAGGGGCACCAGGGTGGCTCAGTCAGTTAAGCATCCAACTCTTGACTTTGGTTCAGGCCATGATCTTATGGTTTGTGAGTTCGAGCCCCGCATCGGGCTCTGTGCTGACAGCACGGAGTCTGCTTGGGATTCTCTCTCTCTGCTCTCCGCCCCTCCCCCGTTCATATTCACTCTCTCTCTCCCTCTCTCAAAATAAATAAATAAAACTTAAAAAATAATAAATAAAACATAAAATCTTTAAAAAGGAAGAATGTTTGGAGATAAATTTAACACGTTTAGTACATATATTAGAGAATATGAGATCGGTGCCCAGAGATTCCGCACTTAGGAGCTGAATGTAATTATTCACAAACTTTGGGGTCTTTCTTTGGGGTGGCCGTGAAGCAGTACATTCGCGGATATATGTGAAATAAAGTGTGGTAGGCAGATACATTTCTGGAAGAATTGGTCTGAGGAGTGAAGTATATTCATTCACCCGACACACGTTTGTTGACCTCCTACTGTGCCAGGCACTTTTTTAGGTTTTGGGGGAGACATCAATAAACCAAACAGGTGAAGTTCTCTGATCTCATGGAGATTATATTCTAACAGGGGAAGACAGAAAAGAAACAATGGATATAGTAAGCAGGTAAATTATATGGTATGTATGAAAGGAATAAGCATTACTGGGGGGAGGGACGAGAGCGGGGGAAGAGTTCAGGCATGCTGGGAGTGGGGTGAGACGGGACGGACAGATGGAGTATTAAATAGGACAGTCAAGGTAGGCCTCATGGAGGGCGTGGGTGAGATGTGAACACAGACTTGAGGGAGGGGAAGGAGGGAGTCAAATGAACACCTAGGATAGGTAGTGGGTCAGAAGCCCAATCAGGCCCTCCAGGGGCGAGGGGGGGCTGGGAAAGTAACACGTAAGACTAAAATCAAGGTGTGGGCTGGGGTGTTCTCTGGGGGAACTTCTGGGGGAAGTTCTTCTTCTGGGGGAAGAATCTGCTTTCAAGCTCACTTAGGCTGATGGCAGAATTTAGTTCCTTCCCTTTGTTGGCTGACAGCCTGGAGCTGCTCTCAGTTTCTAGAGGCTACCTTTATTCCTTGACACGCAGCCCTCTTTCCATTTGTGAGCAAGCAAGAACACATGAAATCCTTCTCATGCTCTAATCTCTGACTTCCTCTTGGGGCAACCTGGGTGGCTCAGTCGGTTGAGGATCTGACTTCGGCTCAGGTCAGGATCTCACGGTTTGGGAGTTTGAGCCCACGTCAGGCTCTGTGCTGACAGCTCAGAGTCTGGAGCCTGCTTCCGATTCTGTGTCTCCTTCTCTCTCTACCCCTCCCCTGCTTGTGCTCTCTCAAAAATAAAGAAATGTAAACAAGAATTTTGAAAACAATCTCTGACTTCCTCTTTTGCTACCCGAGACCATCCTTGTTCTTAAAGAGCTCCCATAATTACAATGGGCCTACCCAGATAATCTCCCTTCTGATTAACTCAAAGTCAAGTGATTAGTAACCTTAATTATATCTGCAAAATCCTTTACCTTTTTTCTAATTTGTTTTTTTTTTTTTTTAGTAATCTCTATCCCTAAGGTGGGACTTGAACTCATAACCCCAAGATGGAGAGTCGCATACTCTTCCAACTGACCCAGCCAGGTGCCCCTCCCTTTTATCTTCTACATAATACTATCATGACTGTGACATATCCTATCCACAGCCCCGAGGATTAGGGAGAGAAATCTGGGGAGCCACTTTGGAATTCTGCCTACCAGAGACACAAAAGGAAGTAGAAAACCTGAAAAGACCTGTATCTACTCAAGAAATTAAATCTAAAACAACAAAAATTAATAAACAAAAAGCACAATCAGACCTATAAATACAGAGAACAAACTGATGGCTGCCCGAGGGGAGGGAGTGAGAAGCTGGGCAAAATGGGTGAAGGGGAGTGGGAGGTACAGGCTTCCAGTTATGGAATGAATGACTCATGGGAATAAAGGGCACAGCATAAGGAGTATAGTCAATGATACTGTAACAGCAATACCTTCACCTGTGGTAAACATACCATAATATATAAACTTGTACAACCACTAAGTTATGCACCTGAAACTAATGTAACACTGTGGGTCAATTACACTCAAATAAACATAATTTTTAAAAATAATTTAAAATTTGGGGCGCCTGGGTGGCTTAGTCAGTTAAGCGTCCGACTTTGACTCAGGTCATGATCTCATGGTTCTTGAGTTCAAGCCCCGCGTAGGGCTCTGTGCTGACAGCTCAGAGCCTGGAGCCTGCTTCCCATTCTGTGTCTCCCTCTCTCTCTGCTCCTCCCCTGCTCACACACTGTGTCTCTCTCAAAAACAAATAAAGATTAAAAAAAAAGTATAAAAATATTTTTAGGGGCGCCTGGGTGGCTCAGTCGGTTGGGTGACCGACTTCGGCTCGGGTCATGATCTCACAGTCCGTGAGTTCGAGCCCCGCATCGGGCTCTGTGCTGACAGCTCAGAGCCTGAAGCCTGTTTCAGATTCTGTGTCTCCCTCTCTCTCTGACCCTCCCCCGTTCATGCTCTGTCTCTCTCTCAAAAATAAATAAACATAAAAAAAAAAAAAATTAAAAAAAAAATAAAAAAATAAATAAATTAAAAAAAATATATATTTTTAAATAAATTTGCAGGGGCGCCTGGGTGGCTCAGTCGGTTAAGCAGCCGACTTCGGCTCAGGTCATGATCTCGCGGTCCGTGAGTTCAAGCCCCGCGTCGGGCTCTGTGCTGACAGCTCAGAGCCTGGAGCCTGTTTCAGATTCTGTGTCTCCCTCTCTCTCTGCTCCTCCCCTGCTCACATGTGGTCTCTCTCTCAAAAACAAATAAAGATTAAAAAAAAGTATAAAAAAATTTTTAAACAAATTTGCAATAAAAAAACACTCTTCCCACAGAGAGAATTCCAGGCCCAGAAGATTTCATTCGTGACTTCTATCAGACATTTAAGAAAAAGACAATACCAATCCTAAACACGTTCTTTCAGAAAACAGAGGAAGCATTTTTGAATTCATTTTATGAGGCCAGCATTACCCTTCATACCAATTATTGATTTATTGCCTCTCAGCTCCAAATTCACTTTTTGCCTGCTCTGTGAAAATGAATCTGAACCCTTTAAATATTTTCCTTTTGTCAGCTGGCGTAACATTATGTACAAGAAAAACTTGTTTCCTATTACTACTCTCAATAACTCTGGCCACCAAATGTGGGTTTTTCCCCCACATTGACCCATTGTCTGACAACAGCTGGGTGGCCTACAGTTCAATTCTATCTGGAGTTTGCATCAGATTCTACAAGTGAAGGGTTCAGTCCCACAAGGCTGCCCTCCTTTAGATGCCAATCACAAGTGTGTCTATAGATTGATAAGTTGCTAGAACGGCTCACAGAACTCAGGAAGAGCTTTACTATTTACTCATGTCTTATAAAGGATACGACTCAGGAACAGCCAAACTGAAGAGACGCATAGGGCCAGGGACGAAGAAGGGACTGAAAAACATCCATGCCCTCTGGCAGGGCACGCCCCCTCCCTAGCAACTGCGTGGGTTCACAGCCAGGAGGCTCTCCAAATTGATGGTTTCCTTAGGTAGGTAGGACTGATAAAATCATTGGCCACTGGTGATTGGCTCATCCTCTTCCCAAGGTCAAGGGGGTGGGGCCGAAAGTTCCAAACCTCCACAATCACGTGGTCAGTTCCTCTGACAACCAGCCCCACCCCTCTTAGGGACTTTCCAAAAGCAAATTTAACGGAATGCCTAAGTGGCTCAGTTTGGTTAAAGGCCTGGCTTGGTTTTGGCTCAGGTCATGATCTCATGGTTCATGGGTTCAAGCCCTGTGTCGGGCTCCATGCTGATGGTGTGGAACCTGCTTGGGATTCTCTCTGTGCCCCTCCCCTGCTCAATCTCTCTCTCTAAATAAACTTTAAAAAGAAAAAAAAATAAATTTAACAAACTTGGGTGTGGTTGAAAGGGGCTTTTTAGGAATAAACAAAAGGCATTCTCTTCTCCTTTATCACTATGGAGCTATTTCAGGAACTGGGGACAAAATCCAAATAGAACAAAAGATGAACCTCTACCTTTATCACTCCAGAGTTGAAAGACCAAAAGAGGCCTTTTTTGTTTAAAATTTATCTCTTTTGAAAGAGAGAAGGTGCAAGTGGGGAAGGGGCAAAGAAAGAGGGAGAGGGTCCGAAGCAGGGATCAAACTCATGAACCGCGAGATCATGAACTAAGTCTTGACACAACCAACCGAGCCACCCAGGCACCCCCAAAAGATGGATTTCTTAATGTATCACAATACATTAGGTTTTGTCGGTAAAGGCCATTAAAGAGACACTTGTAGGAAGAAAAAGGGTTTTTGCTTCCCGGTTCAGGTATGCTTCCTTGGAAGGCTCTTACAGGAAGGATGTGCTTCTCCAGCTTGGGCAACTCCTCAGGTCTGGCTGCTGCAGTGAGGGTGGGTTTCTCCAGCCTCAGGCCCTTAACTGTGCTCAGAGCCTGTCCAGGGTCCAGGTCCTGCAGTATTCCAGTCGCAGTGGCTTCCCCAGAAAGCCTCCCAGGCAGTTTTAGAGCCAGGTACCTCTGGTGAGACCGGAGCACCACCTTCTCCAGTACCCTGGAAAATCGTTCTAGTAAGTTCTGTAGGTTGGGGGCAGGGGGAGGGACCCCCATTCCATAGGCCACAGCCATGCCTCTCCAACATGGTGTAGAGATTGGCCCTGGGGTGCTGGCAGGGCTCTTCCTTGATCACTGCTCTTGGCAGGAGTTGGGGGCGGGGGGGAGGTTCCTACAGTACTCACTCCATCACAGCCTTAGGAGTAGCGGTTATCACGCGTATACTGTATGTTGTTGCATGTTCTATTATATCGGTATTCTTTTCTTCTTAAGAGCTGTTTTCTTAGTAGTCCCTTATTTTCCTCTCCATGTTAAACTTTCTATAAACCTTCCCTGTTCAAACTACCGTGTGGCTTCTGATTGGACCTAAACATATACTGCATGAACCTCGCCATAGACCCAGGAGTGGCAACTGGAAACGGACCCGGCAAAAACGGGATTTGGGGGACTGGTCTGTTCATGCCTTTGGGCTTTATTGCAGTTTCGGCCACACGGGAAATGGGATGCCAGTAACCCACGCAGGCAGGAGCATCACGATGAACTAATAGGAAGTGCCAACCGAACCACGTGCTCCGAGCGCCCAAATGCTTGCTGCTTAACCCTTATACCAGTAAGATGACCAGAAAGACCGTAACGTTGGGTGGAGTCTTTGGAGTTCACGTGAAAGCTTCTGAAGAAGCAATTACAAGCCCAAGTCCGGTAACTCTCAGCTCAAGTCAGTCTGGGAATCAAAGAGCTTCCGTAACTACGGTCAAACCTCAGCCTGCTCTAGGCAGCCAGGTATACACTACAACCCAGGAAGGAATAGCTTGCACACCAAACTGGCAAGTGGATAGACAAACTATGGGGGATGCACACCATTAAATACTATACTTAGAAGCAGCGGACACGATGGATGCCGGGTACGTGTCCAAAACACGGTGATGAGAAGTTACGAAGGGATATTTAAATACCGTAGCGTTTAAGTCAATTAAAAATACATGCATATAAAACATCGATATCCATTAAATGCATCAGATGCTTCCCACTGGGGAGGGGCAGATGGTGAATGGGAGGAGGAATGGGAATAAAATGTGAAAATAAAATGAGAAGGGCCCTGTATGGATTAATCACCATAGTGTCCCCCAAAAAAACAGATGACTAGGACTCAAAAAAAAGGAAGAACCTTGGCTTATAATAGGGACTTCCAGTCCTTGACAAGATTCTACCATAAGGTGCTGGGCTCCCTCCCCCAAATCCAGCCCGGATGAGGACACACAACAGGAAAATTGACAGATGATGATGAAGTCTACCACTTAGGCGGCATTTTCTATGTGCCCGGCACTATTAACTCATTTAATCCTCGCGCTAGGAGACGGATACTATGAGCTCCACTTTACAGGTGAGAGAACAAGTACAGAGAGGTTCAATAAATTGCCTGAGGCCACACAAACGGTAATGCTGGAGTTCCAAGTCCAATTCTAGATAGTCTAGATAAAAGTGAGAAACACCTAGAGACTGGAGAAGGTAAGTCTCCAGCAGGGATGGAGGTCAGGAGAGCGTGGCCTAAAATAGAACAGAGGCAGGCACCACAGAGAGGCCAGAGAAGAAATTTCTAACTGTGCCTTTCTTCTCCCCCAACATTACTCTGGAAAGATCATTCTCCTCCCCATCACCATGGAAAGACAAAGAACAGCGCTTCCAAGCCACCCGGAGATGGGTTACATCAAGGCGGCACTGAAGCCGCTGCCGTGGGGGGCAGACCTCGTGTGCAAGCACGGGGCCAATCACCACACACCCGTACGGCAAAACCCCAACCTTATGTATTAAACCAGTAAATACCCCCTACGCCCTCAAGGTAGGAACTTGGCCAAGATTTCCTTGAGGTATCTGACTAGCCCAAGAGCAAAGCCCTAAAGGCGCTGGCCTCAGGGGTTCCCCAACGGAACAGCCCCACAGTGAAGCTCAGCTCAGCGTTGAAAAGCCCCCGGAGCTTACAACTTCATCCCCTACCCCTTATAGTCAGGAGCACAAAACCAAAAACCTCCATTTGTTTAAGAAAGCCTTGAACAGGGGCACCTGGGTGGCTCGGTCAGTTGAGCTTCCAACTCTTGATTTCAGCTCAGGTCATGATCTCAGGGTCCTGAGACTGAGCCCCACGTTGGGCTGAGCGTGGAGCCTGCTTGGGATTCTCTCTCCCTCTCTCTGCCCCTCCCTTGCTCGCTCTTGCAAAATAAACAATATCAGAAAACCTCTAACATAAGATGGAGTTTGAAGTAAAAAAACCAAAAACCCAGCAACAATAACTTCAAGGAAGAAAAACATCCTACACACACACAAAAAAGAATTTCTCTTTAGTCAGCTTACGATACATAGTGACAAAAATTAAGATCAGACACGTTACTAAAAAACACATAGTAATGGGGCCAGTGTATACACTGTTCCTACAAAGACAGAGGCAGTAATCCAATGGAAAAGTAGTCTTTTCAACACACATTAGAATAAATGGTATTGTATTCCTGGGGCGCCTGGGTGGCTCAGTCGGTTAAGCATCGGACTTCAGCTCAGGTCATGATCTCATGGTGAGTTCGAGCCCCGCGTGGGGCTCTGTGCTGACAGCTCAGAGCCTGGAGCCTGCTTCGGATTCTGTGTCTCCCTCTCATTCTGCCCCTCCCCCTCGCTCTCTCTCAAAAATAAATAAATAAATATTAAAAAAAATAATAAACAAAAGATTAAATGGTATTCCTATTTTTTAAGAATTTCAACTCTTGCCTCCCCAAAGGAAAAAGAAACCCAACTCAAAATGAATTGTACACCTAACAAAGTTAAAACTACCAGACTGTAAAACAGATGTACCAACGTTCATCTCGTTTTGACAAATGCACCACAACGATGTAAGATGTTGAAATTAGGGCAGCCTGACTGCCGGATATATAGGAGCTCTACCCTATCTTTGCAACTTTTCTGTAAATTTAAAATGATCCCAAAATAAAGTTCATTTTTTTAAAAAAGCGCTCAGCATTAGTCACCAGGGAAATGCAAATTAAAATCTCAATGTTATACCACCTCGCCCACCCACTAAAATGGGTAAGAGGAAATAGACCAACAGCGGCAAATGCTGGAAAAGCAACGAGAACGCTCATAAATTGCTAGGAGGGCATCAAATGGTACTCTGGGAACACTATTCAGCAGTTTAAAAATTAAACATATATAGTCCACTGTATTACTCATCAATCCAGCTCCAAAATTTATCCAAAAGAAACGAAATTATATGCTGAAGACTTACACATTACTCACAGCCACATTATTCCTAACAGTCCAAAGCTAGAACTCCAGATGTCCATCAACAGAACAGGTAAACTACATATACACCAGGGTTCTCTGCACCAAAAAGGAATTCATACAAACTACGTGGAGCAATCTCAAAACCATGCTGAAAGCAGCTGGACACAAAAAGTACATGGCGGAAGGATTTAACTTCTGTGCAGTCCTAAATGTGCAAATATATTGTACAATAGAAACCAGATTAATGCTGTTTCTCTGGGCATGGGAGAGGAGATACTGACTGGTAAGGGACACGCAAAAACTTCCCGGACTGGAAAATATTGCATTTTGATGAATGGGTAAACAGTCTTTTTCAAGACTGAACACAAGATCTGTGTGCATTTCACTGCAAATTATAGATTTTTAAATACAAACGGTACTCCTTCATCAGGGATATACAAATCTAAACAAGATGAAATGTACCCACCAGGATGGCTACATTTAAAAGCACCGAATACAGGGGCGCCTGGGTGGCTCAGTCAGTTCAGCGTCTGACTTCCGCTCAGGTCACGATCACACGGTTCGTGGGTTTGAGCCCTGTGTCCAGCTCTGTGCTGACAGCTCTGGAGCCTGCTTTGGATTGTCTCCCTGTCTCTCTCTGCCCCTTCCCCACTCGTGCTCTCTCAAAAATAAACAAATGTTAAAAAAAATCTTAAAATAAGGGGCACCAAATATGGATACGGCCAATGTTGACGGCAAGTAAAACAAGTTTGGGAAAACATCTGGCAATTCCCTATGAAAGGAAGTATCTACCCTACAATCCAGCAATTCCACATTGAAGTGTTTTCCATCTCCTTGTGTACAGACTTAAATATTAGAATGTTCACAGCAACTTGTTTTCACCTCATTGTGTACACAGACTTAAATGTTAGAACATTCACAGCAACTTCATTACTAGCCAAGAGCTGAAAAAGGCCCAGGTCTCCATCAACAGGCAAACTGTACCATGCTTCTACTTGGCAATAAAAAGGGAACAAACGGATACACTTGCAGAATCTTAAAGCATTTTGTTTAAAAAAAAAAAAAAAGCAAAGCTTTACGCAAGGTTCCACTTTTATGATTGCATTTATTCTAGAACAGACAAAACTAGTCTCCATCTTTGAGGAATGATGGCAATTGTCTGCAGCAAGTCACAAGGGAACTTGGCCCGGGTGATAGTAACGTTCTCCATCTTGATAGTGTGGACTTTTGCTAAATTACACATACTTAAAACAATCCAAATTAAAATTTTAAAACTCATCTTCAAAATCTGTACATATTGAGGTCACTGTTTTTTAGGGAAGCGCACAGATGTGTGCAACTTAACAACTGATGGGAAGGACTAGTTCCTCTAGAAGTCGTGTGGAGCGAATTTATTTACAGGTCAATACTTACGGCTTTTTCTGCCATCCTAATGCTCAACTAGCATTACTTTCCCACACAATGATTTCTGTTCAACTGACTATATAACCCAAATCCACATTTTAGGTGCAGATGAATTTAAGGGGGACCCAGAAAACAGAGACTGCCCCAGTGGTCTGGCCCAGGTCTGAAATCTAAATGTCAGATGTCTAAATGCACGCACAGAAAACCTGAAATATCAAACAATCCCAACTTAGCTTTACCTCCCCCTTTACCCTAGAAAATAGGACCTTGTAGCCAGCCAATCGTGCGTTTCCACACCTTGAAATACTCCATGAAACTCACTCATGCCCCAAACCCCACTGGGAGCAGTGCCTGTTTGAGGTACTACACTCCAAACCATGGTGGCCTTCCTTTTAATAAAGGACACAGGTAAACAGTGCAGGAGTCAGAAATACACAGAACAGTAGACAATAACAGAGAAAGTGCTCAATACAGAAGCACGTTAATCAAATGGCACTGTGTTTAAGAACATCGCTGAAGGTCCCCATTGGGATTCGCTACCAAACTGAGCCAATGGACCTGTGCCTCCCCCCAAGAGTTAAGCAGTAAAAACCAGAGTATACCTTCTAGTCTTTTAGCTTCTAGTTCTTTGGTGTCACTGCCTATGTAGGGGTAGAGATTAAATGGGCTCACCTCATTTACCTTGATACCTACACCTGAAGCTCACTCCCCTAATAAAAGCAGCCTAGTCACAGAAGAGGCCACCTTGGGGACTATGTTCCAAGGCAACCGCTCAAGATGGACACAAGGTCATATGGAAAAGCCTAAATTCCTTATTACAAAAGAATAAAGAACCCAGGGGCCACAACATATGCATGTTAAGTTTTATTAAGTTTCAAATACAAAACATTCCAAAAAGAGAAAAGTGATCTAGGATATCTAAGTTCTGTATTCAACTACCAGTTCAACAAAACATTATATCATTCTTTTACAACCAGTATAAAGCCAGAAGACTCAAGATGGATTCTTTTCCCAACGGGAGAATTAAGTCTGCTGGGTCAGTAAACTATTTGCCAACAGCTGAATGGTCATTTGGGTATGCTTAATTTCGACTTCCTATTAATGATCACTATGTTTAATTTCTATGTTCTACACTATTTTCCAGATACCTAAATAAAATCTCCAGAGCCCAAGTCATCAGAAGCATAATCCCACGTACTTTACATCATAGGATTGAGGAAGACAGCTATGTAAGTGTCAACAGCTATTTAAATTTGGTCAATACCCTCATGGCCTGGGATTAGAAAAGCCTGTCCGAAGAGGGTTAGAATTTTGGGGTTATTTCCCACAATGACAAAGATCAAAGATGATAGCACTGATTTTACGATGAAGAAAAAAAGTCTTAGGAGTTGAGTTGGTTTTTCTAACCCAACTACTCAAATCTGTTTCCTTTGGAAACATTAGCTTTTTTATACTACCAGCTCTGGTCTCCAACACAATTGGTTTGTTTCCAAGACAGGTGGTGGGGGTAAAAGCAGGCTTACCAAACAATACAGTTAAAAAAAAAAAAAAAGCCAAGTGGCCCAATTTTGTTTCCAGTTTTTAAAGTGTGCTTTCAATCATTTTGTCTATGTTTCCAGTTACTCTAAGTTTCCAGACACTACTCCCTTGGTTTGCTGACTAAACCCCACTTCGGGATAAACTGCACCAAAATGTTCCACTTGCTGAAAAAAATCAAACAGTTTGCTGGATAAAGAGTTACCACTTACGCCTTTCATTTTTCTACTTCAACTTTCTGACAGTAGTCATCAGCCAGTTCTAAACTGCAGAGTCGTCCCCCAGGACTTTAACAGAATGAAAGCCAAACTTGTCAAATCCACGTGAAGAACCACAAGAACTTCCTACCTCCACTTACCAATTTCCTTAAATGCTCCCCTTTATCTGGTCAATTACTTTTTTGAAGTAACTACCACTCCCTAGTTAAGAGTGCTAATCAACACTGGTGCCTTCCTTCCTCAGATCCACAGGAACCCTCGAAGGCAAAAACTCTATTGCCTGCACCAAACCAATTCTGAGGAGTACTGCTTATGCAACTGTTGTGCCTTATCGACAATCAGCATTCTTCTGCTTCAACAACTCTGTAAAATGAAAAGCATGTGATCAGGTCACAAGATATTGTTTTATACTGGAAATTACTCCCCTTACCCATTCTCTAAACACATACTTTGTAACTGGCAACATTTCCTTTAAGCTGCAAGCTCCAAGATGCAACCGTAAATACTAATTCCTTTATCACTTTGGGAATATTAAAACCGTGTCACCATTATGCCGGTAACATTACTCGTAAGTGGAACTTAGAAGCAGCTGCATCTGTTCTCCCTTTAGTCCATTTGTACTGTGGCTGGGGCGGCACGAACAGGGCGTCCTCTTACAAAATTCACGGGACCAAGTTTGAACCTCATGGAAGTGAAGTCTGCGCACCTACCAAAACACTAACTGGACAGCTCCAGTCAACAACTGCTTAAGGAGACTAGATCAGCAAGCTTTGTAATACACTCAGAAGGAACTAACACAGGGCATGAAGAGGTACCAACTTCCAGTCGTAAATAACATGAAAAGTACAGCACAACATGGGGGGGGAGGGGAGCTAAGGGGCACCAGATTGGCTCATTTAAGCATCTGGACTTTGGCTCAGGTCATGAGCTCATGGTTTGAGATCGAGCCCCCAGGTCTGGCTCTGCGCTGAGAGCGCGGAGGCTGCTTGGGATTCTCCCTCCCTCGTTTGCACACACGCTTGCTTGCAAACTTAAAAAAAAAAAAAAAAAAAAGCTAAGATCACTTGACTGAGCCACCAACGGCAACCTACCTGTTTAACCTCACCCTCCATTCTAATGGGTAACTTAACGCGCCAGGTGTAAAATACGTTACAGCACTTAACTTTATCCTCCTCACCCACGTTAGGTTATCCTACCCCATGGAGAACTTACAAATATCACAGCTATGCAAACAGGCAAAGCTACATAATTTGTACCTATAAAGGCCATGGCTTTTGAAACTTACCTTAGCATTTGATTTCTCTTGCTGTGAGGTTTATGTAGTGTGAATAAATCAGCACTCCAACCATAAGGACCAAAATCCTCAACCTGTAAAAATTAAATAGGTAAACTAGTTATCTCTCTTAAAGGAAATTCTTCAAAACTTGCCTACAACTGCTCTTTTCCAGAAAGAAAAGGCAAGTTCAGACTTGCAGCTTAACGTATTTCATGTTCTACTAATTCTCTTAAGTGGTGGAAGATTCACTGGCTTGGGATGGACTGGAATGGCTTAAAATGGTTAAGTCGCATGGCTTATGGATTCTCATTCTGTTCCAATGGTGCACTGCCATGTTAAATCCATAAGTTGAACGGACAAAACTTATTTGAAGGAATAAGTGCATTGTAAGGATTTTTAGTTGGAGGTCTTCAAGTTTACTATATTCAAGAGCATCTTTTTCAACTTCATGGCTGGACCTGGGTCATGCTGCCTCAGGTTTTGCTTTTTAAAGACCACTTTGCAATAGATTTTCTCCATACAGTGTAGTTCCATAGAACTAAAAACAAGTCAGGCATCCAACTAAATGTCAAGTTTGCAATGGCTTACAGGGGCAAGAGTGGGACCCCAAACTTAAGCCATTTCCTATATTGACTAAAAGGCTATTTTGAAAAATGTTAAAACATACGAAGCATGTTTAAAGGTCTTCATCAAAAATACTTTAAAAAAAAAAAAGGCACCCCCTCCCAAGCCCCAGATCGCTATTGGTAAACAACAGCTGTATTATTAAGGCCTTTAAGTGTCACACATGCTTTAAAAAAAAAAAAAAAAATCCATGTGTTGAATTTGGAGAACTTCTAATATGCTATCGAACACTTTGCTTTTCCAAAAGTTTTTTTTTAATCTAGAAAGCATTTCCATTGCCATGAGGTACAGTATGTCTCACTGTACTAGGAGGAAGGTAAGTGTTCAATCTCGACTTAGACGGAAAAACTAGTTTGCTTTGCTTACCATCTTTGCTGTTTCACAGGCATTTGATGCTTTAAATCTGATGTGGAATGCTGATAGATTCACTTTTTAGAAGTCATAAGCCTTTGAGAAGTTGGAGATAACTTCATTGCTTATCTATTTTCTCCTTTGCAATCAAGCTGTTCCTTAAAAGTGAGACACTACAGAGTTGCAAAAATTTGAAACAGTAAGAGCAAGCACCGTTTGCAGCTTCATGGTTGGTTTTGGCCAAACTTTTTATTTAGTATTCTGTAGTTGCTTAACACACACTTAAATGGTCTTATTGGGGGAGGGGAAAGGGGAGGTTCTTGTAGATTCCCAAGGAAATGTCAGAAAGGCAAAATATGGCCAGCATTATCCATTTGCTTTTTTGGATTTACTGGGTGAATAGCACTTTCCTTACATAAAAGCATCTGATCTCAGGTTTTTCATACTGAGAACATGGAGATTTCAGTTTGAAGACACTCTGAAATCCTAAGAGTAGCATATCCCGACCACCCTCTAATAGCTAGCTTGTTTGTATAGGCAGAAGAATTCCACCTCTCCATTTTAGATGGCTAGATGTTTGTGGAAGGTCCTAGAATTGCTTGCCTCATTTACTGGGAAAAATCAAGATATAGGAAGTGACCTTTAGGGACACTTTTACTTGGAAAATTACAACACTAGTACACAAGTCAAGTCTTAAACACATTTAACATTTGCTTACTGAAAGCAATGTCATAAAGTCAAATAAGATTAACAGATTTTACTTTTTTCCCTCACAAGAACATAAAAATTATGGAAGGGGAACTTAACAGGAAATTTAAAAAAGGTAACACAATTTTTCCTTTTAGTAGTCCTTGGGTAGTTATGACAGAAAAGGTTCCACTGTTTTGTTTGTTTCTTTGAACGGGGATTTTGGTCCAAAGTTTTGTTTGCTTTTAATATCTGCTTCTGCCTCCCCCTCTATCAGATCGGCTTCCTCCACGGCCACCACCTCTTGGTGCTCCGCGGCTTGAACTGCTGTAGGAATCACGTGGAGGAGGGTACCCCCTTTCCATAGAAGGGGGAAGCCCTCTTTCTTGTCTGCCAACCCGATCACGACCACTTGAGTAGAGATCACTTCGGCTGCTTGAGTAACTGTCTCGACTTCCACCATATCCGTCACGTGAGCTGCTGTAATCATCATAGCGACTGCTTCCACCATAAGATGGCGGGGGCCCTCGTGTAGGTGGAGCACTACGTGAGTTACCTGCAGGGTCAATGGTCAGGTAATATGGCAACACTATAAATTGTATATATACAACATTTAAATCTGAATTTACAGAATTCTTGTATTAAACGTTTACTTTCTTAACTGGAAGGTTTTAAACTCTGCCATTGCTGGCCATTAACAGGGATTTGCTCATCTGCTGAGATACGGAAATGGATGGGTTTTAATGTTTGTTTGCAAAGACTGAAGACGGTGTGTATTTCAAGAGGATATTCCAGACAGCTTGTTATTTTAGAGAAGACACTCAGACACTTTCCAGTGATAAGTTGCAATTTTGAACTGTAGACTTTCCTTCACATTGCAATGGTAAACATTTGATCTTGTTAATAAAATTTTTAAATTGTATTTTCACTGTTGGGGGAAAACACATAAGGCTGCCAATTTAAGCAAGCAAAATCCCCTCCAAAGCAAGCAAACAGCCTCAAAAAAAAAAAAAAAAAAAAAAAACTTAGAAAAAACAAAAGCCCCTCACAAAACTAGGAAAAGCCCAGCTGATACCCCTTAAAAGCAAGCAAATATCCCTTAAAAAGCAAGCACCACACAGCCTAATAAAGTGGCTCATGAACCTAAAAACTCAAGCTGGTGATACTCGAAGACCCTCAACCAGTATCTTACCATAACTCTCATATGAATCTCTGTAGGAGCCTCCACTCGGATGATCTGAATAGTCACGATCACGACCATAGCCATCTCTATCACTAAAGAGAAAAACTCGTAAGCCACAGGGTAGCAATATTCAGAGCAAATTTACAAGCTGTCGCAGGCTGCAGTATCACTTTACCTATAGCCTCTTGATGGGTAGTCATCACGTGAACTGGAATGACCATAGTCACGGTAAGTATAATCTCTCGGGGGTGGTGCGTAATCTCTTGTATCACGAGAACTTGGGTAATCTCTGCTTGAATAGCTACAAAAACAAAAATGAACTCGGTTCACACTTTTGGCAAGTTCTCCCTTCAACCGAAATTATGGAGACAAACTACTACACTTGTCTGTTACCTGTCTTTAGTAGAATATCCGTCATCTCTTGGGGACAAATAAACATCTCTACGAGAGGGCAGGGGTTCCCTTCGAGGTGGGCCTCCATAACTGTCTCTTCCACGTGACACAGGAGCTTAAGACAAAATAACCATTTTTAGAAATACATCCAAAGTGGGAAGCTTCGGTGAATGTGAATTTCCATCCAGATAATGAAAGCAGGGCAGTTCACTCAGATAGGACAGATGGTATGGAACTCAAAGAGTTTCTTCCCTAAAACCCCCTTGTTCACAACTCAAGTCTTTTCAGTGCATATTAACTTCATGTACCTACATCACCCCTAGTCCACAAGTCACTTTCATAAGCATCTTTTATATTGAAGATTTTTATTTTAAACCATCATTTTTTAAATCCCTTGTCAACCACGTGCAGGTCATGGTGGCAGGATGGATTGTTCTAGAAATCCAGCATTTACCTCTTCCTCCCATTCCACTGCTGCTGCGAACTGGTCCTGAAGGGGCTGATCTTTTAGGAGGAGGGCCGCCACTTCTTGGTGGAGGTCCTCTTTTTACTGGAAGTGGTCCCCTGGAAGAACTCATGTTAAAATTCATGGAATAACCACCATCATCTACATTAAAATAAAAAAGAAAAACCTGTTAATCGTCGTAATAATCAGTAGGAAGCTGTACAAGTTCTTTTTTGCTCTATCAAGAATGACCATTTTCTGTTCAGTTGGGCAATCTTGTTTTCGTTTTCACTTCTACAAGACTACTAAGCAGAAGGGAGTCTATCTAGACTAATCAAAAAACGGTAGTCTTTAAATTGCTTCAAAGAAAAAACCCGAATGGTTTCATTTTTATATACTTAAAATGAAGGCCTAGATCCAAATTTTTCTGTGAAGTCTTCTGCAATTTTCCCCCCCCACAAACTACCTAGTTCTGGTGCCCAAACTCACAACCCCAGAGATCTGGGGCTTTGAGCCAGCTAGTTACCCCGTCCACTGTTTTTTTAAACACAAACTTATGACTTCTAGGTCTCTTGAGTCTCATGGACTTCAATATATGCATCAAGTGTTCGCAGTATCAGGTGGAGTCTTTACACAAGGACTTAACCAACGCACACTGGCGTGAGGTCTGCAGTTCCCAAATTCCACACCAAGCCTGAGGCAGACCCAAGTCATTACCCATGTGCCCTCCACGTGAGGGAGGTCCCCTGGTTCCTCCACTTCCTCCTCTTCCGCCCCTAAGACCTCTTGGGGGGCCTCTGCTTCTTGGGGGTGGAGGTGGTCCACGTCTGCCACTTTCAAATGACGGTTTAGTGGCTTGTTCTACCTTGATGGCTTTTCCATCTAAGGACTAAATAACATCAAAATGTAATTCCATCAACATTTAAAGAAAACCTGCAGATCCCTTCACTATGCAACGTGACGCCAACGCACCCTTCAAAATAAAGTTTGTAGGTAAATTTTGCTCAATAAAAATACGGGGTCGTTTTTCCATTGGAACTTTTTGAGAATGCTACGGAGGAGGAGTTGAACCCAAACGTAAGGTCCATTGCACTACTGGTCAACAAAACATAAAAGGCCAGTCAAGTTGTTAACAAACTGATAACCGAAAAGCCAAGTTTTCAAGTAGAGAACAGAGTCATGCAACATTCTGAACTGAGACACTTTCGGAGCATAATCCCTAACTTTGCAAATTGTGAATTCACAAATGGCTAAGATCAGATGCCTCTAGAAAGGTATACACTCAAACACAACTCAAGAGCTACCCTCGACCAGATTTCAAGAACACTGTGCCAGTTTATGCACTAGAAACGGGATCACTGTGCAATCTCACCTTTCCGTTCATGTCTCTGGCTGCATCCTTAGCATCTGCTGGGCTTTCAAAGGTGACAAAAGCAAATCCTCTCGATTTGTTGGTTTCACGATCTTTCATCAACAGAACTAAAACACAGTTTTGGGGGGGGGGGGGGAAGCGTTACTCTAGTTCAAATGAAATAACCAAAGCTAGTCTATAAAATGCAAGCTCAGAACTTCTTAGAGGACAAAATGTATCATGTCAGACGATCAACGTAATCAAATTCATCACAGCTTACATTTTTAATTATTCACAGCTCCGCGTATGCCTTCAGAGAACTCACCTTCCACTATTCGTCCATATTTGCCAAATACGGCTTCAAGGGCTTTTTCATTTGTTTCTGTATTGAGGCCACCAATGAAAAGCTTTCCTGGGCGATCTGCTTCAACCATTTTTTTCCCCTGGTGAGAGTCTGTTGAAAAAGAACAGTATTACCTCCCTAGAAAAAGTTCAAGCTTATGGGACACATGTATTTATTGGCACATCTTTCTTGTTACACTATAAAATCATCATTCCTTAAAAACTGAAGGCACCAAAAGCATTCTCTTCTTCCAAGCGTCAGCAGGAAACCAATTTAAGTAGTTTAGTGATAGCGCAGTTTGCATTAGACCAGTTAAAAGGCCCAAGTTAACTTACGCCTCCATCCTTAAACCACCTTGGCAATTTTAATCAACTACTCAACGTTTGAAAAAGCAGTTCTAGTTTTAATCCTACATGTGTTGCCTTTTAAGGATTCAACGATCACATCCAAATTACCCTGATGGTTTTTTTTAAGCGTGTAGCCTCATTCAAGGTCACAGGCCAGTCGGAGGACCTCTTCCAAGAACTTTGTCTTTCCTCGTTAGGATTCCCCAGTAAACCTAAGCAGAAATCTCAAGTTTGAGCCAAGTTATACCTCCCCTTCTCCACCAGCCCCTGCCCCGCCGAAAAGGTTTAAAAATAAAAAAGGTTTCGGCATCGTTTCATAATAACGGAAGGTGGAAGCGCGCATCGTATCACTCAGCACTCCATGACTGCAGCAGAATCCAATTAAAACCCGTCATTAAAAAGCGCGTGGAAAACACAAAATGGCGACACTTGGATTCAACCCAGAAAAGCCTACACCGGCCAGGGGAGTAACTTTCGCTATCGGCAGTGGCTGGGAAAATCCGTAGGGCTTCCTCTCCAAGGCCGCCAATGAACAAGGACCCGCGTAAAAGTGCACGTGCCCGTCCGTGGCGCCAGCGCCATCCCAATGCAGGTACCGCGGTGGCGCGGTCGGCCCTCGTCCCGTTCCCACCCCGGCCTCCGCCGCCACCCCCGCGGGCGACAGCCAAACTTTCTCGAGAGGCACCCGGCCGAACGGAGCCCCCACGTCCGTTTTCCCCGGACACGCTCAGCCTTATCGAAATAGGTCGGCACCTCTCGGTTCTTAAAATGGCGCCCGCCACCCCCATCTCAGGGGAGATAATCCCAAGTTCTAACGTGGCAGGAACGTAGGCGCAACGGGCGAAGGGCAGGGGAACACGTACCGGAGGGGTGACGACGGTTCCAAGCTCCTACGAGCTCGCCGGCAGGGGCTTCGTAGCAGCCCAGCACGAGGGAGGGCCGCTGGCTCCGAGAACGGAAGAGGGAAGCCGCTAGCACTACTGCGCAACGAGGGCGAACAAAGGAGACAGCAAACTTTATACTGCCCGGGAACGAGGCTGAAGGACCCGGATGGAAACCGAGCTTAGAATTTGAAACGCTAAGGGAGGGGGAGCGGTTCCCAGCCTCCCCATTGGCTGTCTTCTCTGTCATTCGCTCTTCGCTCCTCCCCTTTCCCTGGGCCCCTCCGCGTTTGGGCCGGCGCCCGTTTCTAACCGTTTCCCCAGCCCCCACCCGTGCGCCACGAACCCGCGTTTTTGCTTTCCGCTAAAATGGTTCACGGGCTGCCTTTGATACCGAGCTGAAATTTATTGCGTGTTCTAGGGGGCCGGGCACGGGGCTGAACTTTACAACCATTAACTCGTTTAATTCTCAGAACAACGTGATGAAGGTAGATACTCCTAACTATGCTGATTTTACATAAATGGGAAACAAAGAAGTTTAGGTAATAAAATAGATCCTCCCCAAATATCTGCAACAAGAATTGCCGGTGAATGGGGACAATTCTGAGAAATAAATGTCACTTGGGGAAAAAGAAGTACAAAACGGCAGACTGATCGTTCCTTCATGTAGAACAATTACTGAACACCTACTAATAAATGGCAGGCTCTGGGCTTGGCTGTCAGCATACAACCCAGAACAAGCGAGACAAGGGCAAGGCACTTACTTCAAAGATGAAGCTCCCAAATTTGGCAGATAAAAATACAGGATGCCCAGTTAAGTTTGAATTTCAGAGAATTTTTTTCAGTATGCGTATATCCCAAAATCATATACCAAAAACTTGTTCGAGGTGTATCTTTAATTCAAGTTTAACCGGGCATTGTGTATTTTAACTGCGGTAGTCTCGTGGTGGGGGATTACAGAAATTAAAATTGTTCTAATTTATTTGAAAACGAAAAAAATCTGAATACAATTAACAAAACAGTTACCTATTGTGGTTGGGGCCAAGGAGGAAGCAAACTAGGTGCTTTGGTGGACAATATATGGGAGACCAAATTTGATATTAGATGTCACATCAGATCTGAATGGAGAAAAGAAACCAGCCATGGGAAAGCTTTTCAAGAAGAGCAAGCAGTTAAGTGCAAACTGGAAGAAAAGAGCGTGCACCAGCAAGGGACAGAAAGAGATCCAAGGTGACAGGAATTGAAGGGGCATAAAGAGAGAGCCGAGTTAGAGGTAGGCAGAATCTTCGAACCCATTAAGATCGCAGGGGGTTTGAGTGCAGAAGAAGGGGCCCCACTGGGGGCGTGCGAACAGACCTTGAGAGAGAGCACGGGGACTTGAATTAGGGTGCTGGCAGTGGAGAGAGGGAGGCAGGTGTGTGTAGCAGGTAGCATAGAATTTGTTAAAGAATCAGATGGAAAGGGGGTGGAATTGAGGTGACTGAAGTCACTACGGATGACTAGGTATCTGGCATAAATGGGGGTGGCCACTTACCAAAATGGTTGCAGACGAGCAAGTTTGGGCTGGGCGGGGGGGTGGACGGGGGTGGAGAAAGCTGACGTCCAGAGTAAAGATCAGGGCTAAATTGTCGCTTTACAAATGATAATACAAGCCATCCGAATGAATGAGACCACCAAAGAAGAGAACAATGGGAAAAGAAGGCCCAAGATCACACACAGCATTAACTATAAAATACATACTGTATATGGAGAGAGATAATTGTATAGGCTGAAATGTCACTAGTTCATCTTGGTGGGGGTAGGGTCTGTAGACAATTGTGACTTGACTTCTTCCCAGTTACAATTACTCTGCTTACAGGTGCATGATGGTATATGCCAGGCAGGTGATAGTCAATGATGTTCAGGTCACGGGTGAAAGCCCCAAGGAGCTTTGGAACCAGTTCTGAATTACTGACATGACCGGAGGGAATAGTAGTCAGTAGGGTTAGAATATGTGTTCTTTTATTTCCTAGCCAAATGATGACAAATAAAGCAAAAGTTCTGTCCGTTTGCCTTCAGAATGAGTTATGTAAATTACTTGCTGTGGTGATAGTTGGGAATTGGCCAGGTTGGCAAAAACCACTTAAACGCCCGGCTCAGCAAGCAGTCTGCACCCCCAGGAGGAACCAGGAGAAATCCCTCCCCCCTGGATTGGCAGGCACTGTCTTTTCTCTGTCTCAAATCCAGACCGAACACGACAGCGCCTTCCCCGAGGCTCTGATTCTGAGCCAGGCCTCCCCCAGCCCAGGGCAGAACAAGGCCAACTCTACAATAAATGTCCCTGTCCCCCTCGGTCTCCAGAGGGAAATGTGCATCTCTGTGAACCAGATCGGTCTGGCCTTTGCAATTAGTGCCCAGGGAGTGTGGAGGTGGCGGAACAGGACTTCCGAGGACAAGAAGCCAGAGCGGGGTGGCGGCGGGGGATGGGGGGGGGTGGGGTGGGAGTGGGGAGGGGGGCGCTCGCTGAGGGAACGGCAGGAGGGCATCAGTATGGCTGTAGTGCAAGCCAGGACTGAGAGGACAAAAGAAGAAGCTGGACACGGGGAGCGCAGGGCCTACTGACGAGATCTAGGTGGCCATGAAGAGGGGAGCCTTTTTTAAGAGGTGGAGCAAAGTAATCAGATTTCATATTAAAGAGATCACTGTGGCTGCAGTCTGGAGACTATATTGGGGGAGGGAGGAGCCGGAAGCAGAGGATTGCTGATGTAATCCTGGAGAGGGGAGGTGGGCCTGGCGAGTGTGGGAATCTGGCCAACGACAGTCCTAGAAGCAGGTCTCACGCTGCCCGAAGGGAATCTCTGAAACCCATCCCTCCCCCTCGTGGATCCTCTAGATTTTTCCCTTGGCTTCTTTCTTTCTTTCGACTCCCTCCTTTGGATTATCAGTAAATAGAGTTATAGGTTCTCTTTACTCTAATTTGTCCCTCCAGATGCCATCTCAATGACTGGCTGACAGACTGAGTCGGTATCCGGTGCATAGCAAGTACTTAATGAATACTGGTGGCCTTGTCTCAAATCTCAGTTTGCCTGCAAAGGGTTCACACTTGACTAAAACAAACAACAACAACAGCGCAGCACTCCATTCAGTGTTAAAAGCTTCAAGCAATGAAATGATTAAGAGAGAACCCTAACTTAATTCAAGAAAACGTTTTTAAGAAGGAAACTTCGGTCATCAAACTAAGGATCACTCTGAGACGACTAAAGTGGGACTTCTGGCAGGCTTGCATTTTTACACGAAGGGCAAATGTAAGGTCACTGCACCCAGTTATGCCTGTTTTCCCAACTGCAGAAAGATATTCTGCCACGTGTTCTAAAAATGTCTGTTATCTGGTGTCAAGCAAGAAAAAGGAAGGGAGGGAAGAATTTTATGTGATTAAAGGTTGGGAGACGTTCCAGTCCACTGAAAGTAGCCACTCTCCGGAAGATAGCCTGCTTCGCGACAATAAGTGAAAAATAAAAACTTTTTCAACCAATGTATAGCTCTGATATCGCTATACGCTGGCTGAATGAGTGAAGGTCAAATTCCATCGGACCTTTCTTTTCTTTTTTTTTCTTTTTACATTTATTTATTTTTGAGAAACAGAATGAGACAAAGCGTGAGCGGGGGAGGGGCAGAGAGAGAAGGAGACACAGAATCTGAAGCAGGCTCCAGGCTCTGGGCAAACGGTCAGCACAGAGCCTGACGTGGGGCTCGAACCCACAAACTGTGAGATCATGACCCCAGCCGAAATCAAGAGTTGGATGCTTAAACGACTGAGCCACTCCGGTGTCCCAGGAGATAATGAGTTCTAACTAAATACTTGATTCAAAGGAGCTAAGGTATGTCTTAAGAAACATTTCAAATGGGGGGGGGGGAATGGTGGGTTTTGCAATAAACTGTGTTAGGACAATTAGCCATTTGAAGGGGGGAGGGGAATCTGGATTCATGCCACACTTTTTAGTTCGAGATAAATTCCAACTGAAGGACTGAAATGTAGAACCGCTGAAGTAGGAGAAAAATGGGTAGGCGCTTTTATAATCTTGTCAGGCAGAGCATCCGTCCATTCATTTTATTCCCTTAGCAAGTACTTGTTCAAATACGGTGCCTACTCTGGGCCAGCCCTGTTTCAGTGCTGGGAATACACCAGCGAACAAAAAGATAAGAGTTCCCGCCTACCTGGAGCTAACATTTTAGTTATAGGGGGGAGGTACAGTAAACAATCTAAATAAATAAATAAATAAATAAATGACACAGTACGTTTGAACTTGAAAACTGCTGTGCAAGAAACAGTGTACATAGTAAGGAGGGAGGGTCCAGAGTATGGAATGGAAGGGTGCCACCTTGAAAGAGCGGGTCCGAATTGGCTTCACTGAGGTAACATTTGAAACAAAGATACAGGAGGAAGTAAACCGTGTGGATATCCTGGGGGAAAGTAGGCCCGAAAGACCAAAGCCTACCTGCCATGTTCTAAGAACAGCGAGGAGGCCGGTATAGCTCAAACTGGGTGAGGAAACACAAGAGTGGTAGGAGAGGATGAGAAGTAGCAGAGGGGCCGGATCATGTAGATTTTTCTAGACCATGGAAAAGCCTTTTTTTTTTTTTTTTAATGTTTATCTTTGAGAGAGAGAGACAGCGTGAGCGGGGGAGGGGCAGAGAGAGAAGGAGACAAGGATTCCCAAGCAGGCTCCAGGCTCTGAGCTGGCAGCACAGAGCCCGACGTGGGACTCAAATGCACGATGTGGGGCCTGAACTCACAAACTGGGAGGTCATGACCCGAGCCGTGAGAAACTAAGAGAAAAATTACCAGGTGTACTCACAACTGCAAAGAAAAGACCTTCCCCCCCCTCCCCACCCCCCTCACCCCTCCCCGCCGTTCCCAGAACCAGCCAGGGCATGCCCGGTTGTGGTCTGACCTAAAGGCGGGAACCAATCAAGTTCTGCTGAGTGGTTTGAAAAAAAGGCGGGAACCAATCAAGTTCTGCTGAATGTTCAAATTTAAATGTCAACCAATAACAGCTCTGTAACCGCGAAAAATCCCTAACTTGTTTGTGCCTGTCTATAAAAGAAGCTGTAAGATCCTCGCTCGGGACCTCTTAACGTCACCGGTAACGAGTGCGCGGAGGTCCGGGTTCAAACCTGCAATAAACGACCCTTGCCACTTGGCTTGGACTCTGGACTCTGGTGGTTTGTTCTTGGGGGTCTTTCGAATTTGGGCATATCAGCCGGGAAGTCGGACGCCCAACCGGCTGAGCCACCCAGACGCCCCGGGAAAAGACTTTACCTTTTTTGGGAAGGAAACATAATTTTCCTTCTAGCCTTCTAAATTCTTGGCTGAGGACATGCCCCCTCACCCAATAATAAAAGATGAACAGGAGAAAAACAAGTTTAGTAACACGGCTACCTCCTATAGGCATGGGAAAGACCAGGAAATCTGAATAATTCTCTCAAAAGGTCCTAGCCTTCATCTTAGGTACCATCTTCCGCCAACAAGAAAAAAAAGGTTGGGGATTGGGGAGTCAGTTACAGGATGTTAGCATACAATGCATAATAAACAGAGTAAGGTTGTTATGCAGATTGGAGTCATTGCCTTCCCCATTGATAAGAGTTTCTAGAGATTTAGTGTCATCCTTCCCAGTACACAGAGGGAGAGCCCTTAAAAAATGTAGGTTCCCTTCAAAATGTTAACGTGTCCTACAAAAAGGCCACTTCTACTTGCGTTTTTAGAGCTTCTCCTGTGAAGTTTTTAAAAATAATTACATTAGGGGCACCTGGGTGGCTCAGTGGGCTAAGCGTTCGACTTCAGCTCGGGTCATGATCTCACGGTTTGTGAGTTCGAGCCCCGAGTCGGGCTCTGTGCTGACAGCTCAGGGCCTGGAGCCTGCTTCGGATTCTGTGTCTCCCTCTCTCTCTGCCTCTCCCCCACTTGTGCTCTGTCTCTCTCTCTCTCAAAAATACATAAAATGTAAAATAAATAAATAAATAATAAACAATAATTACGTTAAAATCATCCTTTTGCCAAAGAGGCACATTTTGGGGTGGGAAACTCTGCTCCTTCACCTTTTACTGGGGTTGAAATCGGGAGCCGCTCGAGGGCCTTGAGCAGACAGGAACGTTCTCGTCATACCTCATTACAGAATCTCATTGGCCGCGCTGTCCAGGATACAGTGTCTGGAGACAGGGGGGAAGGAGGGAGACCTAGGAGAAGACTATTGTGGTAGTGCCTTGGATGGAGGGCAGAGCAGTGGAGGTGGTGAGAAATTGTTACATTCTGGATGCATTTTTTAAAAATTTTTTTAAATGTTTGTTTTTGAGAGAGAGAGAGAGAGAGAGAGGGCACAAGTAGGGGGGAGGCAGAGAAGGAGACACAGAATCCGAAGCAGGCTCCAGGCTCTGAGCTGATACACACTACGCATTGGGCACCAAGGTTGGGACTTGTACGATTGAGGAGGAAAAATTTTCTCTGTTCTTTGTTTGTTTGTTTGTTTTCTCTGGCTGGTCTAAGAATTAAATTGACATGAAACAGATTAAGAGGAGAAAATCTGGGCCACCTTGGGACACCCAAGAGTCAGTTAAGTGTCTGACTCTTGATTTCGGATCGGGTCATGATCTCGTGGTTTGTGAGCTTAAGCCCTGCATCAGGCTCTGTGCTGACAAGGTGGAACCTGCCTGGGATTCTGTTTCTCTCTCCCTCTCTCTCTGCCTCTCCCCTGCTCTCTCAAAATAAGCTTATAAAAAGCTTATAAATAAGCTTTAAAAAATGCCAATTTGCAGACTCCAACTCCAGACCTACAGAATGACAAACTCTGGTGGGGGGGAGGGCAGCAGCCTGTGTTTGGACCAGCTCTCCAGGGAACTCTGCTGTACAATCAAGTTCTGGGAAGCAATGCAGAGGAGGAATAATGGCTCTTCTCATCCAAGGCCAGTCCTTCTATCTTTGCCTTAGACAATGTCCTCCCCTGCTTTCTTGGGAATGTTATGTCATTAATTCTTTTTTTCTTGTGCTCATTCAACCACTCCTTCTCAACTGGAACTTTCTCCTGCACGTTAAAACACGCTCAAGCCTTTCTCATACAGAAAAACGACTCTAGGGCACCTGGCTGGCTGAGTCAGTGGAGAATGCAACTCTTGATCTCGGGGTTGTGAGTTCAAGCCCCACCTGGAGCGAAGAGCTTACTTTAAAAAAAAAAAAAAAAAAAAAAAGAACGCTCCCCTCCCCTCGGTCTCAATATTTCATCTCCTTCTGGCTACCACTTGATAGTTTTCCTCGCCTCTACAGCCAAACATCTTGAAAGAGTTGAGCATGTGGGACAGTGGTCTCATGAGATGCCCAGTACTGTTGGGAAGGCAAATTGGTACAGTCATTTGGGAGGGCAGTTTGGTAGTAGCTATTAAAATATCAGTACACCTGGGTGGCTCAGTCGGTTCAGCGTCCAACTTCAGCTCAGGTCATGATCTCACGAACCGTGAGTTCGAGCCCCACTTCGAACGAAGCCGGCTTCAGATCCTCTGTCCCCCTATCTCTCTGTCCCTCCCACTCCCCCCCTAAAATAAATAAATAAATAAATCTTAAAAAATGTATCAAAAGCACAAGCAGTGTCAACTAACATTTAAATGAGGGGCGCCTGGGTGGCTCAGTCGGTTGAGCGTCCGACTTCAACTCAGGTCACGATCTCGCGTTCCGGGAGTTCGAGCCCCGCGTCGGGCTCTGGGCTGATGGCTGGGAGCCTGGAGCCTGCTTCCGATTCTGTGTCTCCCGCTCTCTCTGCCCCTTCCCCGTTCATGCTCTGTCTCTTTCTCCGTCTCAAAAATAAATAAACGTTAAAAAAAATTTTTTTTAAATAAAATTTAAATGAACGTACCGTTCTTGTTGCCTTCAATGCCCAGGCCAGTGTGTCTAAGGCAGTTTTGTGTGCAGAATTGTTAGTGACTGGGGAGAAAGGTGGAAACAACTTAAATGATTGCCAATAGAGGAATGCCAAATAATGATATACTCGTAGTATGTAATATCTGTAACGTATCTGTTAAAACACTGAAGTACATCGTTCTATACATGTTATACATATGTAAAATAGGTACACGTAAAATATGCAGGAGTATATGTGTGTATGTTTATGTGTAAACTAGGCTATATGTGTAACCCCAACATGTTAATACATACAAAAAGGCCAGGAAGGACACACCAAGCAAATAATAATGGTTACTTCTGGAAGATGGAGGATGTGGTGACAGTGGTCAGAGGATTTCAGTGCTCTCTGCGATGTTTCAATTGTTTTTAATGTTTATTTTTGAGAGAAAGACGTAGTGTGAGTGGGGGAGGGGCAGAGAGAGAGAGAGGGAGACACAGAATCTAAGGCAGCCTCCAGGCTCCGAGCTGTCAGCACAGAGCCCGACGCGGGGCTTAAACCCACCAACTGTGAGATCATGACCTGAGCCAAAGTCAGACGCTTAACCAACTGAGTCACGCAGGCGCCCCCATCATTGGCTTTTTCAACAACACACATTATGTTCTCTATACTTTTCTTTGAGAATCTAATCACAAACTTCCAAACTTGCTTTTGTTTTTAAGTCTGTTTATTTTGAGAGAAAGAGAGAGCACCAGCAGACGAGGGGCAGAGAAAGAGGGAGACACAGACTTCAAAGCAGGCTCCAGGCTCTGAGCTCAAACCCACGAACCGTGAGATCATGACCTGAGCTGAAATCAGATGCTTAACTGACTGAGCCACCCAGATGCCCCTATAGGAGAAATACATTTATGTATTAGTTATGCAATTAAAAGCTAATCAAATAATAGAGTTGTCTATACCAACTACCTTCAGTTCACTACCTGTTATTCAACTCTGAATCTGTTCTAATTTGGCTTTTATCCCAATAATTTCCCCTCACATAGCTCTC
Source organism: Panthera pardus (assembly GCF_024362965.1). Classification (NCBI taxonomy): domain Eukaryota; kingdom Metazoa; phylum Chordata; class Mammalia; order Carnivora; family Felidae; genus Panthera; species Panthera pardus. Next base: position 8,085,116 of record NW_026526843.1, read on the forward strand.
TCTCATGTCACCAATGACATCTGTGTCACCAAATCAAAAAAATAAGATGTCGGCATGCCTGGCTGACCCAGTCAGAAGAGCATGCGACTCTTGATCTCAGGGTTGTAAGTTCGAGCCTCGCGTTGGGTGTAGTGATTCCTTAAAAATAAAATCTTTTTTTTTTTTTTGAGGGGCGCTTGGGTGACTCAGTGGGTTAAGTGTCCGACTTCAACTCAAGTCCCGATCTTGCGGTTTGTGAGTTCGAGCCCAGCGTCGGGCTCTGTGCTGACGGCTCAGAGCCTGGAGACTGCTTTGGATTCTTGTGTCTCCCTCTCTCTCTGCCCCTCCCCCGCTCGTGCTCTGTCTCTCTCTGTCTCAAAAATAAACGTTGAAAAAAATAAAATCCTTTTTTAAAAAAAAGATAAGATGCTCTGTGCTATTTTACTTGGCTTTTTTGTTGTTGCCGCTCTTGACCACTTTCTCCTTTAAATACTCTCTTCCCTTGGCTTCCAAGCCCTTTTATATTTAACATCACATAGTTCTGGTTTCCCCCCCACCTCCCTGCCTGCTACTTCTCTAGCAACTCTGTAGTTTATCGCTCGACTAAACCACAAATTGTTGACATTTTTCAAAGACTGGCCATCCATTCTCTACTGCTCTTACTCTGTACTCTCCCAGGATGTGACTTTTTCATCCAAAAGCCACCAATTCCCAAATTTGTATCTCCATCCCAGAGCTGTAGATAGCGCTGCATGCTGGATATCTCCATTTGTAACTCTCAGCGTGTCCTCAGGTATAACGGTTCCAAAAACACCCCTCCTGATCTCTCTCTGTCACCCCTAAACTTGGTCCTCTTCCAATGCCACGTCTCAGTGAGTGGCTCCACCATAAGGCCACCGGTGCAACTCACACTTCCCTCTCTGTCCACGCCCAGTGTAATCCATCAGTCACCAAATCCCATCAGTTTTCACTCCTAAATAGCTCATTATATCCATGGTCAACACTAGTGTAATGCTCTAGTTGAGAGGTTATCAAAGTTTGATTTGAGAACGCTGGGGGGGATCTGGAGATGCTTCTCGTGCATTCACAAGATGAAAAAATGTGCATAGTAACACCAAGATAGCACACGCCTTTTTCACTCATTCTTTCTTGAATATGCAGCAGTCCAGAGGCTATGTGGCATGCGATGTCACAACAAATTGAATGCAGAAACAAGTAGGGGCATCTGGCTGTCTTCTATTAAGCCAGACATTAAAAATATCTGCAAAAATGACACGCTTGTTTGCAATGCTTATTTGCAACAATACCACGCTTCTCACTACTCTCTTTTGTTTTAGAGAATACAGGTGTTTTTAAGAATCAAGAGACAATAGGGGCGCCTGGGTGGCTCAGTCGGTTAAGTGTCTGACTTCAGCTCAGGTCATGATCTTGCAATCCGTGAGTTCGAGCCCTGTGTCAGGCTCTGTGCTGACAGCTCAGAGCCTGGAGCCTGCTTTGGATTCTGTATCTCCCTCTCTCTGCCCCTCCCCTGCTCATGCTCTGTCTCTCTCTGTCTCAAAAAAAAAAAAAAAAAGCAGTAAAAAAAAGAACCAATAGACAATAGAACAAACAATTCTAATATTTGTATTAACCATAAAAGTCCCAGAATAGCCAGAGCAATCCTGAGAAAGAACAAAGCTGGAGGCCTTGTGTGCCTTGCTATCAAACTATACTACAAAGCTACAGTAATCAAAACAGTATGGGATTGGCAAGAAACCTGACACTTAGATTAATGGAACAAAGTTGGGCCCAGAAATAAGCCCACATACATGTGGTTCATCAATTTATGACAAGGGAGTCGAGGATATACAATGAGGTAAAGATAGTGTTTTCATTAAATGATGTTGGGAAAACTGAACAGCCACATACAAAAGAATAAAAGTGGAATGCTATTTTAGATCATATGCAAAAAATTAACTCCAAATGGATTAAAGATAAGAATGTAAGATCTGAAACCATGAAACTCCTAGACGAAAACACAGGCAACAAGTTCCGTGGCATTGGTCTTGGCAATGATTTTTTTGGATCTGACACCAGAAACAAAGGCAACAAAAGCAAAAATAAACAAACATAACTAAATCAAACTAAAATGCTTCTGAGAAACAAAAGAAACCATCAACAGAATGGAAAGGAAACCTACCGAATGAGAGAAAATATCTGCAAATCATATATCTCATAAGCTAATATTCAAAATACATAAAGAACTCATGCAGCTGAATAGCAAAAACACATAAAACAAAAAAACAACAACAAAATAATCTGATTAAAAATGGGCAGAGGACTTGAATAAATATTTTCCAAAGAAGACATACAAATAGGCAACAGACACATGAAAAGATGCTCAATATCACTCATCATCAGGGAAATGCAAGTCAAAACCACAGCAAGATATCATCTTACACTGGTTAGAATGGCTACTACCAAAAGGATGAGAAATATTAAGTGTGGGCAAGGATATGGAGAAAAGAGAATGCTTGTACACTGCTAATGGGAATGTAAATTGATGCAGCCACTGTGGAAAACAGTATGGAGGTCCCTCAAAAAATAAAAAAATAAAAAAATAAAAAAATAAAAATAAAATAAAAAATAAGGGCACCTGCGTGGCTCAGTGGGTTAAGCGTCTAACTCTTAATTTCAGCTCAGGTCATGATCTCATGGTTCGTAAATTTGAGCCCCACGCGGGGCTCTGTGCTGACAAGGCGGAGAATGCTTGGGGTTCTCTTTCTCCCTCTCTCTCTGCCCCTACCCTGCTTGTGTTCTCCCTCTTTCTCAAAAATAAATAAACTTTTAAAAAATTAAAAATAGAATGACCATGTAATCTAGCAATTCCATTTCTAGGTATTTATCCAAAGAAAATGAAAAGACTAATTTGAAAAGATATAGCTCCCCCCACCAATGTTGATTGCAGCATTATTTACAGTAGCCAAGATACAAAAGCAACCCAAATATCCTTCAACGGATGAATGGATAAAGAAAATGTGGCATAATATATACAACGGAATATCATTCAGCCGTAATAAAGAAGGAAATCTTGCCATTTGTAACAACATGGATCGACCTTGAGGGCAGTACGCTAAGCGAAATAAGTCAAACAGAAAAGACAAATACCAGGGCCCCTGGGTGGCTCAGTTGGCTAAGTGTCTGACTCTTGCTTTCGGGTCAGGTCATGATCTCTCAGTTTGTGAAATCGAGTCCCACATCTGGCTCTGCACTGCCAACATGGAACCGGCTTGGGATTCTCTCTCTCCCTCTCTCTCTCTCTCTGCCCATCCCCTGCTCGCATGCTTGCTTTCTCTGCCTCTGTCTCTGTCTCTCTCTCTCTCACACACAAAATAAATAAATAAACTTAAAAAAAGAAAATACAAATACCATACCATCTCATTTATACGTGGAATGCAAAACAAAAAAACCAAACACCAGAAACGCGTAGCAACAAAAAAGCGAGCTCACAAATACAAAGAACGTATTAGTGGTTGTCAGCGGTGGGGAGGTGGGGGTGGGAAAACGGGTGAAGGGGGTTAAAAAGTACAAACTTCTAGTACCAAAGTCATGGGGATGTAACTTACAGCATGCTGACTATAGTTAATACCATGTTGTATACTTGAAAGTTGCTAAGAGTAAATCTTCGAGGTTTTCATCACAAGAAAGAAAATTTTGTAACTCTGTTATGGTGATGGATGTTAACTAGATTTATGGTGGTGATCGTTTTGCAATGGTTCCTGCAATACAGGGATATACGTGTCCGTTCATAACAAGTTGCTGTTGGTGCAGAAATATATTTCACAGTCGGAAACTCTATAGTCCCAAGGGAAAAACTAAAACTCTTCCCTCTCGCTGTATCAGAGTATATAAATTCCGAGGATAGTTACTCAAATGGGAAACATAAGCCTCAAAGTGTAAAGCCTGTGAGGTCGAGCTACTTTGAATGGCTGTCTTGCTGTAGGAAAGTGCTAAGTGTGTATACAAGGGGAAGAGCCAGAGTTAGCAATTGACGAATGGGGGCGGGGCAGACAGGACCTTACCACAGTGTGAAAGCGACAAACCAGAGGTACACATAGGGTGCAGTGGGAACACATTCAAGGGACACTTGCCCCAACTCTGTGCATGTGTGTGTGTTGGAGGGGGTGGACCATGTATAGTGTTGTCGGGGGCGGGGGGGGGGGGGGGGCGGCTGTCAGGAAACATGTGCCGGGCAAAGTAACTTCCAAATTATGAGCTGAAATATAGGATCAAGATTTCAGCCAAGCAAAAGGTAGGAGAGGGGTTGAGTGCTCGCCGAGCATTCTAGACCAATGAGCAGCAAGGCTCAATTTGTTCCGAGGCGAGGGGCTAGGGAGAGTGGCCTCTTCACATAACTAAAAGCAATTCTCTGGAGCAGAATCAGAGTGATTGTGGGAATGGAGCCCCATTCCCCCTCCCTCCTCCCCAATTTTGATGCTGGAGAGGTAGGTGTTGGGGGCTGGGGGTTAGGTAGAGCAGGCCTCACTAAGCAAAATTTGGACTTAATCCTTAGGGCAATGAGGAGTCAGTAGGAGAGTGTTTCAACTTTTTATTTTGAGATAATTTTAGATTTACAGACGTATTGCAGAAATAGTACACAGAGGTCTCATATACCCTTCACCGAGCTTCACTTACTGAGAACATCGTACATAACTATGGTACAATGATCAAAGGAGCAAAGGAAGAAATCAACATCAGCACAATGGTATTCTGTAAACTATGACCATAATTGGATTTCATCAATTTTCTCATTAGTGTCCTTTTTCTGTGCCAGGATCCAATCTAGGCCCCCACATTACATTGATCTGTGCAGCGAAAAAAATTGTACTTTTTATTTATTTAAAGGAATGTCTACACCCAATGTGGGGCTTCAACTCATGACCCCGAGATCAAGAGGGATCCCACTGAGACAGACACCCCTGTGCAGCAAAGGCTTTTAAGGAAGAGTGTGAAACGGATACATTTACACTATCAGTTTCAAGGAAGCCTATTCAGATTTGGGGGAACTGGGAAGCAAAACGTGATTCAAGACAGGAGGCCCGAGGGGTAAGTTAGACTGACTTCTGTCAGCACCCTGTGAAAGGTCTGATGTGGCTTCTGAAGCTGACACCCTGGCCGACCATGGCATACTAGTTTTCTTTTTTTTTTTTAACTTTTATTTTAAAGTTTATTTACTTATTTTGGAGGGTGAGGAGCAGAGAGAGGGGAAGAGAGAGAATGCCAATCTGCTGTCAGCACAGAGCCTAATGTGGGGCTTGATCTCACGAACCATGAGATCATGACCCGAGTCAAGATCAAGAGTTGTATGCTTAGGGGCACCTGGGTGGCTCTGTCGGTTAAGCCTCCGACTTCAACTTCAGGTCATGAGCTCTTGGGTCGTGGGTTCAAGCCCCACGTTGGGCTCTGTGCTGACAGCTTAGAGCCTGGAGCCTGCTTCAGGTTCTGTGTCTCCCTCTCTCTCAGACCCCTCCCCCACTCATGGCTCTCTCTCAAAACTAAAAAATAAACATTAAAAAAATTAAATAATAATAAAAAAGAGACGCTTAACCAACTGAGCCACCCAGGTGCCCCTAGTTCTTTTTCTGATGTTCCAATATGCTGATTTAGAAATGAGGCTTAAACAGAACATGACTTCATTGGATTACAGTGTTCTTTGGTTCCACTGCTTAATTTTGGTATGTATACGTTGAACTGGCAAGATGGGAACTGTCATTTGGATATCTTCTTTTTTTAAATAAGTTTTTAAAATGTTTATTTATTTTTATAAAATTTTTTTTAACGTTTATTTATTTTTGAGACAGAGAGAGACAGAGCATGCACGGGGGAGGGGCAGAGAGAGAGCGAGACACAGAATCGGAAGCAGGCTCCAGGCTCTGAGCCATCAGCCCAGAGCCCGACGCGGGGCTCGAACTCACGGGCCGCGAGATGGTGACCTGAGCCGAAGTCGGACGCTCAACCGACTGAGCCACCCAGGCGCCCCAAAATGTTTATTTATTTTTGAGAGAGAAACTGAGACAGAGTGCGAGCAGGGGAGGGACAGACAGAGAGAGACAGAGGAGACACAGAACCCGAAGCAGGCTCCAGGCTCTGAGATAGTTAACCCACTGAGCCACGTGCCCCTGTCCCTTGGATATCTTTAACTCCAAATGGTTAGAACTGTGGAGAAAAAAATTACCTATTAAGAACCAACTATTACAGACCTAGTAGTTGTATTCATCTGTTTTACATATTTTCTTTACTGCACTCTGCAGCACCCACTTTTATGAAGTGCCATTATTGTGTTTCTCTCCTTTCACAAAGTTGTTTGAGTGACACTACGTATCACAAATTTCATGGTTAAATTTCGCTACGCACCGTTGTCAAAGATAGCTCCTCCGAAGGCCCATATGCTTCACTCAATCTTTTACTTGCTTGTTTCATACTTGATGTAGCTGGAAATTCGACAGCTACATCATAAAATGAGTTTCTTTTTTTTAAGTTTATTTTGAGAGAGACAGAGATAGCACAAGTGGGGGAGGGGCAGAGAGAGAGAGGGAGAGAGAGAATCCCAAGCAGGCTCCCCCATGCCAGCACAGAGCCCCACTCGGAGCTTGAACTCACGAAACCACAGATCATGACCTGAGCCCAAACCAAGAGTTGGACGCTTAACCTACTGAGCCACCCAGGAGCCCTGAGTTTGTTTCTTTTTTATTACCACTTTGCATTTCCTTTTCATACCCTTAGGTTTCAAAACTAAATTAGGTACCAGGGGACCTGCTTCCTGGCCTTGACTTGGTCATTTGTTAGCTGTGTGACCTTTGACAAGCAAACTAACTTCTCTTGGCCTCAGTTATCTCACATAAATGCGTACTATCCTGTTATCTACATTTGCTCTCATCTTTTTTTTCTTTTTTGTAAGATCTTATTTTTAAGTAATCTCTACATACAACATGGGGCTCAAACTCATGATCCCAAGATCAAGAGTTGCGCAGTCTACTGACTGAGCCAGCCAGGCACCCCTACTGTCATTTTTTGGTCGTATCCTCTTTTGACTTTTATGTGAGGTAACATAGATACAAATCCCAACAACAGTGTAAGTTACATGGCATTCATTCATCCATCTTTTAATTTATTCTGAATCAATGTGTTGTCCTTATGGGCGAGCAAACTGCTACCCCCAAATGTGTGTTTTTGGCATGTGGATTATTTTAGGCTGATTATTTTTAAGAAACACAAGACTTGGGAAGTTTTTCTTTTCTTTTCTTCTTTTAAAATTTTTTTAAGAAGTATATTTGTTTATTTACATAATCTCTATGCCCAACATGGGGCTGGAACTCATGACCTCTAGATCATGAGTCACATGCTCTTCTGAATGAGCCAGCCCAGTGCCCCAGGAATTTCTTCTTTTCTTTTCTTTCTTTCTTTTTTTTTTTTTACCTTCCCCTTAACTGCCTAAAAGAATTTAGATAGAGGACCTGTTCCAGAAAGAGAGCTATCATGACAGATAACTACAGTATAACATAATCTAGGTGTGGTAGACAAAGGAATTTAGCAAAATCTGTTAAAATTCTTCTCTGTGTCCCATTGTTTCTGTATAGCCCAGCAAACATTTGTTTACCAAATATTTGCTCATTTTCATCTTCTTGTGAATTGCCTGCCTTCCTTTTGAAGCCCCAGATCCTTACCCCTTCTCCTTATTCCAGAATGACATACATACTTCATTTTCCCTGTCTGTGGAATTTCTCATGTTTTTGTGGGTTCCCCATATGTATGTAATTAAATTAGATTGTCTCCTGCTAATCTGTCTTATGTCAGTGTAATTCTTTGAGTAGTCAAAAGAACTTTAAAGGGTAGAGAAAAAAATTTCTTCTCCAACATACTCTTCCCAAGTGCCTGAGTCTGTGCTAGGAATATGAAGACAAGAAAAAGATCTTGTACTTGAGACACTTACTTCCAGTAGAGGAAGAGAGATCAGTAAGCAAATAAAATGAATAATGTATTCTTCACTTTCCACCAAAATACTCCTAATGGCACAGGAAGGAAAACCCACGTCTCCCTGGAGTTTGGGGCATAGCCTACATTACAAAATTAATTTCTTTGGGGCACCTGGGTGGCTTAGTCAGTGAAGCATCCGACTTTTGCTCAGGTCATGATGCCGTGGTTCGTGGTTTCGAGCCCCATGTTGGGCTCTGTGCTGACAGCTCAGAGCCTGGAACTTGCTTTGGATTCTGGGCCTCCCTCTTTCTCTGCCCCTCTCCCATTTGTGCTCTCTCTCTCTCTCAAATATAACATTAAAAAAAAGAAATTAATTTCTTTGACTTTTGTATTTTTAGAAAAGTTTGTATCTAAATTCCAATTAAAATACAGTGTCATATTAGTTTCAGATGTGCAATATTGTGATTCAACACTTTCACACACCATCCAGGGCTCATCACATGCACAAGTGCATTCCTTAATCCCCATCACCCATTTAATCCACATCCCCCCCCACCTCCCTTCTTATAACAATTAGTTTGTTCTCTATAGTTAAGTGTCTGTTTCTTGGTTTGTGTCTTTCTCTCTCTCTCTTGAATTTTATCTTTTTTAAAAATGTTTATTGGGTCGCCTGGGTGGCTCAGTCGGTTAAGCATCCGACTTGGGTTCAGGTCATGATCTCGCGGTTCATGAGTTCGAGGCTGGAGTCAGGCTCTGTGTTGAGAAGTCAGAGCCTGGAGCCTGTTTCAGATTCTGTGTCTCCCTCTCTCTCTGCCCCTTCCCCACCTGCACTCTGTCTTTTTCTCAAAAATAAATAAACATTAAAAATGTTTTTTAAATGTTTATTTATTTTTGAGAGAGAGAGAGAGTGCAAGCAGGGGAGGGTCAGAGAGAGAGGAGGGGGGACAGAGGATCCAGAGAAGGCTCTGTGCTGACAGCAGCAAGCACAATGCTCGGCTTAAACCCACAAAATGTGAGATCATCACCTGAGCTGAAGTCAGATGTGCAACTGACTGAACCACCCAGGTCCCCTTGAATTTTGTCTTTTAAAAGCTTTGCAAATTTTGCATTCTGCACCACAATATAGCCCCATTTATTTTGCTGTTACTTTTTTTTTTTTTAAATACATCACCCTAACAAATGGGGTTTATTCTGGAAATACGTGGCTGGTTCAATATTTGAATATCAGTGTAATACATCATATTAATAGTATTTTTTTAACATTTATTTATTATTGAGAGACAGAGAGAGACAGAACACGAGCATGGGAGGGGCAGAATGAGAGGGAGACACAGAATCCGAAGCAGGCTCCAGGCTCTGAGCTGTCAGGACAGAGCCCGACGTGGGGCTCGAACTCACAAACCATGAGATCATGACCTGAGCCGAAGTCAGAGGCTTAATGGACTGATCCACCCAGGCGCTCCTCACATTAATAGTTTTAATAAGAAACACTGCCAAGGGGTGCCTGGGTGGCTCAGTGGGTTAAGCATCTGACTCTTGATTTCCACTCAGGTCATGTTATCATAGTTCATTGGATCCAGCCCTGAGTCAGGCTCTGTGCTGACAGTGCAGGGCCTGCTTGGGATTCTCTCTCCCTCTGTCTCTGCCTCTCGCCTGCTTGTTCTCTCTCTCTCTCTCTCTCAAAATAAAATAAACTTAAAAATGAAAGAAACACTGCCCCCCAAATTGGGTAAAATTCAGTATCCAGTCGTGGTAAAAACTCTCAGCAAACTAGGAAAGAGAAAGGAACTTTCTTAACCCGATAAGGGACAAGTATAAAAAGCCTATTGCTGATGTCACACTTCATGGTTAAAGACTGAATGCTTTCTCCTTAAGATGGCAAACAGGGTAACGGTGTCTCCTCTCACTTATACTCCATATCCTATTGGAAATCCTATTTGGTGCGACAAGGCAAGAAAAAAAAAGGCACACGAATTGGAAAGGAAGAAATAAAACTGTCCCTATTTATAGGTGGCAATCAGGCCCCACTCTGCAAGAGTTCTTCAAACTGGGGGAGGGGGAGCCTTGGCGTTGGGCAGAGCCAGGCCTCCCTAGTGATTAGCTTGCTCAAGACTGCCCAGGGGCTTCTGCCTTTGGGGGGTGGGGTGGGGGACAAGAAGACGACTCCTAGAGCGCGGGGCAGCACAGAGAATCCACCGGAGCGAACCGCCTCCATTTCAGGCCCAGCAGGTGGGTGGAGCTGGTGACAGTCACACACTGGGGACACCAGGAGGGGCTGTATCTTGTAGCTGAGAACGGGGAAGTAGCCTTCGGTGACGCTCCACTTCTTAACAGACACGGCCCCGGCCGGGAGCTTTAATGGAAGGCCTCAATGCCACGGTTGGAGTTGTACGTGAAGAAGGTGATGGTGGGAAAAAAGGATCGCGAACACGCTCACCGCGGCTCTTTGCTGCTTATCCGTCTCTGGCGTCTGCGGAGGGGCGGGGGGCCGGCGGCCCGTAGGTGACCTGGGTGGCACACCCGCCCCGGGGAGCGCCGTCGCGCCCACGGTCCCCTCGCTCGCCGAGCCGCCCACGGCTCGCTCAGCAGGGCGCCCAGTCCCGCAGCCATCCCGGCTCCGCAGGGCCCTAGGGCAGCCGCCAGTCTCCCGCGCCCGGGCCTCCGAGGCTGGCCGGGCCTCCCATTTACGCGAACACGTACACTTGTCATCCAAGGCTGATCAGAGAGGGACGGTAACGCAGTGGTGAAACGTACGCTTTGTATTCAAGCTCTGGTGACTTCTAACCGTGACCGCCCTACCGCTCCCTACCTTCCCTTTCCAGTTCCTCTGCACAAACGGGGTCCTTTTCCGATGGCCTTATCCTGTTCTCCACATCTTTGCAAGGGCTTCTCCGGCCCGCGTGCTCAAGTCCGGTCTTTCCACTCTCCCGACGCCCCGAATTCTGATCCTTGGTACATTTTCTCCTTCAACCGTTCCTGCCTCCCTGGTCCAAGAGTTAACTCGCCAAATTCTACATGCCTCTGCTAACGGCCAGCTCGCTGCCTTTGTTCTGCCTCCAATAGTCGCCTGCCAATCGGCAGAGGACAGACCTCTCCCAAGCGAGGGAAGTTGGACAGAATGGCGAGGCGCACTCGTCTCTGCATAAACAAGTGACCTCTTGTTCTCCAAAGCTCTTGAGAGACAAGGAGGAAAAAAAGGATCAGCTCTTCTACTGTCCTGGGATGTTGTCCAACAGAAATAGAATGCGAGTGAACCCATACTAGGGTCCAACCACTATGCTGTGCACCTGAAATTAATATAACATTTTGTCAACCATACTTCAATAAAAAATTTAGGATACGCCCGTCTGACATTCTCTAGGATGTGATTATTGCGGTTTTCTTTCTTCAAGTGATTTTTATCTTAAGGTTTTTCAGATGATCAATGAATCATAATATAATAAACGTACTCTGCTTAAGTCATGCATGTGAAATAAAAGTTGTATCTCCCGGGTAGAAATGATGGCACAACTTATTTCACATTGAGTGACACATGTATCATCAGAGACAACATAAAAATATTAAACAGCTTAACTGGCTAGTTTGTATCACTGAATGGCTTTTTTGGGTCTGCTGTATTTTTTTGTGGCATTTATGTTAAAATTGCTTTAACAAAAAAATATTACGCGAGCCACGTCACTGTAAATATTCTATGTTCTAGCAGCCACACTTTATTTTTAAAAAATGTTTTATTTAACGCAATAGACCCAAAATATTGTCATTTCGACCTGCAATCAATATACGAATGCAGAGGTTTGCACTCCTTTTTCCAGGCAGTCTCTGATATTGGGTGTGCATTTGACACTTATGGAACATCCATTTCGGACTGGCTGCATTTCTAGCGCCTAATACCCATCATCCTGTACGGTCTGGCCCCGGAATTCCCCCCCCTTTCCCTCTTTTTGTCCCCCCACCTCGCAGGAAGAAGTGAAGATGATGGGGGGCGGTAACACTGCTACTTTGGGGCCGAGGCAAACTCGGGGAGGACGCAAGACCCTGTGATGTGACGTTGAGATGCTGAGAGACCTCTCAGCCAGACTTCCCTGTTCCCCCTCCCCCGCACCGCGAGACAGCGCCAAAGGCAGCTCTCGAGGTACAGCCAACCGCTGGAAAGTGCCGGGCTGCGGGCGGGGGGATGGGGGAATGGGGGACGCGGCGGGGAGGGGGGTGGAAGGCGCAGCGGGGACCCGCACGCATGCGTATTGCATGCGCTCGCAAACACTGCCTGGCGCCCTAGCAACGGGTTCCAAGCCACTGTCTCGCCGGAATAAGTGGCCTTCCCAGGAGTTCTCGTCCAACCAGCCGGTCTAGGCTCCTCCCGGTCCACGGTTCTTCCTTATCATTCCCGCTTCTCCCTTCCACTGGTTCAATCTCGCCTTATGGTGTGCGTTCCCGAGCCCTGAGGCGGTTCCTAAAATGAGTACTCGTTTCCGCCTGGGAACCAACCCCTGGCGCCTCAGGCTCGCCCGGCCCGGGCTGAGGTGGCTGCTGGGGCTGGGGCTGTTCCTGGGGCTTCAGGCTTCCCGCAGCGCAGCTTTCTACCTCCCCGGGTTGGCTCCAGTTAACTTCTGCGAGGCATCCCGAGAGACTGCAACCTGCAAGGTGAGGACCCCTGGGAGGCAGTGAGATGTGAGGGGAAGGCTTTGGGTTGGGGTATCGGGCACACCAGGGGAGACCATGGTCGTGAGCTCTTGGACTCGGACCCGGAACGCCAAAGCCCTGTCCATAGGTCTGTCTCAACGACCCAGTCTCTGAGCCTCGCACTTGGGAGTATCTGGACCTTTCTTTTTCCCGGATTCTATTTCCCTCCCTTTTGGCTCCTGCCCCGTGCTGTGCCTTCGTCCAGCTCCCGCTCAGCTCCTTCTCCCTCATAGCTCCTCCTTTCCCCCTTTTCCCTCAGCTCCCTCCCTTTTATCTCAGCTTTCCTCTTCTATACACTCTGGGCTCTGCTCCTCCCTTCCCACCTTCCCCGATAGCCTCCCTGTCCATCCAGGCCCTGCCCTTCCCCTTTCTCTCTCCTGTAGGCCCCGCCCCTCCACTTATCTCCCCACTCTAGGCCCCGCCCAGCCACCCAGGCCCCGTCCCGTCCCTTTCCTCTCCCTTCTAGGCCCTGCCCCTCCGCGTTCCTCTCCCCTCAAGGCCCTGCCTCTCGCCCTTATTCTACCCTCTAGACCCCGCCCTTCCGACAAGGCCCCGCCCCTACACCGAGACTCGGTCCCTTGACTTTTATCTCTTGTCTAGGCACCATCCCTCGCCTCTATGACCCTCCACTCTGCATGCCTCTCCCTTCTAGGCCCTCCCCACCCCATTCCTCTCACTTTAATGCCCCACCCCTCCCCTTTCCTCTCCCCTTTGTGCTCCGCCCCTCCTATTTCCTCTCCCATCTAGGCCCCGCCCTTCCACGCAGGCCCGGCCCCTCCGCTTTCCTCTTGCCTCTAGGCCCTGTCCCTTCAACCACGCCCCTCCCACCCACTTTTTTTTTCCCCTCTAGGGTCGCCCGTCCCCTTTCCCTTCTCCTCTAGGCCCCTCCATTTCATGCAGTCCCCGCCCCTCCGCATTCCTCACCCCTCTAGGCCCCGCCCCTGCGGCCAGGCTCCACCCATTACCTTTCTTCTCCACGCTTGGCCACGCCCTTCAACCAGGTCACGCCCCTACTCTATTGGCCACGCCCCTCAAACCCGCCCCACCCATCCAGTTTTTTCTCCCCTCTAGGACTGGCCCCTCAACTTTCCTCTCCCTTCAGTGTTCCTGTCCTCTCCCTAGGCCCCTCCCCTCCCCTCCCTTTCCCTCCTCTCCCCTCCTCTCCCCTCTCGAGGCCCAGGCCCTCCACTTTCCTCTCCACTCTGGGCCCTGTCCTTCCACTAACGCCCCGTCCCTCCACCCAGGCCAGCCTGGCCACTTTCATCTACCCTCTAGGCCCTAGCCCTCTTTTCTCTCCCCTCTAGGCCCGCCTCTCCAACCAGGCCCCGCCCTTCCACTTTCTTCTCCACTCTAGGCCCTTCCACTCCCTGGTCTTGTCTTCTCTAGGCCCTGCCCCTCCACACTGGCCCCACATTTCCCCTCCGCTCTAGGCCCCGCCCTTCCACCCAGGCCCCACCCCTCCACGTTCCTCTACTCTCTAGTCCCCGTCCCTCCAACCACGCCCTGCCCGTCCAGTTTTTTTCTCCCCTCTAGGACTCGCCCCTCAACTTTCTTCTCCCCTCAGTGTTCCCATCCTCCAGCCCCCTCCCCTCCCCTTTCCTCTCCTCTCTAGGCCCAGGCCCTCCACTATCCTCTCCACTCTGGGCCACGCCCTTCCACTATGACCCCGCCCCTTCACCCAGGCCTACCTGGCCACTTTCATCTACCCTCTAGGTCCTGACCCTCTTTTCTCTCCCCTTAGGACCAGCCCCTCCTCTTCTACTCTCTAGGCTCTGGCCCTCCACTTTCCTCGCCCCTCTAGGCCCCGCCTCTCTATCCAGGCCCTCCCCTCCCCTTTCCTCTCCCCTCTATGCCCCACCCCTCTCATTTCCTCTCAAGATTCCCAGCCTCCACACAGGCCCCTCCCCTCCCCTTTCCTATCTTCTCTAGGGCATGCCCCTCCACTTTCTTCTCCACTGTGTAGGCCCCGCAACTCCCTTTTCCTCTCCCCTCTAGACCCTGCCCTTCCACGCAGGCCCTGCCCCTCCGTGTTCCTCTCCCCTCTGGTACTCACCCCTCCAACTACGACCTGCCCCTCGAAGCACGACCTGTCTGTCCAATTTTTTCTACCCTGTAGGACCCGCCCCTCAACTCTCCTCTCCCCTCTGTGAACCTATCCTCCACCCAGGCCCATCCGCTCCCCTTTCCTCTCCTGTCTAGGGCCTGGCCCTCCACTTGCCTCTCCACTCTAGGCTCCACCCCTCTTCCCTCTAGGCCCGCCCCTCCAACCCGGCCGAGTCCATCGACTTTCTTCTCCCTTCTAGGCCCCACCCTTCTACATCACTCTCCCCTCTAATACCTGCCCCTAGAACCGCGACCTGTCTGTCCACTTTTTTCTACCCTCTAGGACCGTCCCTCAACTTTCCTCTCTCCTCCCAGGAGCCTCCCCCGCCTCTCCTCTCTTGTCTAGGCCCTGGCCCTCCACTTTCCTCTCAACTCTAGGCCCTGCCCCTCCCCTTTCCTGTCCCCTGTAGGCCCCTCCACTCCCCTTTTCTCTCCCATCTAGGCCCCGCCCTTCCATGGTCCTCTCCCCTCTTGGCCCCGCCCCTCCAACCAGACCTCGCCCAACCATGCTGCTCCCCTCTAGGCCCCGCCCTTCCAACCATGCCCCACCCATCCAGTTTTTTCTCTCCTGTAGGACCAGCCTTTCAACTTTCCTGTCTTCTCTAAGTCCCCATTTTCCACCCAGGCCCCTTACCTCCTCTTTCCTCTTCCCTCTTCCCTCTAGGCCCCACCCCTCCCCTTTCCTCTCTCCTCTAGGCCCAACCTCTCCCCTTTCCTTTCCTTTCGGCCCCTCCTCTTCCTTTTCCTCTCTTTTCTAGGCCCTGCCCTTCCACGGAGAACCTTTCCTTCCAAGTTCCTCTTCCCTCTACGTCCCTCTATGTCCCGCCTCTCCCCTTATCTTTCCCCTATGGCCCTGCCTCTCCACCCAGGCCCCTCTCCTCCCCTTTCCCCTTCCCTCTAAGCCCTACCCCTCCCCTTTTCTCTCTCCTCGTTGCCCAGGCCCTCTCCTTTTCTCTCCCCTCTAGGCCCTTCCACTCCCAGGTCTTGTCCCCTCTAGGCCCCGCCCCTCCACACTGGCCTCCCCCTTCCCCTTTCCCCTCCTATCTAGGCCCTGCCCTTCCACTCAGTCCCCATCCCTCCTAGTTCCTCACCCCTCTAAGCCTTGCCCCTCCAGCCAGGCCCTGCCCATCCACTTTCTTCTCCCCTCTAGGCTCCGCCCCCGCGTTCCTATTCCTTGTAAGCCCTGCCCCTCCAACCATGCCCCATCCTCCCCTCTAGGACCCGCCCCTCAACTCTCCTCTCCCCTATCTACATCCTCCACCCAGGCCCCTCCCCTCCTCTTTCCTCTCCTCTCTAGGACCCGGCCCTCCACTTTCCTACCACTCTAGGCACCCCCCCTCCCCTTTCCTCTCCCCTGTAGGCTCCTCCAGTCCCCTTTCCTCTCCCTTGTAGGCCCCGCCCCTCTGCTTTGGTCTCCTCTCTAGGCCCTTCCACTCCCCTTTCCTCTCCCCTCTAAGCCCAGACCTTCCATGCAGGCCCCACCCCTCCACGTTCCTCACTTCTCTAGGCCCCGCCCCTTCAACCAGGCCCCGCCTGACCACTTTCTTGTCCCCTCTAGACCCCGCCCATCAGCTTTCCTCTCTCCCCCCTTATGTCCCCATCCTCCACCCAGTCCCCTCCCCTTCCCTTTCCTGTCCTCTGTAGGCCCTGGCCCTCCACTTTCCTCTGCAATCTGGGCCCCACCGTTCCACCAAGGCCATGCCCCTCCACCCGGGCAACTTTCCTCTTTCCTCAAGGCCCTGCTTTTCCCCCCAGGCCCCGCCCCTCCCCTTTCCTCTCTTCCCTTGGATTCACCCCTCACTTTTATTCTACCCTCTAGCCCATGCTCCTCCCCTTTCCTCTCCCCTCTAAGAGTCGACCCTCTCCTTTATTCTACCCTGTAGGCCCCGCCTTTCCCCCTTTTTCTACCCTCCAGGCCCCTCCCTTCTACCCAGGCCCCGCCCCTCCATGTTCCTCTCCCCTCTAGGCTTGGCCCCTCCACTCAGGCACCTCCCCTCCCAATTCCTACCTCTCTGTGCTCCCCCCCCCTCCCCTATAGACCCTGCCACTCCATCCAGGCCCCATCCCCTCCCTCCTCCCTCTAGGCCCCAAGGCTCCCTTCCCACCGCTCCTGTCTGGGTCCCACGTCTCCCACCTAACTCCACCTCGCCCTCTTTCTCTTCCCTCTTGGCTGGCTGTCTTCTCGTAGTTCCTCTGCTTCCTCTTTTCTGGGCTACTTCTCCACTGCCCTTCTGGGCTCCTCCTGGGCCTCCTCCCTCTTCCCCCCTCCCTATTGGCTGCTCCTCCTCCTCTGTCGGGCTCCTCTGCTTTCCCCCTCCTTGGCTCCTCCCTCTTCCTGCCCCTCTCCCTCTCCCTATTCCTTTTCCCTATCCCTGAACTCAGTGGGTGGCTCAGATCTCTTGCAGGTTTTTGGGTTCAAGTCCTGCCTGGGGCTCTGTGGTGACGGCTCAGGGCCTGGAGCCTGCTTCAGATTCTGTCTCTCTCTCTCTGTCTCTCTTTCTCTCTCTCTACCCCTCTCCTACCCAGGATCTGTCTCTCTTTCTCTCTCTCTCTCAAAAATAAATAAACATTAGAAAAGGACTTATTTTTCTGACTCCTAGTTGCCTGATCTAGTGTATGAGGGAGTGTTCTGGCATACCACAAGGGCACTGGGAAGCTCAGAACAGTGCTGGGTGTGGTTTGACTACATTCTTAACCAACTTGAAAGTTCCGGGGTTTTCTAAAGGCCAGTTGTAGGTGCAGCAAGTTTGCTCTTAAAACTTGGAATTTGCCTTTTCCTGCGAGAAGTATTGATAGTAATTTCCTACAGAAATGGCCTTTAGGGGCACCTGGGTGGCTCAGTTGGTTAAGTGTCTGACTCTTGATTTCGGTTCAGGTCATGATCTCACAGTGCATAAGTTCAAGCCCCACATTGGCTCTGCGCTGACCGTGCAGAGCCTGCTTGGAATTCGCTCTCTCCCCCCTCTCTCTGCCCCTACCACGCTTGCTCCCTCTCTCTCTCTCTCTCTCAAAATAAATAACAAAAAAAAAAGAAATGTCCTTTAAAAAATATTTTTATGTCTGCTTTCTCTCTGGTGATACCTCATCTTGGCTGTCTATTTCAGCAGGCTTCCTAGCAAAGAAACATCTTTAATCATAACAAATATCTGGAGTTTCTTTTCTGTGAGCTCTTTTCTTTTTAGGCTGTTACTTGTATCCCTAATGTGTTCTACTTTTTATTCTGAGATTTTGCCTTCTGTCTTTTGGGGAATCTCTCATTTCTAGGTTCAACACTCCAAACTTCCTTCACTTGCTAGTGTCCAGCCCCTTGATTTTTTGAAATTTTTTAAAATTTTTATTTATTTTTGAGACAGAGAGAGAGAGAGAGAGAGAGCAAGCACAAGCAGGGGAGGGGCAGAGGAGAAGCGAGACAGGGGAAGGGGAGACCCATGAACTGTGAAATCATGACTTGAGCCGAAGTCGGTCGCTTAACCAACAGCTACCCAGGTGCCCCAAGCCCCTTGATTTTTTAAAAAAGTTTATTTATTTATTTTGAGACACACACACACACACACACACACACACACACACACACTCTCTCTCTCACATGAGAGCCGGGGAGAGGCAGAGAGAGAGGATGAGAGATACAATTCCAAGCAGGTTCTGTGCTTTCAGTGTGGAGCCTGACATGGGACTCGAACTCACGAACCATGAGATTGTGACCTGAGTCAATACCAAGAGCCTGATGCTTAATGAACTGAGCCAGCCAGGCGCCTGTTGATTTTTTTTTTTTTTTTAGTTTAAAAATTTTTACTATTACAAAAGCAATAGCGCCTGTTGATTTTTTTTTTAGTTTAAAAATTTTTACTATTACAAAAGCAATAGCAGAGAAGCAAAAATAAGAAAAGAAAAGCATTTATAATAACTATAGAATTACTACTTCTGATATCTTAGTATGTATTCCAGGGGTGTCTGCCTGGCTCAGTTGGAAGAGTGCGTGACTCTTGATCTTAGGGTCATGAGTTTGAGCCCCACATTGGGTGTAGAGATTACTTAAAAAAATAAAACCTTGAAAACCACATATATTGTACATTTTTTCTATATATACTAATATCCACATTTGTATATTTAAAATTTGTTTCATGTTTATTTATTTTTGAGAGAGAGCGAGACAGAATGCCAGCAGGGGAGGGGCAGAGAGAAAGGGAGACAAGATCTGAAGCAGGCTGCAGACTCCGAGCTGGCAGCACAGAGCCCAATGCGGGGCTCGAACTCACAAATCATGACATCATGACCTGAGGTGAAGTCACTCCACAGACTGAGCCACCCAGGCCCCCTGCCACATGTTTATTTTTAGTAATATGCGTTTAGTGTTCCTTTGTGCCTTTCCATGTCTTAATAGCTCATTTCTTTTCAGTTTTGAATAATATCCCACTGTCTGAACGTACCACAGTTCGTTTATATATTCACCTACTAAAGGACCTCCTGGTTACTTCCATGTTTTGGCAATGATGAATAAAGCCGCTCTAGACATCGTGTAGGTTTTTGTGTGGACGTAAGTTTTCGGCTCCTCTGGCCAAATACCAAACAGTATCATTGCTGGATTGCACACTAAGGATATGTTTAGTTTTGTAAGAAATTGCCAAGCTGTCTTCCAAAGCGGTTGTACCATTTTGCATTCCCACTAGCAATGAATGAGAGTCCACCTGCATTTTTTACCAACATCAAATCATAATATCCATGTTATTTTGTAACCCGCACTTTTGTATTAACTCCATCTTTCCATATGAACACATTTTTAGGGGCACCTGGGTGGCTCAGTCGGTTAAGCGTCTGACTCTTGGTTTCGGCTTAGGTCACGACCTCACATCTCGTGAGTTTGAGCCCCGCCTAGGGCTCTGTGCTGACAGTGAGGAGCCTGCCTGGGATTCTCTCCCTCTCCCTCTCTCTCTCTGCCCCTCCCCCGCTCGTGCACAAGAGCGTGCACGCTCTCTCTCTCTCTCTCAACAAATAAGCATTTAAAAAAATAAAAAACTGGGGCACATGGGTGGCTCAGACGGTTAAGCGTCCGGCTTCAGCTCAGGTCATGATCTCACAGTTTGTGGGTTCAAGCCCCGCGTTGGGCTCTGTGCTGACAGTTCAGAGCCTGGAGCCTGCTTCAGATTCTGCGTCTCCTCCTCTTCTCTGCCCCTCCCATGCTCATGTTCTGTCTCTCAATAATAAATAAACCTTAAAATTAAAAATAAAATAAAATAAAATAAAATAAAATAATAAAAAACTGATTTGTGGACACTTTTAAATTAGGAAATGGGTCCCTTGCCTGTGACATCGTTTTCCTGTTTGTCACTTGCCTCTTGGTTTTGCTTCTTGTGTTTTGTTTTTGTTTCTGTTTTTTGCCATTTCGAAAAATTGACTTCTAACTTATCAAAAGAAATTTTTAGGGTGGCTCAGTCAGTTAAGTGGCCGACTTCAGCTCAGGTCATGATTGCATGGTCCCTGGGTTCAAGCCCTACATCTGTACTGTCAGTGTAGAACCTGCCTGGGTTCTCTCTTTCCCTCTCTCTGCCCCTCCCCGACTCATGCTGTCTCTCAAAATAAATAAATAAATAAAACAATTTTTTTGGGTCTGAGTTTTGTGCCCTGTTTCAAAAGGTTTTAACTAAGCCAGCTGAGATTCGAAAGTAATTCTCCCCTGGTTTCTTTTATTACTTTCACGGTTTAAATTGTAACACATAAAATTGATATTTCCTGGTGTAATGTATGAGGTAAGCATCCAACTTACCTTTTTTTTCCCTCAATCACCGAACAGTTGTCTCACCACCATTATAGAATAATTTGTCTTTTTTCCACTTGCTCTGAGAAACTATTAAGGTTCTTTTAAATACATTAAGCTCCAAATGTGCATTTTAAAATATAGTTCAAATCTTATGTACATTGTGTTTTGGGATTCTAGATAAGAAGTATTATCCTTAATTATCTGCTGTCCTTTTATTTATTTATTTAAAAAAATTTTTTTTAATGTTTGTTTATTTTTGAGACAGAGAGAGACAGAGCATGAACGGGGGAGGGTCAGAGAGAGAGGGAGACACAGAATCTGAAGCAGGCTCCAGGCTCCGAGCTGTCCGCCCAGAGCTCGACGCGGGGCTCGAACTCACGGACCGTGAGATCATGACCTGAGCCGAAGTCGGCCGCTCAACCGACTGAGCCACCCAGGCGCCCCTCTGCTGTCCTTTTAGAAACTTTTGCCTGTTCACCTTCACAAAACTATGACTGATAAATGTTGCTATTGCTAACTGCCTGATTAGATTTCAATTAAGTGAAGATACGATGCTCTTACAGAGTTATAGTAAGGCTTGTATTTGTTCCCAAACTTGATTTTCTACATCCTTTTATTACAAAAAATCTAACCATATGGTAAAGCAGTTTACGGAATTTTGAATAAAATGATTACCCAAGTTCTGCTGTTCTAGTGGTTTTAAAAATCCTGTCTTGTAAATTATCAGGAACACAGCTGAGGTCCAGGAAAGGAAGAAGAAGTATCCTGTGAAAAGCCAGGACAGATGTCCTAATATTCATGTACTAACTCTCAAGCTCTTTAACAAATCTGCTGATTTATTCCACAAATTGAGGGCTTGCTTTCTAGCAGATGGGGGGGGGGGTGGGGAGAAGGGAGAAGAGGCATCACAACAACTGACAGTTGAAAAGAAAGACATAAAATCTTTACCAAGAAGTTTAAGTTCTTTGGTAGGGGTGAGGAATGTGGGTATAGGAGTGTGGGTAACACCAATGGCAATTTGGCTTTGGAGTAAATCGTTCTCACTTCAGATACTAAGTCACGGAGTCAAAGCTGGCACAACGACTAGAGTTCAAAGTGACCCTGAACCATCAGGGAAAGTTACATTGTGATCATCACGTTCTGTTTAAGATAGGAAAGAGTGAAGTGTATTTTAGAATGATTCTTATAAAAGTGGTTAAAATAATACAACAGGTAGCTTTCCGACACGGGGCTTGAACTCATGAAACTGAGATCATGACCTGAGCCGAAATCAAGAGTCAGATGTTTAACCGGCTGAGCCACCCAGGTGCCCCCCTCCTTTAAAGAAAATAATTATCTCATTTTCTTAACCTGAATTCCATGGACTCCAAGGGTCCTATGAAGCCTCTTAAAACAGAGCCGTGACTTTGGTGAATACGTGTGCTTTTCCGGGGAGAGGGGCCATGGCTTTCATCAAGTTCTCAAAGGGTTCTATAATTAAAAAGGGTTAAGATGGCTGAGGTATCTGAAAAATTTATGCAGTCAGAGAATCCAATGATTCCGGCCAAATGAAATGTTATGAATTTATAGCTACACTATGTTAAAAATTTATAACACTGTACTAAGTTATACATTTATAATTTCACAGTTATAAATTGATGGGAGCAATAGACCCCATTGCCTTTCAGTGACTTCATTATGTATTTTGCAAGTGCTACCTTATTTTATCTTGTATTATTAACGAGTGTTTTCTTTCCATTTTGTAGTCCACAGTAGCACTATTTGTAAATAGATTGGACTCCGTGGAATCTGTCCTACCTTATGAATACAATACGTAAGTTATAAGTATTATAATTATATCTGATATAATTGATATAATTGTGGTTATATCACAATTAGGATATTATTGTGTTAAAATGTGTTAAAAAGATTTTTTAATGTTTATTTATTTTTGAGAGACAGGGAGAGACAGAGCATGAGAGGGAGAGGGGCAGAGAGGGAGGGAGACACAGAATCCGAAGCAGGTTCCAGGCTCTGAGCTGTCAGCACAGAGCCTGATGCGGGGCTCGAACTCACGAACTGTGAGATCATGACCTGAGCAGAAGTCAGACACTTAACCGACTGAGCCATCTAGGTGCCCTAGAATGTGTTAAAAAGTTTTTAATGATAGTGAATGAAAGCCCTGGATATATTAAAGATTTATGGTGCTAATTTTTGTAATAAAGGTAACAGGAACGAAATGATTAGAATATAGAGATTTCAATGTGAGACAAGTGTTTAAAAATTTAAGAAGTTGCCATATTTGATTTTTCTAAGAAAAGCAAATTATAAATTTACTACCTTTTGAAGTTACAAAAATCTTCACAGATTTGTAATGTATTTCTAAAACATAGGCTAGTTAGGTTTATCCTAGGGTTTTTAATGAATGCACCTGCTTAGTTTAATAGTGAGCATGTATCACATAATCCAGGTTAAGATCAGTCATTTGAGAATAACAACAAATGATGTACTTAAAAATTTTTTTTAATGTTTATTTATTTTTGAGAGAGACGGGCAGAGCACGAGCAGGGGAGGGGCAGAGAAAGAGGGAGACACAGGATCCGAAGCAGGCTCCAGGCTCTGAAATGTCAGCACACAGCCCGCCCGACCTGGGGCTCGAACTCACAAACCGTGGGATGGTGACCTGAGCCGAAGTCAGATGCTCAACCTACTGAACCACCCATGCGCCCCACAAATGATGTACTTTTTAGAAAAATAATTGTAACTCCCTTTGATATTGCTTTATTTCCATTCATTAAACAGAGGTAAAATCAGGTCTAATTTTCATTAAAATACCAAGTTAAATGTTAAATGTTAGTATAAGCATTTAAAATATTACACAAACCCACCAACTGATTTTATCTTCTACCATTTTATATTCGATTTTGTATATTCACATTTACTTAAAGGTAGTTGTAATTCTTTTCATGTAGTAACCATTTGATCTGTGAGTGAATTTGTGGGCATATATTTGAGGAGGGGTTTTGTTGTTTCAGTTTTCCTTTGATCAGAACCGATAATTGCAGTTTCTAGATGTCTCAGGTTAGAATTACTACACATTTTAAGCTATTGTTTGCTTATTTTTGTGTAATTTGAAGTTTAGCCCTGAAAATACCATTCGTTTTTTTTTTAAGATTGGGATTACCTACATTACAGAAGTCAAGAGCAGTAACATGAGCATTTTAAATAATGAATTCATAGCTATAAAAGATTAAATAATTTTAAAAGGAATCTACAATGAAGTCTATAAATCATAATTAGACACCTCTGGGTCATGTTTTTAGAAGCATCTACCATTAACAGTGGAGACGGTAGACAGATTACAAAGATGGATTTCTTTGCTGATTTTTTTTTATCTTATCTGAGCTTCTCTTCTAGCTTTGACTTCTGTAAAGACTCTGAAAAGAGAAATCCTTCTGAAAATCTTGGACAAGTGCTATTTGGAGAACGAATATCATCATCTCCTTATAAGGTTATTCAACTGATCTTCTTATTAAATATTATTTCAAATTGAATCTTTTCAAAACTGGGTGGTTAAATTGTAACAAAGAGTCTTTGTTTTATTTATTTATTTATTTATTATTATTATTTTTTTTAGTAATCTCTATACCCAAAGTGGGACTCAAACTTTACAACCCAAGATCAAGAGTTGTGGGCTCCTCTGACTGAGCCAGCCAGGCGCCCCGAAGAGTCTTTGTTTTATATATTTTTCATTTTTTAATGTTGATTTATTTTTGAGAGATAGAGACGGAGCGCAAGTGGGGGAGGGGCAGAGAGAGAGGGAGACACAGAATCTGAAGCAGGCTTCAGGCAGGCTCTGAGCTGTCAGCACAGAGCCGGATGTGGGGCTCGAACTCATGCAGCATGAGATCATGACCGGAGCTGGAGTCAGACGCTTAACTGACTGGGCCACCCAGGCCATCCCTAAAGAGTCTTTGTTTTAAAAGGAGGTCGGGAAAAAGGAAAGGAGATAGAATGTGGTGTTGCCAGAAGAATGCATTTAATATGTGCTCTTCAAACTGTCTGAGGTTCCACGTAAAGGTTTTGTCTTTCAGGTTTTACTTTTGCTTTGTAAAGGAAAGAAGCTTAATTTATGGTTCCTGCATATTTTGGGTAGGGTGATAGAAGCAGATGTAATTGGACTGTCGTTCTCTATTGATTTTGCCTTCAATATCTTAATAATATTGGGATAGAGTAAGGATCTTTTCATAAGCAGTTATGATTATGAAGGCATTAACTTTTTCCTTCCTTCTTTCCAAATTCATTGAAATATACTTGAAGTACAGTAAACCATGTGTATTGAAAGTGTGTAGTTTGGTCAATTTTATTTTTCTTTAATTAATAAAGTTTATTTATTTATTTTGAGAGAGAGAGAAAGAAAGTGCATGTGTGAGTGGGGGAGGGAGACAGAGAGAGGGAGAGAGAGAATCCCAAGCAGGCTCGATGCTGTCAGTGCAGAGCCTGATGCAGGGCTCAATCTCAGGAACCGTGAGATCATGACCTGAGCCGAAATCAAGAGCTGGACATTTAATCAACTGAGCCACCGAGGTGCCCCAATTGTAATATATGTAGACACTTGTGAAACCATCAGGCATTAGTTTCTTTTAAAACTTTTTAGTTTGAAATGATTATAGATTCACAGGAAGCTACAAAAAAATCTTGAACAAGGAGGTCTTGGTACCTTTGCCCAGATTTGCCCAACGGTAACACCTTCCTGTTTTTAAAGTTTACTCATGTATTATTTCTGAGAGAGAGACAGAATGCAAGCAGGGGGAAGGACAAGGGCGGGGGAGGAAGTCACAGAATCCGAAGCAGGCTCCAGGCTCTGAGCTGTCAGCACAGAGCCGGATGCGGGGCTCCAACCCACGAACTGTGAGATCATGACCTGAGCTGAAGCCAGACACTTAACCGACTGAGCCACCCGGGCACCCCTCTTTTCAAGTCCTTTAATTTATTGCTTTGATTCCAGTGTAATTAATGTACGGTGTTACATGAATTTCACGTGTACAATATATGATTCAGCAATTTTATACATTACCCAGTGCTCATCGCGATAAATGGTTCTCCATACCCATCATCTGTTTCACCCATCCCCCCACCCACCTCCAGTCCTCTCTGTTTCTACCATGTTATTGCAATTATGTTACACAAGTGGAATCATGCTGTCTGCAACCTTCTTGGGATCAGCTTTGTTTTCTGTCAGCATCATCCCCTTGAGATCCACGTGGGTTGTGGGCATTCACAGTAGTACTGCATGGTGTGGATATTCCGGTTTGACTATTTACCCCGTTGAAGGACACGCGGATTGTTTCTCTAGCGTCCGACTGTGATGAGTAAGACTGCTGTGAACGTTCAGGTGGAGGTTTTTTTGTGTGCGGCTGGGTTTTCATTTTTCCGGGGTAAACATCCAAGAGTGTAACTTCCGGGTAATGTGAGAGTGGCGTGCTTAATTTTGCAAGACACCGCCTTTTTCCAAAGTGGCCATACCATTTATGTTCTGACCAGCAAATTAGGAGTGACGGCGTTTCTCTGCATCTTTGCCAGCGTTTGGTGTTGTCATGACAAAAATCGTTCTTGAAGTATAGTCGACATACAAGGTGTTGTCATTTTTTGTTTTAACCACTCCGATAGGTGAGTTTCGCCGAAGCTTTCATTTGCATTTTCCTAGCCCCTAATGATGTTGAACACCTTTTCATGTGGGCGTTTACTATCTGTATATGCTCTTCAGTGAGATGTCTCCTCTTCGACCCATTTTCTATTTGAATTGGTTGTTCCTTTACTATGGAGTTGCAGAATTCCTTACATATTCCGGGTGTGATTCCTTTGGTGCAACAGTAGT